>NC_065443.1:70190892-70563123 GCF_917563875.1 Diabrotica virgifera virgifera | reverse complement strand
ATTCTTCTTTTTTCATCTATCTTTTCATTTCCATTCATATCAGGCAACTTCCAATATCCATTTATCCCAATTTAAAATAAAAAAATTTTTTCACATTTTGCATTTGTTTGATTTCAGTTACAATCACATACGTTCATAAAGTTTGTGCACTTAAATATATATCATTTAGTTCAGTCTATTTACTCCACTATCACCAATAGAAATCAATCTCATACTTTTCTATTTCATATACTCATTCAATTTAGATTCTTCTTTGCATACTGGACACCAACCCACAATTTGACCTATATTGGTAGCTCTCATTCTAATTATTTTATTCACTATTCCACGTTGGTAGACTATCAAGATACATTACTTCCAATTCATTCAGTCCTTTCAAAACTACATAAAGATGAATTGGACTTTATGTCACATAGTTTAATTTTATTATTTTATTACATACTCTCATTCATTTCACAATACTATATACAATCATATCCTTCACACATATATCTACCTCACTAACAGTAATCTTTAGTTATTTAATTTTGTTAACAACTATTTTCCAACTTTTAACAGACATAATTATTCATTACAATAGTATAATAATAAATTTAACACAACATATAGCCACCTTTTGTATATATACTGTTTTCTCGCAATATTCTACCATTTACCTTCAACCTGTTGTCTGCTTGCCTTGTTAGGCAACCAACATTTCATCACATAAAAACACTCTTAAATTCTGGTTTTCTCGGCTTGTTTAGCTTTGTTTTTCCATGCAAGTCTAATTATCTTACTATGTAGTGTATTTCCTTGTTTCCACAAACTTAACTTTCAACTCGTCATTTCACATCCGATGACGTCACAACTTAAACCACGTAATATATCTGCATTAAATTTAATGAATCTATAAGTTATTCTGGAATAGAGAGTTGCTAATTTAAACTTTACAGTAGATTTTATTATTCAAATAATTTAAATTATTTTTGCAGACAAACCTCCGCATTTTATTAAAAAATCCAAAATCAAATGAAACTTAACCAAAAATTGGCTTTATCTTGTCATGTCATGTCACCCTTGTCAAATTGTAAATCCACTTCATAATTTCTCAGTTGGTCTGTGCCCATTGAATTGGCAAGTACCTAGTATCTTCGAGCAGGGAACCATGGCACCCTTTTAGCATGTGTTCCACTTTATCCCATTAACATCGACTTGTAGTCATAACATTTTAACATATTACATTATGTAAACCATATATGATGATGTTAACACTATTTACGGTGTGCTAGTTTCAAAATACTCGGCAGGATGTAAGTATTCCCACACTTTTTTCATTTTAACAGTCACATTTTTAACCTTTTGCTTTAATCTAACGTGGAAATACTTCATTCTAGGCACTGAAGATGTTCTGTTTAGAACGAAAACGTTCTGCAATCGATGACATTTTATAGTTTTTAAATAAACGATTTTATACCAGAATACATCTCGAAGTTTTTACTTCTGTATTGGTTTTTTAAACTATGGTATACAGCCAAACTATTGGGATTTTCCCATTGATTTTTTATTAATGACAGTATGGTCAATTTGGCTCTTCAGTATTTGCGACTAGCAACACGACGAAACAACTTGAAACTCGATATATGGTTTATTCAACAGTGTCTCAAATTCAAAGTTTTTCCAACTTTTAGTATAGTCAGGACATCAAAAAATGTACCACCCAACATCAGGACTTCACTACAGATAAAACTTATGAAAAAAGAGATATGTTCACATTATAGTAAACTTAATTACATCAATTGTAAGCTTAAGGTAATGTATGATTCTTTGCTCGATATTATAGGATTCATTAACTTCAATAATTTTTTGACAGATGTGCATGACAAGGTAGATGCTTCTAACACAATTAAATTCAATAGAGTACATAACAAGCTTATTAATCTCATTAGAGACAAAACTGTATATGATCAAGCCTCTCAGGATAGAAATAACAATAAAAAGTTTTCAGATTTTCAATTCCACCCTAGAATAAAGAACCTTACCGATATCAGCTTTTCAACAGATGAAATTAAATTATTAAACTATGGTCTCAAATACTCCGTCCCTAAAGATTTATCTTTACACGATCTTGAGAGTCTATCTATTGAGACAGATGTAGTAATCCAAAACCTTTCATTATCTCTTTCGCAAAGAACGTCAACTAGAAATTCCTGTTACCGTTACATAAATAAATATAAAAATAAGATTTCTTCATCTTCAAATTCTTCTTCTTCTCAGAACTCTTCTTTTATTGATAATCTATCATTTAAACAAGCTCAATCTCATCTCAAAACTCTTAAATCAATTAAACATAAAATTGCTAATCACAACCTAATTTTTTCTAAAGCTGATAAAGGTAATTGTTTGGTTATTCTAGACCGTGATACTTACAACAATAAAGTTTCATCTTTTCTAGATGACAACCACTTCATTATTTTACCAACTGATCCTTCCAAGAGATTCATAAGTAAATTGAAAGATAACATCAAAAAACACTCTGAATTTTTATCCAATTATGAGGCCCCTTACAACAAACTGCCTGGCAACCCTCTTATTCCGAGGTTGTACGGTTTACCCAAGATACATAAAGTTGGAATTCCTATACGTCCTGTCGTCAGTTTCATTAACACTCCAGTTTCTATTTTATCAAAATTCATACTCAACACCTTAAAAAATTTAATCAACTTCACACCCCCGTTTTACTGTATCAAATTCATACCAATTAGTTGATAAACTTCAACTCATCAATCTCAATCCAGACATAACTATGCTTTCTTTTGATGTAAGCAACCTATTTACTTCAGTGCCCAAAATCGAAACTTTAAGTCTGGTAAAATCACTCTTAGTCAACAAGTCTTTTCAGCCCAATGTCATTTCACACCGATACTAGATATCCTTGAATTATGTCTATCTCAAGATTTCTTTCAATTCAACAACAAATTCTATAAACAACCAGATGGTTTAGCAATGGGCAGTTGCTTATCCCCATTCCTAGCTGATGTCTTTATGGATCATTTAGAGTCCAATCACATTATGAAAAATCCAGAAATTTTACATTGGTTTCGTTACGTAGATGACTGTTTGGTCTTCATCGCTGGACATCATGACTCAGCTCAACAACTACTTCTTAAAATTAACTCAATTCACCCTAATATCAAATTTACCATGGAACTAGAATCTTCTCAGGCCATTAATTTCCTTGATTTATCTATTACCAGACTTAACAACCAATTCAACTTTGGTATCTTTCGTAAACCCACCCAAACTGACCATGTAATTCATTTTTCTTCTAATCATCCTCTATCACACAAACTAGCAGCTTTCAGAAGCTTCATACACAGACTTTTCTCTATACCTATGTCAACAGATTCTTTCAACAAAGAACTCAACATTATAAAACAAATAGCTGTCAACAATGGTTACGATCCCTCTATAATAGATAAACTCATCCGTAAAAGAGAATCTAAATTGCTTCAAAATTCTGCTTTCCATCAGTCATCTTCCTCTTCTGCTATTTACAGGTCACTACCATATCATAACCCACATCTATCTGAAAAGATTAAACGTATTGTATCTAACTCTTCTGAGAATATACATATTTCTTTCAAAGTTGGAAATACCCTTGGCCACTTTTTGACAAATACTAAGGATACAATACACTATATGAATCGTAGTGGTGTTTATAGACTGACTTGTTCTGATTGTGATGCCTCTTACATCGGCAGGACTTACAGATCACTCTCAACCAGATCTGCTGAACATTCTAAAAGAGACACTACATCAGCCTTTTCCCATCATTTGAAAGTTAATAATCATCATCTCGACATCCCTGATGGTGTTAAATTAATTCATAACATCCAAGACAGAAACAATCTACGCCTGGATTTGTACGAGGACCTTGAGATTTCCAGAGACATGAGGACCAGCCCCAATTGCGTTAATCGTCAAACAACTTTAAATCGTCCTTTCACTCCTATCCATCGACAACTATTCCCTTAATCCAACCCTAGTTTTCTCTCATTTTTCCTCTCACCCCCCTAACCCTATACTCCTATTCTCCATTTCCCCCTCCCCCTCTTTTTCCACTACCCCACTAGTTTATAACAGTCTTCTCTTTCCATACTAATCACCCATTAACACATATCTCAACTTGCATTTCTTTTCAACTTCATTGCTGCCTCCCCCACTATCCCATCCCTCACACAGTTTTGATTCTTCTATTTTCCTATCCTTCATATTTTTCTCCACTCCTAGTCATTTCTGGTTTGACCTTGTGTCTCTGTCTCTTTTTCAGGTCCTCTATATCTCATCTCACCATTTCTTTCATAATTTATTTAAATGCCTCTTATTATTATTAATCCTTAAATCGGTCTGGTTTATTGTCTCTTTGGAATGTTCTTCACACTCACTTATCCTGTTGCCTGTTATGTTACTTACTCATTTTCTCTCATCTCCGCTTACAATAATAAAAAACACCATACATCCAATCACTCTGGTCTGTCATATATATCACTTTCCTTACTTAGTAACATTCTGTCACTGCTTTCTTTTTAGATTCTTAGACTTTACTTAACAATAGGATACTGCACACCTATATCCATTACGACCCATTCAGTCAAACTTCTTTCATAAGTTTTATTGCATTCACTATTCTTCTTTTTTCATCTATCTTTTCATTTCCATTCATATCAGGCAACTTCCAATATCCATTTATCCCAATTTAAAATAAAAAAATTTTTTCACATTTTGCATTTGTTTGATTTCAGTTACAATCACATACGTTCATAAAGTTTGTGCACTTAAATATATATCATTTAGTTCAGTCTATTTACTCCACTATCACCAATAGAAATCAATCTCATACTTTTCTATTTCATATACTCATTCAATTTAGATTCTTCTTTGCATACTGACACCAACCCACAATTTGACCTATATTGGTAGCTCTCATTCTAATTATTTTATTCACTATTCCACGTTGGTAGACTATCAAGATACATTACTTCCAATTCATTCAGTCCTTTCAAAACTACATAAAGATGAATTGGACTTTATGTCACATAGTTTAATTTTATTATTTTATTACATACTCTCATTCATTTCACAATACTATATACAATCATATCCTTCACACATATATCTACCTCACTAACAGTAATCTTTAGTTATTTAATTTTGTTAACAACTATTTTCCAACTTTTAACAGACATAATTATTCATTACAATAGTATAATAATAAATTTAACACAACATATAGCCACCTTTTGTATATATACTGTTTTCTCGCAATATTCTACCATTTACCTTCAACCTGTTGTCTGCTTGCCTTGTTAGGCAACCAACATTTCATCACATAAAAACACTCTTAAATTCTGGTTTTCTCGGCTTGTTTAGCTTTGTTTTTCCATGCAAGTCTAATTATCTTACTATGTAGTGTATTTCCTTGTTTCCACAAACTTAACTTTCAACTCGTCATTTCACATCCGATGACGTCACAACTTAAACCACGTAATATATCTGCATTAAATTTAATGAATCTATAAGTTATTCTGGAATAGAGAGTTGCTAATTTAAACTTTACAGTAGATTTTATTATTCAAATAATTTAAATTATTTTTGCAGACAAACCTCCGCATTTTATTAAAAAATCCAAAATCAAATGAAACTTTAACCAAAAATTGGCTTTATCTTGTCATGTCATGTCACCCTTGTCAAATTGTAAATCCACTTCATAATTTCTCAGTTGGTCTGTGCCCATTGAATTGGCAAGTACCTAGTATCTTCGAGCAGGGAACCATGGCACCCTTTTAGCATGTGTTCCACTTTATCCATTAACATCGACTTGTAGTCATAACATTTTAACATATTACATTATGTAAACCATATATGATGATGTTAACACTATTTACGGTGTGCTAGTTTCAAAATACTCGGCAGGATGTAAGTATTCCCACACTTTTTTCATTTTAACAGTCACATTTTTAACCTTTTGCTTTAATCTAACGTGGAAATACTTCATTCTAGGCACTGAAGATGTTCTGTTTAGAACGAAAACGTTCTGCAATCGATGACATTTTATAGTTTTTAAATAAACGATTTTATACCAGAATACATCTCGAAGTTTTTACTTCTGTATTGGTTTTTTAAACTATGGTATACAGCCAACTATTGGGATTTTCCCATTGATTTTTTATTAATGACAGTATGGTCAATTTGGCTCTTCAGTATTTGCGACTAGCAACACGACGAAACAACTTGAAACTCGATATATGGTTTATTCAACAGTGTCTCAAATTCAAAGTTTTTCCAACTTTTAGTATAGTCAGGACATCAAAAAATGTACCACCCAACATCAGGACTTCACTACAGATAAAACTTATGAAAAAAGAGATATGTTCACATTATAGTAAACTTAATTACATCAATTGTAAGCTTAAGGTAATGTATGATTCTTTGCTCGATATTATAGGATTCATTAACTTCAATAATTTTTTGACAGATGTGCATGACAAGGTAGATGCTTCTAACACAATTAAATTCAATAGAGTACATAACAAGCTTATTAATCTCATTAGAGACAAAACTGTATATGATCAAGCCTCTCAGGATAGAAATAACAATAAAAAGTTTTCAGATTTTCAATTCCACCCTAGAATAAAGAACCTTACCGATATCAGCTTTTCAACAGATGAAATTAAATTATTAAACTATGGTCTCAAATACTCCGTCCCTAAAGATTTATCTTTACACGATCTTGAGAGTCTATCTATTGAGACAGATGTAGTAATCCAAAACCTTTCATTATCTCTTTCGCAAAGAACGTCAACTAGAAATTCCTGTTACCGTTACATAAATAAATATAAAAATAAGATTTCTTCATCTTCAAATTCTTCTTCTTCTCAGAACTCTTCTTTTATTGATAATCTATCATTTAAACAAGCTCAATCTCATCTCAAAACTCTTAAATCAATTAAACATAAAATTGCTAATCACAACCTAATTTTTTCTAAAGCTGATAAAGGTAATTGTTTGGTTATTCTAGACCGTGATACTTACAACAATAAAGTTTCATCTTTTCTAGATGACAACCACTTCATTATTTTACCAACTGATCCTTCCAAGAGATTCATAAGTAAATTGAAAGATAACATCAAAAAACACTCTGAATTTTTATCCAATTATGAGGCCCCTTACAACAAACTGCCTGGCAACCCTCTTATTCCGAGGTTGTACGGTTTACCCAAGATACATAAAGTTGGAATTCCTATACGTCCTGTCGTCAGTTTCATTAACACTCCAGTTTCTATTTTATCAAAATTCATACTCAACACCTTAAAAAATTTAATCAACTTCACACCCCGTTTTACTGTATCAAATTCATACCAATTAGTTGATAAACTTCAACTCATCAATCTCAATCCAGACATAACTATGCTTTCTTTTGATGTAAGCAACCTATTTACTTCAGTGCCCAAAATCGAAACTTTAAGTCTGGTAAAATCACTCTTAGTCAACAAGTCTTTTCAGCCCAATGTCATTTCACCGATACTAGATATCCTTGAATTATGTCTATCTCAAGATTTCTTTCAATTCAACAACAAATTCTATAAACAACCAGATGGTTTAGCAATGGGCAGTTGCTTATCCCCATTCCTAGCTGATGTCTTTATGGATCATTTAGAGTCCAATCACATTATGAAAAATCCAGAAATTTTACATTGGTTTCGTTACGTAGATGACTGTTTGGTCTTCATCGCTGGACATCATGACTCAGCTCAACAACTACTTCTTAAAATTAACTCAATTCACCCTAATATCAAATTTACCATGGAACTAGAATCTTCTCAGGCCATTAATTTCCTTGATTTATCTATTACCAGACTTAACAACCAATTCAACTTTGGTATCTTTCGTAAACCCACCCAAACTGACCATGTAATTCATTTTTCTTCTAATCATCCTCTATCACACAAACTAGCAGCTTTCAGAAGCTTCATACACAGACTTTTCTCTATACCTATGTCAACAGATTCTTTCAACAAAGAACTCAACATTATAAAACAAATAGCTGTCAACAATGGTTACGATCCCTCTATAATAGATAAACTCATCCGTAAAAGAGAATCTAAATTGCTTCAAAATTCTGCTTTCCATCAGTCATCTTCCTCTTCTGCTATTTACAGGTCACTACCATATCATAACCCACATCTATCTGAAAAGATTAAACGTATTGTATCTAACTCTTCTGAGAATATACATATTTCTTTCAAAGTTGGAAATACCCTTGGCCACTTTTTGACAAATACTAAGGATACAATACACTATATGAATCGTAGTGGTGTTTATAGACTGACTTGTTCTGATTGTGATGCCTCTTACATCGGCAGGACTTACAGATCACTCTCAACCAGATCTGCTGAACATTCTAAAAGAGACACTACATCAGCCTTTTCCCATCATTTGAAAGTTAATAATCATCATCTCGACATCCCTGATGGTGTTAAATTAATTCATAACATCCAAGACAGAAACAATCTACGCCTGGATTTGTACGAGGACCTTGAGATTTCCAGAGACATGAGGACCAGCCCCAATTGCGTTAATCGTCAAACAACTTTAAATCGTCCTTTCACTCCTATCCATCGACAACTATTCCCTTAATCCAACCCTAGTTTTCTCTCATTTTTCCTCTCACCCCCCTAACCCTATACTCCTATTCTCCATTTCCCCCTCCCCCTCTTTTTCCACTACCCCACTAGTTTATAACAGTCTTCTCTTTCCATACTAATCACCCATTAACACATATCTCAACTTGCATTTCTTTTCAACTTCATTGCTGCCTCCCCCACTATCCCATCCCTCACACAGTTTTGATTCTTCTATTTTCCTATCCTTCATATTTTTCTCCACTCCTAGTCATTTCTGGTTTGACCTTGTGTCTCTGTCTCTTTTTCAGGTCCTCTATATCTCATCTCACCATTTCTTTCATAATTTATTTAAATGCCTCTTATTATTATTAATCCTTAAATCGGTCTGGTTTATTGTCTCTTTGGAATGTTCTTCACACTCACTTATCCTGTTGCCTGTTATGTTACTTACTCATTTTCTCTCATCTCCGCTTACAATAATAAAAAACACCATACATCCAATCACTCTGGTCTGTCATATATATCACTTTCCTTACTTAGTAACATTCTGTCACTGCTTTCTTTTTAGATTCTTAGACTTTACTTAACAATAGGATACTGCACACCTATATCCATTACGACCCATTCAGTCAAACTTCTTTCATAAGTTTTATTGCATTCACTATTCTTCTTTTTTCATCTATCTTTTCATTTCCATTCATATCAGGCAACTTCCAATATCCATTTATCCCAATTTAAAATAAAAAAATTTTTTCACATTTTGCATTTGTTTGATTTCAGTTACAATCACATACGTTCATAAAGTTTGTGCACTTAAATATATATCATTTAGTTCAGTCTATTTACTCCACTATCACCAATAGAAATCAATCTCATACTTTTCTATTTCATATACTCATTCAATTTAGATTCTTCTTTGCATACTGACACCAACCCACAATTTGACCTATATTGGTAGCTCTCATTCTAATTATTTTATTCACTATTCCACGTTGGTAGACTATCAAGATACATTACTTCCAATTCATTCAGTCCTTTCAAAACTACATAAAGATGAATTGGACTTTATGTCACATAGTTTAATTTTATTATTTTATTACATACTCTCATTCATTTCACAATACTATATACAATCATATCCTTCACACATATATCTACCTCACTAACAGTAATCTTTAGTTATTTAATTTTGTTAACAACTATTTTCCAACTTTTAACAGACATAATTATTCATTACAATAGTATAATAATAAATTTAACACAACATATAGCCACCTTTTGTATATATACTGTTTTCTCGCAATATTCTACCATTTACCTTCAACCTGTTGTCTGCTTGCCTTGTTAGGCAACCAACATTTCATCACATAAAAACACTCTTAAATTCTGGTTTTCTCGGCTTGTTTAGCTTTGTTTTTCCATGCAAGTCTAATTATCTTACTATGTAGTGTATTTCCTTGTTTCCACAAACTTAACTTTCAACTCGTCATTTCACATCCGATGACGTCACAACTTAAACCACGTAATATATCTGCATTAAATTTAATGAATCTATAAGTTATTCTGGAATAGAGAGTTGCTAATTTAAACTTTACAGTAGATTTTATTATTCAAATAATTTAAATTATTTTTGCAGACAAACCTCCGCATTTTATTAAAAAATCCAAAATCAAATGAAACTTTAACCAAAAATTGGCTTTATCTTGTCATGTCATGTCACCCTTGTCAAATTGTAAATCCACTTCATAATTTCTCAGTTGGTCTGTGCCCATTGAATTGGCAAGTACCTAGTATCTTCGAGCAGGGAACCATGGCACCCTTTTAGCATGTGTTCCACTTTATCCATTAACATCGACTTGTAGTCATAACATTTTAACATATTACATTATGTAAACCATATATGATGATGTTAACACTATTTACGGTGTGCTAGTTTCAAAATACTCGGCAGGATGTAAGTATTCCCACACTTTTTTCATTTTAACAGTCACATTTTTAACCTTTTGCTTTAATCTAACGTGGAAATACTTCATTCTAGGCACTGAAGATGTTCTGTTTAGAACGAAAACGTTCTGCAATCGATGACATTTTATAGTTTTTAAATAAACGATTTTATACCAGAATACATCTCGAAGTTTTTACTTCTGTATTGGTTTTTTAAACTATGGTATACAGCCAACTATTGGGATTTTCCCATTGATTTTTTATTAATGACAGTATGGTCAATTTGGCTCTTCAGTATTTGCGACTAGCAACACGACGAAACAACTTGAAACTCGATATATGGTTTATTCAACAGTGTCTCAAATTCAAAGTTTTTCCAACTTTTAGTATAGTCAGGACATCAAAAAATGTACCACCCAACATCAGGACTTCACTACAGATAAAACTTATGAAAAAAGAGATATGTTCACATTATAGTAAACTTAATTACATCAATTGTAAGCTTAAGGTAATGTATGATTCTTTGCTCGATATTATAGGATTCATTAACTTCAATAATTTTTTGACAGATGTGCATGACAAGGTAGATGCTTCTAACACAATTAAATTCAATAGAGTACATAACAAGCTTATTAATCTCATTAGAGACAAAACTGTATATGATCAAGCCTCTCAGGATAGAAATAACAATAAAAAGTTTTCAGATTTTCAATTCCACCCTAGAATAAAGAACCTTACCGATATCAGCTTTTCAACAGATGAAATTAAATTATTAAACTATGGTCTCAAATACTCCGTCCCTAAAGATTTATCTTTACACGATCTTGAGAGTCTATCTATTGAGACAGATGTAGTAATCCAAAACCTTTCATTATCTCTTTCGCAAAGAACGTCAACTAGAAATTCCTGTTACCGTTACATAAATAAATATAAAAATAAGATTTCTTCATCTTCAAATTCTTCTTCTTCTCAGAACTCTTCTTTTATTGATAATCTATCATTTAAACAAGCTCAATCTCATCTCAAAACTCTTAAATCAATTAAACATAAAATTGCTAATCACAACCTAATTTTTTCTAAAGCTGATAAAGGTAATTGTTTGGTTATTCTAGACCGTGATACTTACAACAATAAAGTTTCATCTTTTCTAGATGACAACCACTTCATTATTTTACCAACTGATCCTTCCAAGAGATTCATAAGTAAATTGAAAGATAACATCAAAAAACACTCTGAATTTTTATCCAATTATGAGGCCCCTTACAACAAACTGCCTGGCAACCCTCTTATTCCGAGGTTGTACGGTTTACCCAAGATACATAAAGTTGGAATTCCTATACGTCCTGTCGTCAGTTTCATTAACACTCCAGTTTCTATTTTATCAAAATTCATACTCAACACCTTAAAAAATTTAATCAACTTCACACCCCGTTTTACTGTATCAAATTCATACCAATTAGTTGATAAACTTCAACTCATCAATCTCAATCCAGACATAACTATGCTTTCTTTTGATGTAAGCAACCTATTTACTTCAGTGCCCAAAATCGAAACTTTAAGTCTGGTAAAATCACTCTTAGTCAACAAGTCTTTTCAGCCCAATGTCATTTCACCGATACTAGATATCCTTGAATTATGTCTATCTCAAGATTTCTTTCAATTCAACAACAAATTCTATAAACAACCAGATGGTTTAGCAATGGGCAGTTGCTTATCCCCATTCCTAGCTGATGTCTTTATGGATCATTTAGAGTCCAATCACATTATGAAAAATCCAGAAATTTTACATTGGTTTCGTTACGTAGATGACTGTTTGGTCTTCATCGCTGGACATCATGACTCAGCTCAACAACTACTTCTTAAAATTAACTCAATTCACCCTAATATCAAATTTACCATGGAACTAGAATCTTCTCAGGCCATTAATTTCCTTGATTTATCTATTACCAGACTTAACAACCAATTCAACTTTGGTATCTTTCGTAAACCCACCCAAACTGACCATGTAATTCATTTTTCTTCTAATCATCCTCTATCACACAAACTAGCAGCTTTCAGAAGCTTCATACACAGACTTTTCTCTATACCTATGTCAACAGATTCTTTCAACAAAGAACTCAACATTATAAAACAAATAGCTGTCAACAATGGTTACGATCCCTCTATAATAGATAAACTCATCCGTAAAAGAGAATCTAAATTGCTTCAAAATTCTGCTTTCCATCAGTCATCTTCCTCTTCTGCTATTTACAGGTCACTACCATATCATAACCCACATCTATCTGAAAAGATTAAACGTATTGTATCTAACTCTTCTGAGAATATACATATTTCTTTCAAAGTTGGAAATACCCTTGGCCACTTTTTGACAAATACTAAGGATACAATACACTATATGAATCGTAGTGGTGTTTATAGACTGACTTGTTCTGATTGTGATGCCTCTTACATCGGCAGGACTTACAGATCACTCTCAACCAGATCTGCTGAACATTCTAAAAGAGACACTACATCAGCCTTTTCCCATCATTTGAAAGTTAATAATCATCATCTCGACATCCCTGATGGTGTTAAATTAATTCATAACATCCAAGACAGAAACAATCTACGCCTGGATTTGTACGAGGACCTTGAGATTTCCAGAGACATGAGGACCAGCCCCAATTGCGTTAATCGTCAAACAACTTTAAATCGTCCTTTCACTCCTATCCATCGACAACTATTCCCTTAATCCAACCCTAGTTTTCTCTCATTTTTCCTCTCACCCCCCTAACCCTATACTCCTATTCTCCATTTCCCCCTCCCCCTCTTTTTCCACTACCCCACTAGTTTATAACAGTCTTCTCTTTCCATACTAATCACCCATTAACACATATCTCAACTTGCATTTCTTTTCAACTTCATTGCTGCCTCCCCCACTATCCCATCCCTCACACAGTTTTGATTCTTCTATTTTCCTATCCTTCATATTTTTCTCCACTCCTAGTCATTTCTGGTTTGACCTTGTGTCTCTGTCTCTTTTTCAGGTCCTCTATATCTCATCTCACCATTTCTTTCATAATTTATTTAAATGCCTCTTATTATTATTAATCCTTAAATCGGTCTGGTTTATTGTCTCTTTGGAATGTTCTTCACACTCACTTATCCTGTTGCCTGTTATGTTACTTACTCATTTTCTCTCATCTCCGCTTACAATAATAAAAAACACCATACATCCAATCACTCTGGTCTGTCATATATATCACTTTCCTTACTTAGTAACATTCTGTCACTGCTTTCTTTTTAGATTCTTAGACTTTACTTAACAATAGGATACTGCACACCTATATCCATTACGACCCATTCAGTCAAACTTCTTTCATAAGTTTTATTGCATTCACTATTCTTCTTTTTTCATCTATCTTTTCATTTCCATTCATATCAGGCAACTTCCAATATCCATTTATCCCAATTTAAAATAAAAAAATTTTTTCACATTTTGCATTTGTTTGATTTCAGTTACAATCACATACGTTCATAAAGTTTGTGCACTTAAATATATATCATTTAGTTCAGTCTATTTACTCCACTATCACCAATAGAAATCAATCTCATACTTTTCTATTTCATATACTCATTCAATTTAGATTCTTCTTTGCATACTGACACCAACCCACAATTTGACCTATATTGGTAGCTCTCATTCTAATTATTTTATTCACTATTCCACGTTGGTAGACTATCAAGATACATTACTTCCAATTCATTCAGTCCTTTCAAAACTACATAAAGATGAATTGGACTTTATGTCACATAGTTTAATTTTATTATTTTATTACATACTCTCATTCATTTCACAATACTATATACAATCATATCCTTCACACATATATCTACCTCACTAACAGTAATCTTTAGTTATTTAATTTTGTTAACAACTATTTTCCAACTTTTAACAGACATAATTATTCATTACAATAGTATAATAATAAATTTAACACAACATATAGCCACCTTTTGTATATATACTGTTTTCTCGCAATATTCTACCATTTACCTTCAACCTGTTGTCTGCTTGCCTTGTTAGGCAACCAACATTTCATCACATAAAAACACTCTTAAATTCTGGTTTTCTCGGCTTGTTTAGCTTTGTTTTTCCATGCAAGTCTAATTATCTTACTATGTAGTGTATTTCCTTGTTTCCACAAACTTAACTTTCAACTCGTCATTTCACATCCGATGACGTCACAACTTAAACCACGTAATATATCTGCATTAAATTTAATGAATCTATAAGTTATTCTGGAATAGAGAGTTGCTAATTTAAACTTTACAGTAGATTTTATTATTCAAATAATTTAAATTATTTTTGCAGACAAACCTCCGCATTTTATTAAAAAATCCAAAATCAAATGAAACTTTAACCAAAAATTGGCTTTATCTTGTCATGTCATGTCACCCTTGTCAAATTGTAAATCCACTTCATAATTTCTCAGTTGGTCTGTGCCCATTGAATTGGCAAGTACCTAGTATCTTCGAGCAGGGAACCATGGCACCCTTTTAGCATGTGTTCCACTTTATCCATTAACATCGACTTGTAGTCATAACATTTTAACATATTACATTATGTAAACCATATATGATGATGTTAACACTATTTACGGTGTGCTAGTTTCAAAATACTCGGCAGGATGTAAGTATTCCCACACTTTTTTCATTTTAACAGTCACATTTTTAACCTTTTGCTTTAATCTAACGTGGAAATACTTCATTCTAGGCACTGAAGATGTTCTGTTTAGAACGAAAACGTTCTGCAATCGATGACATTTTATAGTTTTTAAATAAACGATTTTATACCAGAATACATCTCGAAGTTTTTACTTCTGTATTGGTTTTTTAAACTATGGTATACAGCCAACTATTGGGATTTTCCCATTGATTTTTTTTTTTTTTTTTTTTTTTTTTTTTTTTTTTGATTTAAATTATTAATATAGACTCTATACTCACTAAATCTTAATTTTTTTAGATATTTTACTTAACTTCATTTATTATGGCTTGGTACTTGCTAATTTGCTTATAACACCTTTTTCATTTTATTTTTTAACTTTTATAACATATTAGTGGCTAATAAGTTAATAAAATATGTATATTTATATTCTTGTGTTACTCAACACATTATTTTGCTTTCTAAACAAGCAGATCACAGAAAATTTTTAAGGGGTGCTGTGAGCACCCCACGTGGCAGTTGGCACCTTGCAAAGCCACGTGACAGGTCCCGGATTAACATTGAAAGTATACCGGATTTGAAGCTTAATATTATATTTATTTATATATTTTGGTAGAAACTTGAATTTTATGAATATTGCACATTTATTTAGTAAAATTATATTTTAATAAATTTAAAAAATAACAATAAAAAGGCTACAAAGTCAAAATATGCAACAGAAAAAAAGTTACGCGACCTTATAGACGAGTGGTACGTGGTACTCCCCCCAAAAAAAGAAACGCTCATTTCTCGAGATATCAACCACGGTGTGGTGAATGGCTAATTTTGGTCTTACTTTATACTTTTTATGGTGCTGAAAACGAAAATGAGTTTTATTTTGAATTTTGGATGGGGAAACATTGTCAAAATCGCAATTTTACCCTAAAAATAAAAAAAAATGAAATCACGTTTTTCTTAAAATTAAAAGTTACTCCACTTTTTTTCTATAAAACCTTTTTGTTCTCTGTACCCTAGATTTAAGCTTAAAATTAATTAAACAGCTAAATTTCAAATTTTGTTACTCAACTTTTGCGATTAAACTTTGCAATTCAAGAATCTGCACCTTTTACTTCAAACAATCTATAACTTTCTTTATGGCAAGACAGAAATATTGAAGCAGGTCCCATTGTCTTCAAAAGTGAGAAATATATACTATAAAATTATCAGAAAAAATATTACAATGGAAAAGAATTGTAGCAAATTAAACTCAAAAAAACGTGATTTTTTTTTATTTTTAGGGTAAAGTTGCGATTTTGATAATGTTCCCCCACGTAAAATTCAAAACAACCCTAATTTTAGTTTTCAGCACCATCAAAAATATGTATAAAGTATGACCAAAATTAGTATCAGTATCTCGAGAAATAAGGTTTTTTTGGGGTGTGCCGCTTGTCTATAAAGTCCCATAACATTTTTCCTATTGCATATTTTCAATTAAATTTTTTTGGAAAACTTCTTCATAAATTATATTTTATTTCTGTGTTAATCAAAATTATAAACTAAGAAGTTTGTCACTCCACTTTTTCCAGTAAACATGAAACTAACGAAATCTGACGACAAAATGTTTAAAAATTAACAACTTCTCTTTTAACGTGTTAAGTCATTTTGGACATATCTCATTGTTATCTAAATGCTTCAAAGATAACACAGTAAAATTTTCAAAAGGAAATATTTACAGCGACCAAAAATACAGTGAGTTAAAATTGAAAAATCATCAAAATTGATTTTTCGCATTTTTGCATAAAATTTGATTTTTGAACATGTTCCACTAATTCTAGAAAAAAATTAACTCTATATTCGGATTCAGAGACCTCGAAAACGTAAGAAATGACAAAAATTTGTCATTCACCTTAAAGTGGATTTTTGTGGTCGGGATAACGTAATTTTAATAGTTGCTGCCGCATGCCGGTCGCCAAGCGCTCCCACTATTCAGTCAGTCGACTACGCCTGCTATTTTTTTACTTTAGTCGGAACGCAAAATACTCTGTTTTCATAACACTCCTATTTAAACAACTTTTAACATTTTTTCTTACTAAAAACTTTGTTAAAAACTTTGACCTTTCTTATAAAAGATCGGTTAATTTCAGCTCTTAGTGTTGTTAATTAACGTAACAGTGATTTTTCCAAAAAAAGGGGCTATCTCAAACCCCAAGGGTCGTTGGACCTAAAAATTTTTTTTGAAAGTTGTGTATTTTAACCAGCTCTCCGTATTTTTTATTGCCATTTAATTTGATCTAATTTCTACGAAATTATTGTAATTGTTTGTAAGCTTAAAAACTGCTATTTATTAACAAATAATTTTGTGTACGTATATGTAATTTTTTTTTTTATTTTTTTTCATAAGCTGTTAGTATACATCTTAGCGAAGGAAATGAGTCCCGGATTATTGAGATACATTCATCCATGTTAATTGGACCAGCCTCAGAAATTAGCCCGTTTTTCAAAAAATTTTAAAAACAAATTCAATTTTACGAAAACCATTTAACAGATCTCGACCATTTTTTGCACACCATTCAAACACCATAGTGCCCTCAATTTTGGGTATATTAAAACGTATTTTAACAAACAATAAAATTGTTATTAACTATAATCTAAAACAGTGATTTTGTCATCCGTTTTGAAATAACTTTTTTGTTTATTAACCGATTTTTATTTAGCGTATCTCATTCGATGTACCTTTTTTTTCTGAGAAAGTTACCTGTGGACGTCATATTTCTAAATAAACAAGTTTTTAAGTTATGAGCAAAAAACTAAGTTTGACGTTTTGATTGCTTATTTAAAAAATGTTCCACTAAAAAATTGATGAATCCCAAGATGGTAGTCTTTTTGTAATATCTCATACTACACATTTCAACTGTCAAACCTCGTCTATTCCGTTATGTCTAGTAAAAACCTAACTTGATTGGCCTACTAATGTATTTATCCAATACGCCATTTCTGAGGTACCTATAGATATTGCATATAAAATTTTATTATACGTCAGTCGAATCCATCAGATATGCTAAACGATTATTATCGATACGGGGCGTATTTTAGCGCGGAAACTAAAAGAGGAAAAGAAATTGTATGAAAATTTATGGTGAAAACATCAAATATGCACCCCTTTTCGTAGCAGCTAAAGAAAGATTAAAGCAGGCCCTAAAAAACGATATACTGACTTTTCGAACGATTTCGGTGAATTTATATGTTTACCTAAGTTGTAGACATTTTGATGTTGGATCCTGTTTTGTATTTTACTTTATAAATATTGGAAAATTTTATCGTGTGTTAACCAAATTTTGACTCCCAAAAGTTATGGAGGTGATCCTAGTTAACCATAAACCACTGATTTCTATCTTTGGTTAATATAACAAATTTTTAATTACACTCCGTTTATTACAAAATAGAAAGGTTTAAAATATTTGAAATTAGTTAATTACTTAATGTAAATTAATGTTCACGGGTTATCTTAAAAGAAACGATTTTAAACATTAAATTTATTTTATTGCGAGGGACAGTAGTATAGGGTGTAACAAAAATACATGTCATAATTTAAATCATATATTCTGGGACCAAAAATAGATCTCGATTGAACCTAACTTACCTTAGTGCAAATGTGCACATAAAAAAGTTACAGCCCTTTTAAGTTACAAAATGAAAATCGATTTTTTTTTATTTAAAATAGACATGTGGTATTCTTATGGTAGAGACATCTCAAAAAAATAAATAACAGTGAAATTTATACACCCCATAAAAATTTTATGGGAGTATTGTTCCCTTAAACCTCCCAAACTTTGGTGTACGTTCCAATTAATTTATTACTGTGGTACCATTAGTTAAATGAAATGTTTATAATTTTTTTTACTTTTTAGTATTTTTTTGATAAGCCTGTTTTTATTGAGATGCGGCGTCTTTTTTAATATGTTTACATACAAATTTTATGGGGGTTTTGTACCCTTAAGCACCTTAAATGTTTGTGTACGTTCCAATTAAATTATTATTGTGGTACCATTAGTTAAACACAATGTTTTTAAAGCTTTTTTGCCTCTTAGTATTTTTTCGATTAACTATTAACGACTAATAACGATTTTTTATCGAGATATTAATATGTTTCAAAACATACCTAAAAAATGTAAATTGACAATAAATTTTCATATTATTACCAGGTCTCTACAATCTTACTTACCATGTAAAAATTTGTGTTGGATTTTACAAATGTTCACCTGTTTGTTTAACTAATGGTACCACAAGATAAAATTAATTCGAACGTACACAAATATTTGGGGGTGTGGGAGGGGGGTTTAAGGGAACAAAACCCCCTAAAATTTTTATGGGGTGCACAAATTTCACTTTTATTTTTGTTTTAAGATGTTCCTGCCATAAAGAATGCGACATGTCCATTTTCAATAAAAAATCTGTAATATTTTTCAAGATATTGGACAAAATCGGTTTTCATTTCGTAACTTCAAGCGGCTATCACTTTTTTTAAGTGCATATTTGTACTAACGTAAGTTAGGTTCCATCGAACTGTTTTTTGTCTCAGAATATGTGATTTAATTTATGACCTGTATTTTTGTTACACCCTGTATTGCGAGGACTTACAATTACTGTATGTAATTGAACATAAAACTATAGGTAGATAACTCACCTTGACCATCATAAAAATATTTTTACATACCTGGAAAACAAAAACAAATATTAAAATCTTAAAAATATAAAAATACTAAAGCAAAGTTTTGATAATTTTAATAACAATATTACATTACTAAATAAACGAGAATAATCACAAGAGTAATTAATGTAAGTTATGCAACGTTCCTTCGGTTGAAAAGTTAGTCACTTCTTCATAATTAGTGGTATGTAATGTTATACACGAGAGGTATTTATCACTGCTCAATTATCAGTTATGTAATAAAGCTTATAAATAATATTATTTAAATGTGAAAAAATAATTCGACAAAAAAAATTGAACAAATTTACTAGAACAATAATTTTTATTGGAAAATATAGAAATATCTCAGTTACAATTAAATTTACAAGAAATTGTTGTAAATAATTAATAAAATTAAAATTATCCATAATATTTTTATATTATATTATTTACCATTTTTATAGATTTTGTTGGATAAGGATCGTTTAATGCGGCCGATGTTATAGTGGTAATTACCTTGTTGTATAATTTTAGATTTTTGATGAACTCTAATGAACTTTCTTATTTCAAATGGAACACCCTGTATATTTTTCACGTTTTGAAGTCCTTAAGAAATACTGAATATTTTTAATATTATATTCCCTATACATATACGCAATAATTTCGGAGTTATTGCTACATTTATTAAAAAAAAATTAAACAAAAATTATAAAATAGTTATTTATGAAACAGTTCGTAAAGTATGCTTTGTGCGAACGCACGCGATTTTTAGAGCACGGGCGACAACGGAGCGAGTGATATACATCGCGTAAGTTCGCAAAAAGTACTTCAAGCACAGTTTCATACAATACTTTATCTACGATAAACAAATAAAAAAACTGTAACTCTTCGTCACTGGAGTTCATTTCTATTCTACAATTTTTAGAACTTTGACATATAAAAATCCTAACTACTTTCAAACAACAAAACTGTCAAAAATCTTGTTTTAAGTCATATTGTCATCACCATGACAACGGAAAAGTTAAGGATATTTGATTATATGAAAGTGTGCCAAAAAACCCATTGAAAGTATGGGAAAAAGTAAGTCCCATTTAAAATACATTGCTACTTCACGCACACTTTAAACCATTCGCGCACTGCTATCTGACAGTTTTCACAAACTAAAAACTTATACATAATATGACATAGCGATAGCTTAGTGTGAAAACCTCGTATCTCAATAAATGACAATTTTACAGGAGAGGTAAAAAACTTATTTTCTACATCTCTCTCTCTCTCCTGTCGTTTCCCCATTACTGAGGATCGTGATTTCTTCCAATATTTCTAACAATGTTTCTCCATTGATCTCTATCTTCAGCTGCTCTAAGGGCTTCGAAGAATGAGTTTCCAGCTGAATGCTTTATTTGGTCAGACCATCTAGTTGGTGATCGTCCTCTTGATCTTCTCCCCGGAACGTTTCCGGGAAACAATTAATCTCTCCAACCTGTCGTCACCTATGCGAACCACGTGACCAAAGAATTTCAGAATTCGTTGCAGACATATTGTGGACAGCCTGTTTTTAATATTGAGTTGATTTAGAATGGAAACGTTTGTCCTATGAGCTGTCCAGGGTATGCGCAGCATTCTTCTCCAGCACCACATCTCAAAGGCATCAATTTTTTGGCGCTCGCATGCGCGAAGAATCCAAGTCTCTGCTCCGTATAGAAATATTGAAAATACAAGGGCATTCACCAGTCTCATCTTGATATTTTGAGAGACAGATCTGTCTTTCCAAACTTTAGTTAAGCGACTCATCGCATTTTTTGCCATACCAATACGTCTCCGAACTTCTGCTTCACAGTTACCATCGTTAGTTATACTAGACCCGAGATAGACAAGGGTGTTTACTATCGGGTATTCCTGTAATATGTTAGTCAGTTGAATAGTGTCAAATCTGTCGACCACCATTATTTTTGTCTTAGCTTTATTGATTTTCAGACCAACTTTATTGCTTTCGTACTCAACTCTTCGCAGAAGATCAAACATTTCTTGCTCATTTGCTGCTATAAGTGTAATGTCATCACCAAATCTTAAATTGGAGATTTTCCTACCAGCTACTGTTACTCCACTGGCACATCCTTCTAAAACCATCCTCATGGCATGTTCACCATAAATGTTAAATAAGTCAAGTGACAACACGCATCTTTGTCTAACACCTCTCTCGGTCTTGAATTGGTTTGAGCACTTCTGATCTAGTCGTACTGTCGCTATATTAGACTGGTACAAATTTTTACTAAGTGTCACCAGGTGCATTGGTGCCCCCTTTTATATTAAAATTGACCACAGATTTATCCAGCTTATACAATCAAATGCCTTTTGGTAGTCAACGAAGCATATAATCATAGGTACTTGAAATTCTCTAGACTTTTCAATAAGTTGTCTCGGGTTCAAGATTTGTTCCCTTGTACCTTTACCCTTTACAAACCCCGCTTGTTCCTGAGGTATTTGGTAATGTACATAGGTTTTTAATCTGTTTTTGATGATATGCAACAAGATTTTACTAGCATGTGTTACTAGTGACAGTGTGCGGTAGTTTTCACATCTGGTAGTAGTTCCTTTTTTGTGTAGTGGGATATAAATTGAGGTACACCAATCAGATGGCCATTTTCCTGAATTCCAAACAGCGACACAGATAGAATGGATGATATGTAATCCTTTGTCACCTAGTAACTGTAGTATTTCACATGATATTGAATTAATGCCTGGAGATTTATTTCTCTTTAATGATTTAATTGCATCTTTGACTTCAGCGAATAAGACAGTAGGTTATCTAGAGTAGTCAGTAGACCACTGATTTTCTGCTGATACCTCGTTATTTTTATATAGCTCGCCACAGTAGTTTCGCCATGTTTCCAATATTTCATCAGTATCGGTCTTTAAATTACCTTTCTTATCTATTACAGACCACGTTTGAGGTTTAAATTCTCTGGTAAGGAGTTTGATCTTCTGGAATAAGTCCCTCGGTTCATTTCGACAGCTATGTTCCTCTATCTCTCTCTGCATATTTGAGAGATGTAATCAGCTTTATCTTTGCGGCACTGTTTTCTGATTTCTCTCGATAACGCTCTGTATTCATCGTTTGTTCCGTATCTAGTTTTATGTTCTTTTCTGCGTTGAATCACAGTCCACGTATAATCGGATATCGATGGCTTACGGCCAGTGGAAACCGCTGCCTCACAGTCTTTTGCAGCCTCGATTACCTTATCTTTGAGACAGATCCAAGTGCTCTCAGGGTCACTATCTACTTAGTCTAAAAAAAGAGCATCTTCTAGGTTTTGTTGGAAGTCATTGATTTTTGATGGACTTAGAGACATGCCTTTTTTCTGGGGTCTTCTTTTGGGGACTTTAAAACGAAGTCGAACGTTCAATACCAGGAATTGATGATCGCTTCCACAGTCTGCGCCAGGATATGGTTTACAGTTGATGGACGACGACTTCCATCTTGATCTTATTAGGATGTAGTCTATTTGATTCCTTGTTCGTCCATCTGGGCTGCGCCATGTGTATAATCTCCGTGGATGATGTTGATATAACCTGTTTGTAATAATTGTAAGATGTTGTTCTGCACCGAACTCCACTAGACGGTCGCCATTCTCATTTCTCTCTCCCAGTCCATTTTTGCCCAGCACTCCTTCAATATTTTCATTAGATGACCCCACTTTGGCGTTAAAATCTCCTAAAATTATGACAAGTTCATGATTCGGAATAGCGCGAACAGTTTCTTCTAGACGACCATAGGACCTGTTGATGTCTTCTTCTTGTGCAGCTGTTGTAGGAGCGTATACCTGGACAAGGTGTACGGTATTGGTGGATATTCTCATTTTAAGGGATATTATCTTGTCATCAATAGTATTATATCCAATTACGCAGTCGTTAAGTTTAGAGGGTACAATTATTGCGACTCCATTTGTACTTTCGTTATCTGGGCCTGAAAAGTAGACGACGTTGCCAGCAGTTGTTTTAAAATTCCCTTTTCCTCTTCAGTGAGTTTCTGAGAGTCCCAGTACCGAAATATTGTGGTCTGCCATTTCTTTTTCAATTATGTGTAACTTTCCAGGGTTTTAGATCAGTCCCTGGACGTTCCATGCACCAATTCGCTGACATTTTCTTAAATTAAATGAAAATTTGGATTCAGTCGCACAATTTCTGCCAGGTGCCTGGTCCCTCACACCTTGGTAGCCGGTAGCAAATTTCACACCATCCGACCCGGAACCGAGATGGCGCCGAACGTGAGTCGGGTCGCTACACATTCCATCTTCACTTACCAAAATTGTCATCGTTATGGGAAGAAATTCTCTTGGGAAAATAGTGCACCGCACCCTTTGCCTTATGCACCGCTGTATATGTGCCGTTTCTGTGGCTATCATTCTCGCCGCATGGTCAGTTTTATAACAGCCAGCTGCCACTGCCCAACCTATCACCATGTCTGGCTACCCTCACTTAGTTTAGCCTGCAGACCAATGCAGTTGTCCGGGATGTGGCACGTGGAGCCATAAGTGAGAGTTGAGTGCCTTATGAGGACCAGTTATCAAAAACAATCTCCCGTCTATGACGTTTGATGTGGTCGTTCCAATAAAAGGTGCTACCTCTATAACACACTCGTATCCCCCGACATTTATTACTACATAAATTATTATTTTCTACATAATATAACCTAAAAACAAAAACTACCGTTACGTATTTTTAATTTGAGCACATTGAGATAAATATCTGATACTAGACCAGAGCTGAAAATCTTAAATGTTGTTATTAAATTGGAAATACAAATATTAACGATGAAAAACCCTTAAATATTCTTGCAGTATAAAGAACCTTTGCCCAAGTAACAATGATAACCTAGTATATCTTGATATACGTGTTTTTCAACTAAAATGAGGTTGTGTTTATGATTATTTACGAGGTTTTCATTTTTCATAGCTTATTGCACACCTCCAAATACTAGGTTAATACAGTACAAATCTTTTTATTTAAGGTTCATAAAATGTTTCTATATGCCGAACTACCTTTTATTGTTCACAAAAAACATTTGTCCAAATCGAATCTCTCAAATAAACACTCCAAATTAAGTACCAAATGCTTGGTTATAATATACATGTTATTCACACTAAATCAAGAGAGCAATTATTGATATACGTGGTTTCTTTTTTGTCTGTAGGAAATAGTCTGGTGTATATGGATTTTTTCTAACAGTTGTAAATCGTGAAATACAAAGTTATCAAACTAAAACCACCAAAATGTAATTTTCGAAAAAAAATGAGATACGAGGTTTTCACACTAAGCCAACGATAGAGTAGATAAATCAATTTTTTCGGCCCCGGTAGACAATATTTTAGATTCTTTGAATCATTAGGAACAAAAAATATATTTTTTTAATTTTTCTCTAAAGTTAATCGTTTCCGAATTATAAACAGTTTAAAACTAAAAAAATCGAAAAATGACGATTTTCTAGGTTCAAAAACACAAGTAAAAAATATTATTTTTGAAACTACGTGGCTAAGTAACTAAATTCCAGTTCAAACTGTATTTTATCAGTAGTTATAAGTAATTTGGGCTCATTTAATTTTAAAATACCATTATTTCGTTCTTAACACCCGTTCTCTCATATGCGCTTCATTAACAACTAACAAAACAATGTTTAAGAATAATTAAACCTATAAATTTACGATAAATTACACAGTTTCCCACATTTAGACATCTGTAACAAAAATGATTTTATAAAATTCCCCTATCACAGTGACAGCTGTCATAATATCTTACGATACGTCTCACGGTTCCCACTTTTAGACGTCTGTGACAGGAACGTTTTAAAAAATTCTCCTATCAGAGTGACGACTGTCATACTGTCTCACGGTACGTCTCACGGTTCCCACCTATAGACTTTAGACGTCTGTGATAAGAGAATTTTATTAAAATTTATATAATTTTTTGCGTTATTTTGCAGGATTTTAGCGCACTAATCACTGTATACTGATGGTATTGTTAAGTATTAACAGTAAGAATAAGCGGTACCTATCAATAAGTTTTATATCCCATTCCACGAATATACGACCCTCATGGATTATCGCGACAACGAATATTTTACTGTGCAAAATATGAAGAACGAAAGCAAATTGCAAATTATAATGTGGTTTATTGAAGTAAATATTATAGAAAAATACTTTCGCAGTTGCACACTAAAATAGTCGTTGTCGCGATAATCAAAAACAGTCGTATATTCGTGGAATACACCATACACAGTTTTATAAATCAATGTTTTCAATGTATATGTACCTATGTATACAGGGTGAGGCAGATAAAGGGCCTATGAGAAATATATTGAGAACTAAAGGTAAGAGAATCATGAAAATTGGAATACAGGGGTTTTGAGGTATGAACTATTTAATGAAAATATTTTGGTACTCTTTGCTACTTCCGGTTATACCGGAAGTTGATTGTAACTTCGTTTTTTCAAACGGGACACCCTGTATATTTTTATATTTTTTGATTCTGCTCGATGTCTTCTTTCTTAAAATATGAGGTTTTGTAATATTACACAGGGTAGTTTAAAAGATAATTACGGTTTTTTATAAATTTTGTAGCAAACTTCACACCGTGTAGAATTGTACTGGTTTGATATCAAAAACTCCATTTATGTTCAAGTGATTTTTGATATTATCTATTATTATTAAAAATTATTAATATAACGAAATGTTTAATTTTAGTATACAGGGTTGGTCGAAACTCGGAATGATTATTATCTGAGTTATCTTAAATGGAACATCCTGTATTTTAGTATTGTAATGAAATGATATTTTATAGTACTTTTTTATTTCTTAAGTATTTCCTATACCTTAATGCTTTAATTTGTAAGTTATTCGTAGTTCTTTAAGCCAAACATTAATTGAAACAAAAATTACGTGAAATTTTATTAGGTTTGCCGTGAAAATATTCAATCATAAATAATTTTTCGAAAATAAATACATATTAATCTCGACTGACACTTAATTTATTAATACTGGTTGATATATCAAAACAGTTACGTAATTAAGATTGTTTGTGTGTTTAGTATTAATAAAAGCATACAATATTCTATCTAGTTGGCTATGACTTTGACACTAAATATGCTTAAACATTTGCTTTGCTTAAACATTCTACTATTTTTGAAGTTGAGTTCCAGTTGCTTTGCTACCATTGCTAATATGAATTTTTCTAATAAGGAACTGATTCAGATGTTTTTTTGTTCTAGGAGAGCATAACAAATAAAAATGTGATACTAGCAATAAGAATTTATGATCAGCAATTCCATGATAGATGACAACCAAAAAGAGAAACTTTTCAAAATTTACTAGAGCGGTTTCGACGAACTGGAAGTTTAGACTACGAGAAATCTGATCGAACAAAAACTATTTTAATTGATTAAATGAATTAAATGTTAGTGTCACTGAGAATCTGCATATTAGTATGAACGTTCTCCTAATCTAAGTGTCTAGTACGTCGAAACTATTCTAGTAAAGACGAAGTAGTTTTCAATCCTAATAGTAAATTATTAATATTGAAAATATTAAAAATATTACTAAAATATTTTTAAATTGAAAACTTATTGGTACACTTTCCTGGTGACACCTCCAAGACTTCTACAATTTGCAAGTCAAATGGATGCTGCAGTGAAGACGAGAGGGAAGGAATTCTACACTATGCAATTCACATCCCTCGTCTGCAGCTGGTAAAGTTCCAACGGAAAAATGCACCTAGTTACTCTACGGAGTAATACGACTATAAAATAAAAATGTATACCATTTTTATTCAGTTGCAATGCGAAGGCAAAACAATCTTACTTTTCAATTAGAATACGGAGTGCAGTCCAGTCCCTTGAACCGCGATTTTCGGCTCTTATTGGAGCCTTCATCGGAAGGAACGTAGGCAGTGTTCTCCATATTTTAACTGATTCGCATCGAGAGGTTTTCCCACCCATTGCAACTGAAGTTATGATAGTAGGTGGCTAGCGCCATCTGGCATTGAAAGACGAAGTAGTTTTCAATCCTAATAGTAAATTATTAATATTGAAAATATTAAAAATATTACTAAAAGATTTTTAAATTGAAAACTTATTGGTACACTTTCCTGGTGACACCTCCAAGACTTCTACAATTTGCAAGTCAAATGGATGCTGCAGTGAAGGCGAGAGGGAAGGAATTCCACACTATGCAATTCACATCCCTCTTCTGCAGCTGGTAAAGTTCCAACGGAAAAATGCACCAAGTTACGCTACGGAGTAATACGACTATAAAATAAAAATGTATACCATTTTTATTCAGTTGCAATGCGAAGGCAAAACAATCTTACTTGTCAATTAGAATACGGAGTGCAGTCCAGTCCCTTGAACCGCGATTTTCGGCTCTTATTGGAGCCTTCATCGGAAGGAACGTAGGCAGTGTTCCCATATTATAACTCATTCGTATCGAGAGGTTTTCCCACCCATTGCAACTGAAGTGATGATAGTAGGTGGCTAGCGCCATCTGGCATTGAAAGACGAAGTAGTTTTCAATCCTAATAATAAATTATTAATATTGAAAATATTGAAAATATTAAAAATATTACTAAAAGATTTTTAAATTGAAAACTTATTGGTACACTTTCCTGTAAACAGTTTCTAGTAAACTTTGAAAAGTTTCTGTTCTAAACTTTGAAAAGTTTCTGTTCTTGGCTGTCATCTATCAGGGAGATGCAGATGATAAATTCTTATTGTTAGTGGTACATTTTTGTTATACTCTCCACTCTCCCAAAAAAACTTTACTAATCAGTTCCCCATTACAAAAATTTATATTAGTAATGGTAACAAAGCAACTGGAACTATAAAAATAATATAATGTCTAATGTTTAATCAAGTTTAGTGTCAAAGCCATAGCCAACTGGGTAGAATATGGTTTGTTTTTATTTAAATGGTTTAATGGTATGGTTTAATTAATATTTTATGCACCTACATCTTAACAACGTAGGCGTTTTGGTATCTTATCCAATATTAATAAATTAAGGATCATTCTAGATTAACATGTAGTTATTTTCCAAAAATTATTTATGATTGATTATTTTCACGGCAATCTTAATAAGATTTCATGTAATTTTTGTTGCAATTAAAGTTTGGCTTAAAGAACTACGAATACCATACAAATTAAAGCAGTCAGGTATAGGGAATGCTCAAGAAATAAAAAGGTAGTATAAAATATCATTTCATTACAATACTAAAATACAGGGTGTTCCATTTAAGAAAACTCAGATAATATTCATTCCGTGTTTCGACCAACCCTGTATACTAAAATTAAACATTTTGCTATATTAATAATTTTTAATAATAATAGACTATACTGAAAATAACTTGAACATAAATGGAGTTTTTGAAATCAAATCAGTACAATTCTACAGGGTGTGAAGTTTGCTACAAAATTTATAAAGAACCGTAATTATCTTTAAACTTCCCTGTATAGTATTACAAAACCTCATACTTTAAGAAAGAAGACATCGAGCAGAATCCAAAAATGTAAAAATATACAGGGTGTCCTATTTAAAAAAACGAAGTTACAATCAACTTCCGGTATAACCGGAAGTAGCAAAGAGACCAAGATATTTTAGTTAAATAGTTCATACCTCAAAACCTCTGTATTCCAATTTTCATGATTCTCTTACCTTTAGTTCTCGAGATATTTCTAATAGACCCTTTATCTGCCTCACCCTATATAGCGAACTTAATTGTCTTTTCTAACTCAACTTTGCAAATTTGCCGGTGGATATTCAATATTGTAGGACTCCCAGTAGCTAATTTACAATTAATTTTTTGACATCCTTCTTTACATACCTACTTAAAAGTTGGAATGCAAAAGAAGAAAATTTTTAGAGGAAATTACGTCAACTCCATCCTCTCTCCAAATAACCGACGCAAAAGTTGTTTTCCTATTTAAATAATTTCAAACTTCTCCACTTTGTAAAAACACACCACCTGGTTCGTAAGGTCATTGCTAAGGCATATTACCTTCTGAAGTTGATTGGTTTGTGAGCACCAGGTGCTCAGGCTGTCAGTTCTGATGGCGTGAGTTATAGTACAACGACTGAACTCTTCGAACCCCAATTAAACTTTCCTAAATCACTTCTAGTTACAAAAGATTCTACAATCCCCATCAAATATTATGAAACAAACAAAACACAATTTTATTCCATCCATTTGGAACCAAATTCAATTAGCTAAGTCAAAATTCCAGGCAAAGAAGAAAAAGGAACAATCATTATTCCAACTCAAAAAGTACAAGGCGTCGTAGTACGAGAAGCCCTTACTAACGCCGAGAACCACCTCGCCTGGATCGAAATTGCCAACGTCACGTCAGACCCCATTCACCTTTCCCTTATGGAACCACTCGAAAGCAAGAAAATAGACGTTCAAGATTTCCATATATATTCCATGGAAACAACCGCCGGACCAGACTACAGAAAAGATATCGACGATTTAATTAAAACCGAACATCTTAACCCTCCGTTACTCGCACACGGTGTGGGAGACCGGGCCTGTAAATAAATTCCTGTAACTCTGCTTGTAGTGGGGATTTTGAATGGCTACTTCGTATACTTCTTCAGTGGTCAATCAACTGTGGGTAAAGTCAGTTCGCAGTGTAAAAAATAGTACTGTCCTTTTGTTATTACGCAACACGGTCCCATACACCGTGTGCTAGTATTTGTGCACCAATTTTTGTGTTTGGATCACACATCGATATTTTTAATTAGTAAGGTAATTTAAGATCTTTTCCTTATTTTCAATGTTTATAGATTAGTTTATTTATATTTATATATATAAATATAAATATATAACTTACCCAGGACCATCAGAATGAGGTTTAGGGAGATATGTGGTTTACCAACAGAACAAGTACCAGTCGTAACACCAGGAACTTCAGATCGCTGTGCTGTTTGTGATTGGAAGAAAAATAGAAAAACAAAGTTTTACTGCCAAATATGCTCAAAATATCTGTGTTTGGAACACCATTGTTCCAATGAATGTGACACCATTGTGTATTTCATGTTTTAAAAACTTTATTTAATTTTTATAACTTTTTTTGTTACTACAATTACTCTTTATTTTTAATTTTTTTGTGTATTGAATTAAGATCTAAAGTTCTTAGTAAACAAATTTAACCATATTCAATTTTTTTTTACTTCCAAAGTTTTTGTATATACATATAAATGGATAACAATGAAAATTATTAAATTTTTGATTAAAGTAATATAATGTGAACACAAACGCATATCTACAAAATTATATGATCATATATTCATTAAATAATTTAATCGTACACAATTTTGCAAAAAAAATAATTTTAAAACACTGCTGACCCATATTTTTGGACCCGGTCTCCTGCACCGTGCGCGAGTATCCGATCACAAAAAGTTGGCGCGAGTAACGAAAGGTTAACGAAGAAGAAGAGGAACAAGTTCGCCACCTAAGCCGAAAATTCTCTGATATATATTTCATCAACCAGACACTCCTCTCAGCTTTACTAACGAAGTCAAACATCACATCAGAACCAAGGATGAAGAGCCTGTATATACGAAATCATACCGGTATCCGTATGTGCACAAAGAAGAAGTAAAGAAACAAATTTTTTCAATGTTAGAGCAAAGGATCATTCGACCAAGCCAATCGCCATGGTCCTCGCCCATTTGGATTGTGGCAAAGAAACCAGATTCATCCGGTAAAATAAAGTGGAGGACAGTGGTAGATTATAGAAAGGTCAACGAGAAGACAATTGACGACCGATACAGAATTCCTCACATTAGCGATATTTTGGACAAATTGGGAAGATGTCAATATTTTACGACCCTCGACTTAGCGAGCGGATTTCATCAAATCGAGATGGCTGAAGAAGACATTCCCAAATGAGAAGAAAATATTACTGGCCTAATATGAAGAAAGACATAGAAGATATCATAAACTTCTGCGATATATGTCAAGAAAATAAATATGACAGACTTCCTTCCAAACCAAAATTTATGGTAAAATCAACTCCCACTAAACCACTGGAAATAGTTCACATCGATTTATTCCAGGCTGATGGACAGAAGTTTCTAACCATAATAGACGCATTTTCGAAGTATGGACAAGCCTATCCAATAAATGGAGGAAACGCAATCAATGTACTCAACGCCCTACTAATTTTTATAACCCATCATGGACTCCCAACAATGATAGTAGCCGATAATGGTACGGAATTCAAAAATGGAGTAATACAAGAATTTGTAGATTCCCATAAAATCTCAATCCACTATACGACACCAGAGAATCCGCAATCCAACGGGATGATTGAGATATTTCATTCTACATTAATCGAACATCTTCGAATCCTAAGGAACACCAAGGCAAAGCTCCCGATAAAAGAACAAATGCTATACGCTATAATTGGGTACAATAATTCCATACATTCCGCAACGAAGTTACGATCCATTGACATATTAAACGGCCATATCGTCGCAAAAGATCGCTTTGACGTTGACATACAGAAAGTAATACTGAATAATTATATTCAAAATCATAGAGAGATAACAAAGGAATTATACAAGGAAGTAAATCAGCATATATGTACAAGAAAATAAAAATAAAGTCATCGAAAATAGAAACAAATCGAGACAAGACCCTATTACGTATAAACCAAGTACAAAAATTTATACCCGAAAAACAGTCACTAGGAACAAATTACTTCCACGATATTCTGCAAAACTTATAAAGAAACATAACGAAGTTACTGTAAAAACATTAAAAGCTACAGTACATAAGAAGAACATAAAACATCAACCTAAATCAAAAACTAATTCGGAACCTTCCCCACAAGATCAACCAGACGATAGGAAAGAAATTAAAGATAAAAAACTGAAAAACAAACCAGAAATAATTCCCCTTAACCTGGGACAAGCAAGGATTTAGATTACTAACAGACAACAAGAAAAACTGATAAAGAAAAAAATAAATTTAACTTTTCAAAATATTCAGAGTTATTAAATTCAAGAGCAAACGTTCCAGATAAATCGCGAATACTTCCCAAAAATTAGGACTACAGAAATTCAAACCATTCAGGATAGACCACATCCCTTTAGAAAAATTCCATAAACTCTCCGAAGGAAGAAGAACATCCAGAAAAAATAACCCAAAATTATGGAACATAGCCATAACCATTTTTGGTTAACTCCTGTGTAGATTTTTATTAAAATTATTTGCCTTGTATATGTTACAGATACAAAAAACAAATTCTAGCAACGAAATTCCAAGAGATGCCAATCCAAAAGTTTTGTTCATCCCTTACAAAACTTCTTCAGGGAATGGAGTAATTATAGTACAACGACCGCTACCATCCAGTATTTCTACCACGTGGAATCAACACGAGGCTACGCCGCGTCGCAGCGTTGAACATTCTGGACCTAATTGCGACGTATTGGACAGCATGATCAGCAATTATAAAATTATAAAACACCATGTAAAAATCAATATTTTTCAGTCTGAATAAAATCTCTAAACAAAAGTCTAATTTAAATGTTAAAGTAAAGTCTGATTTTAAATTATTGAGTTGTATCTAAAATCGTTGTTTGTCGAAATAAAAGTTTTAATTGTAAAGTTCAGTTTTTAAAAAAGTGTTTTTCCAAAGAACATTCATAATTCGTGTTCGTTTTCAGCAATACCAAAAATCCCCCGAGTAATCTTTTTGTATTAATTTATTGCCGATAACCTTCGAACCTCTAGATGACGTGCCTTAGCAGTGACTCTGGGAACCAGGTACTCCGGAGATCAGTTCTGATGGCGTATTCGTGTTCAGCGACTACAAAAACCGCTGAGTAATGAACTCTGGTCCTTAACCCAGGAAGAGTCGCGCTCTCTCCTGTCACGTAAACAGTCGCGCGATTAGATTAAATCTAACACTACGAATTTAAATACGAATTTAAAACAAATTTTTATTTATAATATTTTTATTTAGGTACTTGTTATGTTAAAATATTAGCCCAGTCGGGATAGCATTTGACCTTGCATTAGGAGCTGCCCCAAATTTTATTTTTCTAATCTTTAGGGAGGGTCAATATTAGTATAAATTTAAAATCTCGACTGAATTTCACCCTTGTGTTAGCCGCCATCTTGATTTTAAACGGGAACCGTTTTTGCTCAATATCTCCGCCATTTTAAATTTTTTGGCAAAAGTGTAGAAACTGAAATTGTTGAAAATGCGATTTTCTATAATTTCGTTTATTATAATTTTTTCGTGCGGTCGATATTTTCCGAGTTATGAGGGGAAAATAGTGACAGTTGTAGCATAATTATTGAATTATTGAATTATCTCGTTTATTATTAGTTTTACAACAAATATTTACCTATACAAAAATGAAGAGAATTAAATTTTGTACAATTTTGATGCCATTCATTTTTTTGATTAAATCAATATTTAAGGTAGTACGTATGTGGTAAAATGCGAGCGTAAGACCTGATTGATTTTGTAGCAATTGTTTTTGTTCAATATCTCCGCCATTTTCAACTTTTCGCCAAAAAGTGTAAGAACTGAAATTGTTGCAATTACGATTTACTACAATTTTTCGAGAGAACCAGTGGCGAGTCTACAAGGGGGGAAATGGGAAAATTCCCCCAACAGGGTCCAAAATTTAAAAAAAAATTGTTGGAACATCACGATATATTAGCTGACATAAAACTTAAAATATCGACAGACAAATTCAACCAATAAAACCCGCTAGTTAATAAAATTAAGTGAACTTAATGTATATAATGTCTTTTTATGTCTTTTATATACTTAGTTTGGTTGATGTTTCATTGGAAGTTTCAAAAATTGTATAAAATATAATTCTTTTTATTTTTGTTTATGTACAATTATGTCGTAAAGTTAATAACAAATGAGACTATTCAATAATTATGCTTCCCCTCCGCTTCCATTATTTTCCACCTTAACTCGTAGAATATTGATCGTATAAGAAAATTGTGCAAGAGAAATTGTAGGAAATTGCATTTCCAACAATTTTCTTTCCCACCATTTATGTCGAAAAGTTGAAAATGGCGGAGATATTAAGCAACAACAGTTCTCATTTAAAATCAATATGGCGGCTAATGCAACCGCGGAATTCAGTCGAGATTTTAAATTTACACTACTATTGATCTCTCCTAAAGGATATAATTATAAAATTTGGGGCAGCTCGGATACAAAATTCGATTCAATAATTATGCTCACCCCACCACTTTTTGCTATTTTCCCATGTAACTCGGAAAATATCATCCGCATGAAAAAAATTGTTAAAAAGAAATTGTAGGAAATTATATTTTGAACAATTTTAGTTGAAAATGGCGTAGATATTGAACAAAAACAATTGCTATAAAATCAATCCGGTCTTACGCTCGCGCCATTAACGCATACGTACTACCTTAAATATTAATTTTAGCAAAAAAATGAAAGAGATCAAAATTATGTAGAATTTAATTCTCTTCATTTTTTGCAGGTACGTATTTGTTGTAAAACTAATAATAAACGAGATAATTCAATAATTCAATAATTATGCTCCAACTGTCGCTATTTTCCCCTCATAACTCGGAAAATATCGACCGCACGAAAAAAATTATAATAAATGAAATTATATAAAATCGTATGTTCAACAATTTCAGTTTCCACACTTTTTGTCAAAAAATTGAATATGGCGGAGATATTGAGCAAAAACGGTTCTCGTTTAAAATCAAGATGGCGGCTAACGCAATGGTGGAATTCAGTCGACATTTTAAATTTATACTAATATTGACCCTCCCTAAAGATTAGAAAAATAAAATTTGGGGCAGCTCCTAATGCAAGGTTAGGCCTGTTATTCGTCTAACCCGACTGGACTACATCTATTTTTAACAATTTTAAAGCTAATTGGTTCTCACGAAAACCACAAATTTCACAAAAAAAAAATAAAAACAAATTTAAATTTTTTTTATTACCTACTGATTACTACAACCCTCCTCGAGGCACTGACGAGTGAAAAGTCACGTGGCAAAATTTTTCAGTAAGTTATCACAGAAAAGGATAAAATGTTAGATTCTTTCTAACGGCGCGTGTGCTCCAGGGTTATATACTTATTTTGACATATTTATCCATTTTTGGATGCATGTTATGCACTTTAAAATAGAATTATGCACTTTCACGGATTTTAATATTGTTGTATGTCTCTTCTTCTTCTTCTTCTTCTTCTTCCATCTTGTATGTAGGTTTTAAAGCCTGTTTCTTCTTCAATATTAGCCTCTTAAATTGTTTAAGTTATCGCACCATCTTTTTCTTGGTCTGACAATATTTCTTCGCCCATTTGGTGAATTATCTCGTCCTATAGTCCTATTCGTACTATCCTATTCTCTGCCATTCTACTAATGCGTTAGTTCCACTCCTGTTTCCGTTTTGTCACCCATCCATTTATGTCTTCTACATTGCATAATATTCTTATGTTTTCGTTTCTCTCCCCATCCAACAGACTTTTCCCTGATATTCCTCGGAGTATTTTCATCTCTGTTGTTTCTAGTAGTCGTCTCGTTTTAGATATTGTGTCAGGTCTTGTCTTCACCGTGTATGTTAATATAGGTCTAATTAGGGCTTTATAGATTCTTGCTTTTGTGTATTGTCTTAGGTGCTTGTTTTTCCCGATTGTGTTATTAAGAGATCCCGCCGCTTTACTTGCTTTTAATCCGCCGTTACACGCGTCTTCTCTTGTGACGTGTTGCACGCGTACGAGCGTCGCCCTCACCTACACCAATTCGACTTATTTCGAGGAAGAATGAATGTCAACCTGTATAAATATAAAATGGGTCGTACTAACATATCATGGAAAGTCTTGTTAACCAATTTTTTTATCAATTGAACGAAACAAAAGTAAAAATAATATGATAACAGACAAAAGAGATATTCAATACACAAATGAAAAGTTTTAAAAATATTGCACACATCTAAAGATAATAAATACATCTACTCAAGATTCTTCCTCCTCTATTTCTCAACAGGAATTACACTAGTAATTACATTACTTTAAGTTTTTGTGTGTTCCTTACAAATTGATCTTCTACAATTTGGCAAGCAGCATTTTGTCTGAGTTTTTCTGTTCTTCTTCTTAGGACAGTGTGCACATTTATTAGATACTTGTTTCATTTCTACAGGCTCTGCTTCATCTCGAATTCCCAAATCGTCTCTTATTTGCATTCGTAACAATACAGAGACAGTGCTTATGTTCGCGGCAATTCAATAGTATTTTCATAATATTAATATTTTCATAACCTCTGTTTTCTTCATTTTCAATTTAAGTAAGCCACTGAAGTAATTGGCGGTCTTTACGAGAATCCATTTTACCAAAAAAGCAAATTAAAATTAGTAATTGTTCTGAAGTTATTTCTTTGTGGCATTTATGTAATTAACTATTAATATTTTGTATTTTGATAACAACGTCCGAGGTGGTATTCGAAATGTCAATAAAATCAATTTTTCAAGTTAAATTTTGGCTTATTTCCCAACTAGAATAGGTAAAATTAAAAATGGGTTCTTAACCAGTGGCGCACCTAGAATTTTCCTCTGGTGGGTTTACTTGGGCACCGAAAGTTTTTTGTATTATTTGTGAAAGACAAGTTACATTTTCCTACTTTCTTTTATATATATTTCTATATGCTCTGGGAGGGATTTTAACCGCCAAACCCCCCCTCGGTGCGCCACTGTTCCAAACCTAACCTAAAGAATAATATCTTGATTAAACTTACCCACATATTAAACAAAAAACTTAAAAGTTTCTTTGAAATAACAGAAACGTGATTTCACCGTGATTGCACGCGCAGTGAGGAATTCTCTCACTTGAAGAGGGATGGTCACTTCTTTCAAGTATCACAGCAAACTTGCCGCCTGAAATATTCTATAATTTTGTCATACTCTCTCATGAACGATGCTAAAGGTATTCCTGGGTGCTCAAGGTTATCGTATTAGTTAAGACAATTTAATTGGTTATAAACAAATATGGTGAGGTATTCCCTCATAGCGCGTGTAATGGCGGGTTAAGCTTTGTTGTACTTCCTCTTGAACATCTCCGTAACTGGTTACATATATTCCCAGATGTCTAAACCTTGCTTCCTGCTTTATTATTTTCCCATCAATTTCGATTTTACATCGTAGTGGGCATTTACACTCAGGTGCAAAAAAATTGATCCACTACAAATTTGGTCATTTTTGAAGTTTCGAAATTCCTAAACCTGCTGTTCGATTTAGGTGATTTTTTACCACGTTATAGTCTTACTCATGGACAATATCGCTATAATAATATTGTTGCTTGACAATCAAACTGTCATTGTATACTGAGTGTTCGAATCAAACTATGTTTTTTTCTCAAAGTTCGCATCACCTTGTGGACCATTCTAGCACCTATAAAATACTTAAATTAAAACCTGACTATAGCCTCAGGTTTTCTTAACATTTTGTCTTTCGATTCATTCACTTATGTTGGATAATAAAAAAGTTAGGTACTTTAACAACTGGCCATGTTCGTCATCAGTACAGGGTTTTTTTGAAATAAGTGCGGCAAACTTTAAGGGGTAATTTTACACATGAAAATAATGACAGTTTGCTTAATAATCATATGTCCGTAAACGCTTCGTTGCCGAGATATGGGATGTTCAATATTTTTTTACAAACTGACAATTTATTTATTGCTTTAAAACCAGTTGAGATATGCAAATCAAATTTAGTGGGTTTTAAGACGTAGTTATTGCACATTTTTTGATATACGATTAAGAATTTTATATTCACCATTGGCGTGTGTACGGGTAATAATATTGGTCATGATACCCGATTGCGCGCCAATGGTGAATATAAAATTCTTAATTGTATGTCAAAAAATGTGCAATAAATACGTCTTAAAACCCACCAAATTTGATTTGCATATCTCAACTGGTTTTAACCTTGCTGTCCCGTTCGAGTCAACTACACAAATGTACTGTTCGGGTCAATATGACCCAACTATGGTTTACGCTCCTTAATCGAAATAAAATAAGCTAATGGTGATAAATAAAACTTTATTGACAAATAATTATGGTTAGTTACACAAAAATTATGTCAAAAAACTAAGTTTGAAATTGAAAATGGTTATTCATTTTTAAAAATTATGTTGTTAATGTAAATCAAACCTTATTAACAAAAATAAAAGTCATTTTTTCTTTCAAAAAAGCCAAGTAACAAATACAGTAAAACCTGTCAATAACGGTCACTAAAAATGACAGAACTATTGGCCTATATAAAAAGGTGGCCGCTAATACCAGGTTTTGTAGTCCACAAATTTTGGTTTGGGGAACTTAGAAACTGGCCGACTAGTTCAGGTGGCCGGTTTTGACAGGTGGCCGTTAACACAGGTTTTACTGTATCTACAAAAATCTAATTTAGTTTACAACTGGAATAGTAATAAAAAGAATGGATTTTACAAATATGTCTGTGATATATACAACATAATAATTAGTCTTGTTATCGTTTTTAGGGAAAGTTTAGAGCGTGTTCGTTTAGCAGGCGGAGTTAGATTGTCCATAGAAGGTTCACTAGCATTTCCATCTTGTCTACTTGTTTCTGCTCGTGTCCTTTTTACCAGTTCGTGAGAGCCTTTAGTTATTGGTATATTTTTTCTGTGGAAAAGATGACTAGTTTCATTAGTTTTTTCCCAATTCTTCAAGAAAAATTCGCTGTTTTCCCAATTTATTGATATTCCATTGGATATTTATTGATGCCCATAACACGAACTCGTTGTCGGCAGAAATGTCCAGCAGAGTAGAAAAAACAATCATTGGCCAGCGATTTATCTCTTTTCACATGTATATGAGCCAACAAGCTAATCTAGAGTATCCATTGCTCCCTTATTGGAATTGTAATCTAAAATAATTTAGAGCTTTTTCATTTGATGAAAGTGATTCAGGATGCATCGATTCATGATGCAAAATACTCATAAGAACAACATTTCTATTATTTTTAGGAATATTGTCAACAACAGTTGTATCTTGCATGAAGCAAAAAAGACGAGCTATTAACTTCTTTATTCGCGATATTTGCTGAAAGCTCCGGTTTATTTTACTTATAATCCCGGGCTTTGTATCTACTTTGTTTTAGAAGAAATTATCCTAAATTTTATGATGTAAAAAAGTTATTACACGTAAGGTTGTGGCCTTCTAAATCACTACTCAAGTCACACATCACACGTATTTCTGTATAGATCTGCAATTTTAGAGCATAAGAAGTTTTACTCTTCATAATTATAAAAAAACCTAAACTTTTGTGCCAAATTTCGCTGGCCTGCTTGGAATGTACCATTTGAGGGAAGAGCGGCCTCTAAAGGCAACTAGTTGCTTATCGACGGTAACATTTTCATCAGGATTAAAAAATGTTGGTACATTTTCTACTTATGTGTCATAAATTTCACGTATTGCAGCAAGTTTATCAAAACGTCTCCTATCCTGTCTAGTAGCTTTGTTATCTAAAACGTATTGCTTGCAAACTTTTTGTAAATATATCAAGTGACATTGCTGATTGACATATACTACGACCCGTTTCTTCATTCCACAAACTTTTAGTTGATTCACCATGGGACTTATAAACTCAAGCTAAAAATAAAAGACCAATGTATGCTTGGAAACCAACAATTTTATTCATGTCTTTTCAGTTGGTTCCAAAGACATGCTGTCCGTCCATATTGGTCATATTTATAATTTGGTTTGCAAGTTCGTGCAGCTATACTACAGTTTATTTACAAGTTTTAGCTTGCAGAAAATGTTTTTATTTACAGACGTATCCAGCTGACAAACATACAGGTACTGCCAATATAGAATACTGCCAACTATACACACATACACAGGTAATTTTTAACGGTTTAAATAAGTGGGTCATATTGACCCGAATGTACCCTAGGTAACAATTTCATTTTTATCAAAAAAATCAGGAAGTTGATTGTTTATCTCAGATGCAATTAAAAGACCTCATATTAGGTAATAAAGTCACGAAACACCAAATCGTTACGCCGCGTAATAATTTGTAAAATAAGAAATAAATTATTTTTTGGGTCAAATAGACCCGAACAGGACAGCAGGGTTAAAGCAATAAATAAATCGTCAGTTTGTAAAAAAACATTGAGCATCCATTATCTCGGAATCGAAGTGTTTGCGGACATTATGACTATAAAGCAAATTGTGATTATTTTCTCATGTAAAATTATCCCCTAAAGTTTGTCACACTTATTTAGAAACACCCTGTACTGATGACGAACATGGCCAGTTGTTAAAGTACCTAACTTCTTCATTATTCAATATAAGCCAATGAATCGAAGGACAAAATGTTAAGAAACCCAGGGGCTATAATTAGGTTTTAATTTCAGTATTTTATAAATGCTAGAATAGTCCACATTCATGGTGATGCGAACTTTGAGAAAAAACACAGTTTGATTCGTACACCCAGTATACAATGACAGTTTGACTGGCTAGCAACAATATTATTACCGCGATATTTTCAATGAATAAGGTTATAACGTAGTAAAAAAAATACTTAAATCCAACAACAGGTTTAGGAAATTTGAAACTTCAAAAATGACCAAATTTTTAGTGGATCGATTTTTTTGCACCTGAGTGTAGATATTGTCGCACATTTGGTTTTTTCTGCTGATATTATCATATTGTATTTCGTGGCTGTTGTATTGAAGATGTGTGTTAATCTTTGGAGATCGTCTTCTGTCTCGGCGATTAATGCGGCGTCGTCTGCATAACATAATATTTGGATTTCTTTGTTCCCCATTCTGTAACTATAACCTTTACGTATTGCTTCTATTATTTCGTCCATTATTATATTATAGAGCGTGCATGATTTGGACGCTAAATTTAAAATTAGGCGCTGAAAAATAAAATTACCTGTTTCTGCATACATGATTTGGACGTTGGGTCTAATTGAAATGTAAATGGAAAATCAGGTAATAAAATTCTAGAGATTAAGCAATCTACATTTTCTTTCAACGCACTATGTATGATTTTGGATGGCCTTTCGGTCAAATTATCCTTAGCCTTCCTTTTGGCACTGCTACGCACAATCTGTCTATTAAGCGTCTTGATATCACACTCGTGATTATGTTCTAGATTACTTCGGATCACTAACTTTTCTGGCCCTTTCGTGAATATCTTCGCTTTACACGACCGTTTTACGCACCTCCAATACGTTTCTCCCGATTTTAGTACTTTATCTTGAGAAAAAGTAAAACTGTTCACTTTGAGCAAAATTTTACCACGATTACTTACTAACGTTGAAATTTCCATATTCACTATTAGTTTATGTTCCTGTCTAGTACATGAGTTATTGTAAATAGACACAGGTTTATGGATTACAAACAAATTACCAGTTTGTTTTTTGCGGGAAACGAAAGTAATTAGTTTCGGTAGTACCGTAAATAAATTATCAATATGTCATCAGATGTTACTATACAGAATGTTTCACCGAATAAATCCTATTCTACCTCTTACTCTACATCAGTGGAATTTATACAACCCGTTGGATGTGCATGATTTGGACGCTAAATTTAAAAGACCCGAAGGAGGAAGACCCAACCCTTCGGTCCTAACTTTACTTTCTGGCAGCGTCCAAAACACGGGTACTTTTAAGACCCTCAGGTACTTTAGCGTCGAAAACATGCCCGCCCATATTATAGAGCAGTGGGCTTAATGAGTCACCATGTCTGACTCCGCTTTGTACTGGTATAAACTGCGTTAGTTTTCCATTTACCTTTGCCTGTATTCGATTATGAAAGTAGATGTTTTCGATGGTTTGTATGATATCGATTGGTATGTTTCTTCAATACAGTAAATGTAAGACGTCTTCGACTTGGATGCGATCGAAGGCCTTTGTCAGGTCTATAAAACAGATATGCTGGTTTATTGTACTCAATGGCCTTTTCTGTGATTTGTCTCGTACAAATACGGCGCCTACGCAGGATCTTCCGGATCTGAATCCTTGTTGTTCATCTGATAAAGTTGTTAGTTTATTGATTTTGTTGGTTAGGACTTTTTTGTGGTTAGTTTAAGTGCGGTGTTCAGTAGATTTATACCTCTAAAGGCTGTATATAAAAATCGATTTATTTTTTCCTAAATGCCCGGGTCTATCTATACAGTTATATGAATCAATTTGGTCAATATAATATAATATAGCGAACTTAATTGTATATTTTAACTCTACTATGCAAATTTTCCGGTAAATATTTAATATTGTAGGACTTTCAGTAGCTAACTTACAATTAATTTTTTGACATCCTTTTTTGCATACTTACTTAAAAGTTAGAATGTAAAAAAGAAATATTTGCTTAAGAGAATTTCTAGAGGCAATTACGTCAACTGCATCCACTCTCCAAATAACCGACGCAAAAGTTGTTTTCCTATTTAAATAGTTTCAAACTTTTCCACTTTGTAAACTTTGCTGCATTTTGTTTGTTGTTACACCTTTAACGATTTACCTATAGCTATAGCGTTAGAAATTTAATATATCGAGGACCTGATCGTTAAGCAATGTCTTTGTGTTTCTAATTTTGGATTTTAAAATTGATTAAAATAAGAAAGGATTTATATAACTACTAGGCTGTTTAATAAGTTTTACGGCTCGATAAGAAAAACACAATTTTATGGTTTGAAATACACTTTATTAATCAGTATAATCTTCCTAAACATCAATATAATTATTCCAAGGAGATTGCAATTTATATATTCCATGGCTGAAATGAAAATCTAGAAGGGCTGCCAAATACGTTTCCACAGCGGTTGTGACCTCATCATTTGATGAACACCGCTTTACATAAGAAGTCACTAGGGGTCAAATCTGATGAATAAGCTAGGTGCTCCAACAATTCAAAATTTAATTCATGGATTTTAGCCATTGTTAAATGCTTATATGACATGGTGCATTGTCCTGATAAAAGTGTATTTTTTTCCTTCAAACCGGGCAATTTTCCACGAATCTTTTCACTCAGCTGATCTTATAGGTTACAATAATATCCAGAATTTATTGTTTTACAAATCTGCAGGTAAACCACAAACAAAATTTAGTAGCAACGCCCTCTCTTATCGACCCGCAAAGTAAGGTTGCATGTCTATTGATAACTTAGGTAAGGTTGTGAAGTTTGCTACAAAATTTATAAATAACCCTAATTATCTTTTAAACTGCCCTGTATAATATTGCAAAACCGCATATTTAAAGAAAGAAGACATCGAGCAGAATCCAAAAATGGAAAAATATACCCATTTAAAAGTCCCATTTAAAAAAACGAAGTTACTATCAATTTTCGGTAAAACCGGAAGCAGCAAGGAGACCTAAATACTTTCCTTAAGGTACTCGTACACTTTAGAAGGCCAAAATAAGCATTTTTTCAAGATTTTTTTTTCAGAACCTTTATTAAAAATGAACAAAACTTTTTACATATCAATACCTAACTCTTAGAGAACACAAAAAATTTATCTTTTTTTATTTATGCACGTACATTAATATTGTAGAGGGCGCAAAAGTCGAGGCCTCGAAAAAAAGTAATTCCGATGGCGGACAGTTAATCTCAGGATTGAGATCTCTGAAAGAAAATAATCGTACGGCATTTGCAAAAGGAAGGTTTCTTACGTGACAATTTTCCACCGTTAGTAAGAAATTCCACAAAAAAAAATTAAAGGAAATTTGAAAAATTTTTGTAAAAAAATCGCCCATTTTTCTTCAGTTATTCATGGTTAAAAAATATTTATTCTTCATTTTTTGGTCAAATTGTGATAAATTATCACTTAAAAAACCTTCCTTTTTCAAATGCAGTACGATTTTTTGTTTTATGTATCCCAATCCTGAGATTAACCGTCCGCCATCATTTTTCGAGGCCTCGACTTTTGCGCCCTCTAGAATATTAGTGTACCTGCAAAAATGAAAAAGATAAATTTTTTTGTACTCTGTAAGAGTTAGATATTAATATGTAAAAAGTTTTAGTCTTATTTCTAATATAGGTTCTGAGAAAAAAAATTCTTGAAAAAATTATTATTTTAGATCTTCTAAAGCGTACTAGTACCTTAAATAGTTCATACCTCAAAACCCCTGTGTTCCAATTTTCATGATTCTCTTAGCTTTAGTTCTCGAGATATTTCTAATAGGCCATTTATCTGCTTCACCCTATATAACACGGATATAAACACGTGTCAGAGAATGTTAACTAACGCTTGTTTCACACGCTAAGAATTTTGGGACATCTTGGATATTAGTGCACCCTATGTACCGCACAGCTGAATCTTATGTTTGTGCGTCAAAGTGTTGCCATGCCATTTCTTTCATAATTTCAATCAATGTTAAATTAATGTACCTACAAGAATAATAGAATAAGAACGTTTACTTCTCCGTCACTATACTAGGTAGAATGACAAATGAGGAGTCAAATAAAAGCTTATAATCCAAGGATAGTACTAAAGGTGAGAAATTAGACCTAAATTGTCTGTCCCTCAAAAAATAAGCGTTATATTTAGGATTTCTAATGGCGACATTAAAAGTTGAACTATTTTTTTTTCTATAAAACATTTTGATCTAAACCAGAAAACTTCTTTGTACTCTCTACTTTCAAATAAACGTGATTAAGAAGCTAAATTTTAAACTTCGTCTCACAACTTTTGCGATTAAACTTTGCAATGCACAAATCCGCACCTTTTTCTTTGAAAAATTCATAACCTTTATCATGATAAGAATAAAAACTTGAGGCAGGTACGTTTGTCTTCAGAAATGTTAGCTCCTGAGCTATTTACTGTAAAAATTTCAGGAAAAAATATTAAAATGGAACAGAGTTGTAGCGAGGTAAACGCAAAAAACGTGATTTCATTTTTTTTTTATTTTTAGGTTAAAATTGCGATTTTGACAATGTTCCCCCACATAAAATTCAAAATAAACCTCATTTTAGTTTTCAGCACCCTCGAAAATATAAAGTATGAACAATATTAGCCATTCACCCCTCCGTGGTCAGAACCTCGAAAACTAAGCGCTTTTTTGAGCGTGTCCCGCTCGTGTATAATATCACAAATAATTGTAACGTGATAGTATGAAAAAATAGAGGATACGGCAACCGTGTTACAAGTGATGGTCGGATCCAATGCCAAAATCTACGTAGACATATCAGGGTGCACAAATCCAAGATGTCCGAATTTTGAACGTGCGATGGTTGAAATGCACGATGATATTCCTATAGTCGCTCGAGAACCTTTCTGCCTTCACCGAAGGTTTCAATCCATCGCACGTTCAAAATTCTTAGTGTGTGAAACGAGCGTATGACACTCGAATTGAGTCGAAACGCAACAGTCTATGTTTATTATGAATAAAAAATAATGGTCTTTGTTCATCAAATGCGAGCGTCAGTTCAGGCAATGTAAAATATTTACATAAATTAATATCTGAAAAGCTCCAGGCGAGTTTCAGTTCATCAGGAAATGTACATACAATGCGGAGTATGGATATATCCTGTGTTTTCAGCTAACATGGCCAAATAATACACAAATATCTCAAATTTTCAACGCAAATAGTGCTATTTATATCAAAATACCGTCAATTAAATACTGGGTTAGGACAAAGTATGGAACCAAGCAATTAAAACGAAAAGAACAATATTTATAAAACTTTACATGCAAGTACAGTGACGCAAAATGCCATATTTTTTGTTACTACTCCACTTCCGGTTTCACGGGAAATTCCCTTAATTTATTTACTTTAAATGGGACACCCTGTATATTTTTGCAAATTTTAAATGGACTTGGTATTTTTAATTCATTCATACCAAATTCGGAAGAAAAAAAGTGTTAAAAAGGGCCTGTAGATAATTTTTTGGATTTATACAAGGTAGTAGGAAATAAACGAGTACCATCTATTATACTATAGACTAAAATTATTGTCGTTTACATGCACTGCATGACTTATTTGAATTTAGTATAGTAGGTAACTGTTACTGAACTAATTGACAGAAATAAGTTGTATAAAAATGGTTCATTTAAGTGAAAAAAATCGAATTGAAATATTAATGATAATCGGTTATGGTGATCGCGTTAGAACTCATAAACAGGTGTGTAATATTCTTTTGCACCTACCTCTACCAAAAGTGTACGTTTCCTGACCTGATTCTAGGGAGCAAAGTCGTACTTTTCCTCACTAGGGAGTAAAAGTACTTTTCGTGCAAAAGTAAAAGTGACGTTATGGTATGTTATTGATGAAATAACTTATTGATGCCCTATACAATAATATTCCATTCTCTATTACGTAAGTATCTGTACATTTGGGCGTTTATTTTGTAGAACAGCCTGTATTTTGCAGAATGGTAAAAATCAGTCAATTATTATTTTGGTTTAATAATGTTTACATTAATAATTTGACGTATATTTGACAGTTCTACTGTACCTACTTGTTAGTTTTAGTTCTCTAATTAATTTTGTTAGTTACATAAATAAATTATTTAAAAATGAAAAAATGACTTAGTATTTGAGGAAGGTGGAAAAACCATATGTATAAAATGGGAGTAAAGTGCCTGTTCCTCGCTTGAATGATTACTGCCCTCCGCTACGCGTCGTGTAGTAAACTTCATTCTCGGGAGGAAAAGTAGTATCTTCCTCCCTTGTTATACAAATAGCTATAATGATTTACATCTTGAAAGAAACCCTATATAAGGTTCAACGGTTACTAAAACATTGCAACGTTTTAGTGCAACTGAAATGGTCAAAAATTTGCCAAAAACTGGTAGACCACGGACTGCAACGAACAGATTTATTAAACAAAATATTGCAATTGATTTAGAGGAATCACCTTAAACTTTCACAACTTTGGCGCTAAACCATGGAATAAGTCAACGTTCTGTGAGGAAAATGTTGAAAATGGGAAAATATCATCCGTACAAGATACAATTGGTTCAGGAATTGTCAGATGATGATTTTGACCGACGGCTGGAGTTTTGTTAACAAATGATGGACATTTGTAATGATGACGAACATTTTCAAGTAATGTAGTGTTTTCCGATGAGACAAGTTTGTATTTAAATGGAACATTTAACCGCCATTATAACTGTATTGGTCAAATGAGACTCCTCATTGGATTATTGAAGCACATACCCAGCATCCACAAAAGTTGAATGTTTGGATGGGTATTGTTCAAAATATACTAAGAGGTCCATTTTTCATAGACGGAAATTTGAATGGTGACAAGTATTTAAATTTACTAATAAATAACCAAATTGTTCTTGCAATTCAGCAGAATGGCTAGTTACCACAAAATTATTGGTTTAAACAAGTTGGAGCAGAGCGCCTTCCCACTATGATCGATGGGTTAGGGATTTTTTGGAGGTGAACTTTCCAAATCGATGGATTGGATGTAGGGGATTCATAGAGTGGCCCGCTCGTACTCCGGACCTCAACCTGTTAGATTTTTTTTTCTTTGGGGTTATCTAAAATCACGTGTTTACGTTAGGCAATCAACATGCTTGCAGGATTTGAGACAAAGAATAATTGATGAATGTGAACTAATTCGTGGAGAAATCTTGCAAAGAGTGGCTCACGAATTTATTTATAGGCTTGCACGCTGTCAGGAGAGAAACGGCGGGCAATTTCAACGTTTGAAATGATTTTTTAAAACTTTTATTACCTTTGGTCTAACCTATATCATTGGTCTATAAATTAACCTATTTTTTAACTGTAAAGAGATTTCTTTCTTGTTTTAATAGGTTTTTCGTCCAAACCTGGTATGGTGCTTCTCAAAGGCTTTTTCAGTGCGACACAAGTAACAGAAAAAAAGGTACGTCCGTGATACATACACATTTATAACATTTATTCCAGTTGTTGATAGATGGCGCTATAATTGGAAAATAAATTATTTAGGTATTTACCCGTTATTATTCGTCCGCTATAACTTTTCCCATGCGTCACGTTTCATTTTCAACAAATTAAGTAAAAACATAAAGTCAAACGTACGCCGATGTGTGTAATAGGTATATTATAGTAGACAGTACACAAAATGTTTATACACATCGAAGTTCGTTTCACTTTATATTTTGACTTAATTTGTTTGAAAATAAATCGTGACGCATGGGAAAACTTATAGCGAACGAACTATATTTACCTATTACATATATATACGACTATAATTTAAAGTTCTTCTCACTCTTTCAGTGTGTCAATAATGACGTAATATATCATTTTAAAAATGTAGATCATAGAGTCCCTTTCATGAGCATTTTTCAGTGCGTCACAAATGATAGAAAAAAGGGTAAGTCCGTGATAATACACATTTATGACATTTATTCCAACATGATATTTTAGTTAAATCTGACAATTGTCACATTTTATTTGTAATGTGGCATAAAAACAAATCAAATGTGTTTATTGCATTTATAAAATGGTATTTTTCTTATTTGTATAGTCTTATAAATTGTACAAATTATATTCGTAGATATATTACATAATTCATAAATAATTTTTTTCGATTACAGCGCTATCTGTCAGAAACTCGAATAACTAGAATAAATGTTATAAATGGCTGTAATCACAGACGTGCCTTTTTTTTCTGTCACATACAATTTAATGCGTTAGAAAGAAATCGAAAAACTGTGACGCACTGAAAAATGATCATGAAAAGGACTCTAGCATGACATTTTAGTTAAATCTGACAGTTGTCAGAATCGTAATCGTAATTTGGTATAAAAACAAATGCACAGTGTTTATTTCATTTATAAAAAGGTATGTTCTTTGATTTGTATATTCTTATAAATTGTATATTGTATTGATTATAGTCGTATAGATAATATACTTATATTATATAAATCATTTTTTGTTGGATTATAGCGCCATTATATTAATAACTAGAATAAATGTTGTAAATGACTTTAATCTCGGACGTAACTTTTTTTTTCTGTCACTTCCAAGTTATTGCGTTAGAAAGAAATCGAAAAACTTTAACGCACTGAAAGATTCCTCTGAGAAGGAGTATATGTATGAATTAAAAAATAACAAGTTGTTTTAAAATCTGCAAAAATATACAAGGTGTCCCAATTAAAGTAAATAAGTTAAGGGTATTTTCGATGAAACCGGAAGTGGAGTGGTAACAACAAATATCTTTTGCGTCGCTGTACTTGCACGCAAAGTTTCATAAATATGGTTCTTTTCGCTTCAAAGATATTTGCTTGTTTTCATACTTTATCCCAACTGTGTATATTTAAACAAATAAACGAGCTGTATGGTTCTTTTCATGAGCATTTTTCAGTGCGTCACAGTTTTTCGATTTCTCTCTAACGCATTAAATTTTATGTCACAGAAAAAAACGCACGTCTCTGATTACATTTCGTCGGTGACATTTATAACATTTAATCTAGTTGTCAATAGATAGCGCTAATAATATAATATTAAATAATATTATATTATTCTATATAAAAATAAATTTAATCTGTACAATTTATAAGACTATACAAATCAAATAAAATACCTTTTTATAAATGCAATAAACAAAATTGATTTGTTTTTATACCAAATTGCAAATAAAATGTGACAACTGTCAGATTTAACTAAGATGTCATGATAGAATAAATGTCATAAATGTGTATTTATCAAGGACTAACCTTTTTTTCGATCATTTGTGACGCACTGAATAATGCTCACGAAAAGAACCATATCATAATTTAATCGATAGTATCAAACAATGTGTATCAGTCAGTGGGGGTTTCTCCATAAGTGCACATGTGCACGTGAACCCCCAAAATTATTTTCACATCAACATTCATATATGTAATATTTATCATTCTATAAATAACATTTTAATCTAACTATACAGTAATTGAAATTCGAAATAACAGATTCAAGGAGTTTATAAGTATCTAATAGGTAACATTTAATTATTTTTATTCTATTTCAAAGGAGAAACTTCACGGATGCGAGGCCTTAGACAGAACCCCGCGTTCACCGCTCTCAAGGTGGTTCCTATACCAATGACTTTTCATACCGCAAAATACAACTCACCACCCACCCCGCTACCCGCTATAGCCCACAAGTTTAGATGGCCATAGGATCACAAGTTGGATGTGATCTTATGGCATGACCTTATGGTGTTTTCAACGTGCACGGCACACGTATGTTTAAATTTTGCTTTCGTGAAGTTCGAATTTCGGAACAATATTAAGAATGGAAGGATTTGTGGATGTAAATGTTAGCGTGGAATATTTAAAATCAATTAAATTTTCTTCATTATATTTAGAAGAAAAATTAAAAATGCCTAAACCAAATTTAGACCAGTAAGGATCTGCGAAAAAACGTCTATTTTTGGATGTGAGAGGTGGCATTCCGATTTTTGCAGATAAAGTTAGGTGACACCTTCAGTAATAATAATTGACTTATGCTCCTTCTCAAATATGCCCGGAACATTAATAAAAAAATTAAAATATTTAAAAATTTCGAAAAACATCGATTTTTTTCTGCTTTCTTTGCTTATAACTTTAAAACGATTCGTTTTGGAACAAAGTCGTAGAGAAATAAAATAAAGATAAATGAATTTTGTATGACATACGACTGGTAAAAAATGTCTTAAGGTATTACCTTTTCTGCAATATAGCAATAAATACAAAATAAGGGGCAAAATAAGTCTGTTGTTATTCAATATTTTTTAACCACTTTGGTGGCACTTAAAGCCTTGTTAATTCGCTTAGGAAATTCATTGTAACATCCTTAAATCGTGTACCAAATTTCATTAAAATCGATTTAATAAATTTTGCATAATAAATTTGCAATCTAAATGTTTTTAAAAAAGTTCAAATTTTTTAAAATCTTTCTGAACAAAAAGTAGACCATTTAGAAGGTGGCTAATTTTTTTACATATAAAGAGGTGCTCTACCTATCTAATACACTTTACAGAATTAAAATCGGATTATTTAGGGGCCTCAGCAATGTTTTAAATTTAGAAACAATTTTTTAGCTTATAAACAAATAGCTTTGTTTAAAAATAAAAAAATTAATTTTTAGCAATGCAAATAATTAAAACCGGTTTAATTTAACTTAAACTTTCAAATGCTGTCAGCAGAATTGCTATTTTTATTTTTTAATCAAACGTTATTCGCGTTCAAAAATTGCAATTTCTCGATTTTTTGAAAGTTCCACCGCGTTTATCTCGAAAACTATGCATCCTACGAAAAAACTTGTAAGAACATTGTTTACTTAGAATTACCCAAGAAATACAAAAAAAATGTTTTATTTTGCGAAAAATCGATGTTATGTAATTTCTCAAGTTCTTTGTTTATAACAATCTTATCGACATCCGGATCAACTGTTACCCAAAAAATTCGTGTTCTACGGGTCAAAATACATAAAAAACTTGGGTAAGTCCATCTAAATAAAGGAGCCCGTAGCACCCCCTCCTGGCAACAGCACTAATTTGTTTATAAGCCAAAAAATTGTTTATAACTTTAAAACATTGCCGAGGCTGCTTAAATAATCCGATTTCAATTTTTTAAAGTGCATTAGATAGGTGGAGTACTTCTTTATATGTAAAAAAATTGACAAATCTTTGTATGTTCTAGTTTTTGTTGTGCAAGATTTTAAAAAAAGTTTAGATTGCAAAATTATTATTCAAAATCTAGTAAGTCAATTTTAATGAAATTTGGTGTACGGTTTTAGCACATTACAAAAATTTTCTAAGCGAATTAGGAAGTTCCAAGTGTAATCTAAGTGATCGAAAATCATTGAATAAGGACAGGCTTGTTTTGCCCCCTTATTTTATATTTATTGCTATTTTGAAGTAAAGGTGATAAATTAAGACATTTTTAACCAATCGCATCTGATAGAAAATTTAATTATCTTTGTTTTATTCTTATACGACTTTGTTTTAAAATGAATAGTTTTTAAGTTATAAGCAAAAAAAAGTAGAAAAAAAACGAAATTTTTTAATATTATTTTTTTATTAATGTTCCGGGCATATTTGAGAAGGAGCATAAATCAATTATTATTAACGAAGTTATCACCTAACTTCATCCGCAAAAATCTGAATGCCACCTCTCACATCCACCTAAAAACAGATCCTTACTGGTCTAATTTGTTGATTAAGAATGTACCAAAGTTTATAAGTACCAAATGTACCGTCGGGATTATAAATGATTATTTAAAATGGAGATTTGTGTAAAAACTTACAAATTGTGTAGCTGTGAAGCACATATTTGGAGAAGAGGAAGCATAATAAATAAAATAGAAGATACGATTTTAACTATACGGCGCAGTCCACTTAACTAAATTTTTGATTGAAAATAATTTACAAGACGATTTTTCTGAAATAATTTGAATTCTCCAATTATGTACTTGTTACGATGCCAGTGACAACTGCAGAAACAGAACGATGTCTCTCTGCATTGAAACGTATCAAAACTTTCCTTAGAATAGATATGGGCCAGAATCGATTAACTGCACTCGCAACGTTTTCAATTTAAAAAAATGATTCAAGAAATTCCAAATTTTACTGAGTTTGTTTGTGAATAATTTTTCTAAAAAATAACAGGCGACTGACTTTCGTTACAACTTGCTTGTAACATTTAAACACTAAATTATAATTTTAAGTCAATAAAATACATTATTTATTGTAATTTTTAATAAGGTCCTCTGATTTTTATAATTTGAAGACACTCAAAAAATTTTACCTACGGAAATGGGGTCTCAAGGTCTTTTTATATGTTAACATTATGTGTGCACCCCCAATATTCTACACCAGGCGCCGCCACTGGTATCAGTAGGTCAAAATTATTTATAATAACTCAAAAGAAAATGGAAAACAAAATGATATCAAAATACCATCATTATACCATTACACCATCAATTTAATTTTTTAGTAGAAATGTACGCCACTGTCAATATCCCGAGCAACAACTTGAAAATATGAGTAGAAGCGCTCAAAACCATTCTATTTTCTATTCTTTTAGTACTGATCATTGAATTTTAGGAGGCCATATGCTGGAAATAGAATTTGATATTCAAACAGTTTTATACACATCGAAAAATATTAGTTTATGCCACGTTATGGAGATTTGACCATGTGGAATAACAATTTTCGAGAGAAACGTACATTTAAATATGAACTCACCGATTTATGATTCAAAAAAGTGTGCCGTCTAAAGGGTAGGGCAATTTAAATGTGCTTTTGTAGTATTGCAAGTAGTTTGGACTATTAGGCATATTTGTTATTAATAGAATTGCCCTTCTTCTTCTTCTTCTTCTTCTTTTTCTTCTTCTTCTTCTTCTTCTTCTTCTTCTTCTTCTGCTTCTTCTTCTTTTTCCTCTTTTTCTTCTTATTCTTCCACGTTATAAACAATTCTGCTTGTTGCAATACTGTGGAAGGTTGTCACTCCATCTTTTGCTCGGTCGTACGATACTTCTTCTACCTATTGGTGATTTATCTATTGCTATTTTGACCACACAGATTTCTCCCAATATGTTTATGTGGTTATTTCACTCTTCTTTCTCTTTAGTGTCCATTCGTTTATTTCGTACTTACGTTACATTTTCTTTTAATGTTTTCGCTCCTCAGCCTATTTCGTGTGATTATTCTCAGTACCCTCATCTCTGCCGTTTGAGGTAGTCTTTGCGTTGTGGCAGTGTTGGACCTAGTTTCTGATGCATATGTGATCATTGGTCTTACACTGGCTTTATAACTTCTTGACTCTACCTCAGTGTTTATATCTAGGTTTATTAAATCATTCTACCAATATATTTGCTTTTTGTACTTGATCTCACACTTCTTAGTCGAGGTCGCCATAGTTAGACATTGTAGTTCCAAGGAATTTTGAGAAATTCCAAGTAATTCCAGGAGAAAGAAGTATTTTGTTGTTCATAAAATTATGGACATAGCAGGGTTTGATTCTACGTGTACATTTTAATAGTATTTTAAAGAGGATTTAGAAGGTTTTTAAACGAAGCCAATAATACACTAAATCCAATAGTATGAAAAAAGAGCTAGATGGTCAGATAAACAAGTGATGGATTTTAAATATCTACAGGCACCATCACACTATCTAACTATGGAAAGATCGAAACAGAAGTGGAATATCAAGTGAATAGAGCAAACAGAACCGCAGGTTGCTTGAATAATACAATATGGAGAAACAAAAATATAGGAAAAGTAATGAAAGGCACAATTTACAAAACAGCCATTAGACCATTAATGACATATGTGGCAGAAACACAACTTGACACAGAGAGGACAAAATGAATGCTCGAAATAGCGGAGAGGAAAACCCTTCGAATAATCGATGGCAAGATATTATGGGAGAGAGCTAAAAGTACAGATATACGACGGAGGTGCAAGGTAGACAGCATTAGTAACTGGATAAGAAACAGAAGAGTGGAATGGAATTACCACATAAGCCGAATGACAACAAACAGAGTAGCAAGGACGGCGAGAGACGGTTCCCCAATACAAAGACGATCAGTGGGAAGACTACGAAAACAAAGTAACGAAAACTTACTAATACGAATTACCATCAATCTGTAATGGAATCAAAACACCATATAAATATAGAAGAACACGAGTCCGAGAATATCGATATAAAGAGAGGAGTAAGACAGGGTTGTGTTCTGTCGCCGCTACTGTTTAACCTGTACAGTGAAGCCATATTTCAGGAAGCGATAGCGGAGCTAACTGATGAGATTTCTATAAACGGAAGAATAGTAAATAACATAAGATTCATTGATGACACCGTTATAATGGCAGACACCCTGGAATCGCTACAAGAATTGCTAAATAGAATTAACGATTATTGCATTCTTTACGGACTAAAAATAAACAAGAAAAAAACTACTAATTTATGATTGTCTCAAAAACAGAACATGGAAATTAAAGGTTAATGATAGAGCAAACCCAAATAGAAAAAGTTAAGACATACAAATATCTGGGAACCTGGGTTTGGGTTGATGATAGAAATGACCAAAGCAAAAGAAATTAAAGTCCGAATTGAAATTGCAAGGCAATCATTTATAAAAATGAAGACACTGCTTACAAAGAAAGACGTTCAGTTGCCTCTCAGAATAAGGACTCTAAGATGCTACATATTTTCTATACTGCTACACGGAATGGAAGCTTGGACATTAAAGAAACAACACATAAGAAGAATAGAAGCGTTCGAAATGTGGTGTTACAGGAGAATATTGAAAATTCAGTGGGTTCAAAGGATTACCAATGTTAAAGTGCTACGACTTTTAAATAAGAAAGAGTTTAAATAAGAAAGAGTTAGAAATTATGAAAAGTATAAAAACTAGAAAACTGGAATATTCGGGTCACATTACGAGGGGAGAAAAATATGAGTTGCTGAGAATTATTATGCAAGAAAAGATCCAAGGAAGAAAAAGCATAGGAAGAAGACGCATCTTCTGGCTGAGGAACCTTAGAGAATGGTTTACTGTAGTTCATTACAACTATTCAGAGCAGCAGCCATTAAAGTGGCCATAGCCAATATGATATCCAATTTCCAATGGGAGAGGGAACTTTAAGAAGAAGAATACAAGTTACTGGAGGCCCATTGAAAACAAAGACAGAGTCATGTATATACAAGAAAAAGAAGAAAAAGAAGAAGAAGAAGAAGAAGAAGAAGAAGAAAATTCTAATACTATTAATAATAACCTAATATTGGTAGGTACATTTTATAAGCTATAATAACTGTAACATGTTTTTTACTGGTTAACTAAGCTTATAGGCGACCTGGATATTGTACAGCTGGAACCCTCCGTCCAAGATACAATTAAACTAATTGTAAGTCTTTTGTTTTAGTTTCTTATCAATTTACAAATAAGCAACACTCAATTATAAAAAATTTATTTCTAGTTTTTAATTCAATACTGAGGGATCAATTCTCCAAACGCAAAAGATAAAATATAAACTGGCCATCAATGTCGTATAATTCGATTATTTCTAAGCCAATGATTATAAGTATTCATATCTGTATCTTGACGATTCCGATGAATTTGCTTTAGAAGAAAATACATGTGAAAAAATATCTTGATATTTTTTAATCTGCAAAAAATGTTTATCGCTTTAAGGGCTTAGGCGTTTAGGACTACACAAAACAGGCATAATAAGTAAATAGTAACAATTTTTAAATACCAATGATATAACTGTTTATTTAACTAGTTAATTGCGTATTGGTTACCAGAATTCTATTATTTCTAAAATTATCTGTCACCGCAGGCAATAATATGACAGGTTTAGGTCTAGTTAGACCTAATCAAGCAGTTTTAGATCCAATAACAGTCTCCAAGGCAGAATCTCAGAATTCCTTCCCCAGCCTTTTACTAACAGTTTAGTCATGCTACGTACTATCTACTTTGCATGAGAGAAAATGGAAACACAGTGAATTAACTATGTAACAAAATATACCTAATTATTTTAAAAATACCTATATCTTACAGGAACAAAATTTCTGTAATTCGTTTTATAGATCAGACATAGATCAGAGAAAAAAGAAAAATTTGTAAGGAAAAAGAAGCCAAGATTCTTTACTAAGTTTTGTCCTAACAAGCTTTCTAAGATTTCTACACTCTAGACTGCAGGACTGCAGGTTGCCTTGATTTTTTCGAAATGTGGTGCTATAGAAGAATTTTAAAAGTTTCTTGGTTAAATGATGAAAGTTTAATACAACTTTCGAAAAATTAGAAATGTGGTTACTTACGTCCAGTGTACATCTACTTGGAACCAGCTACTCTAGTAGGTGTGAAAACCTTCAAATAACATGGTTAACGTATTTAAAATTATTAAATATGCGACATCAAGTGGATAAATTAAGATTATTATAAACCACGTAGATGCATTTTATCCTTGCTCGAATAAGCCAAGGATGAAATATGTCCACATTTACTAATTTTTCAACAGTCAAAATTTGACCATTTGCTTTAAAACTAAGTGGTTTACTTATTTGCAAGTTCACACTGAAGATGGTCAGATTAGACCAAAAACGTTTTGTATTTTTTGTAATTGTCCATAACCCTTTGGATAAATTTTAAAGATTTTTTTAATAAAAATCCACGAGGAAAATGAAATTCCTGTAGCTGGTTGTAGGTATACCATAAATTACAAAAAAATACAGGATCCTTTGTAAAAGGTATATTTAAAAGACCCCAATAAGGGTTACATCACAAAACAAATAATTGTTTTGTAATGTAACCCTTCTTGGGGTCTTTTAAATATATATTATTTAAATATTATATGTTTAAATAATATATTTATATATTATTTAAAATACTTATTGGGGCTTATTTGGGGCCTTATTGGGCTATATTTAAAAGATCCCAATAAGGGTTACATCACAAAACAAATAATTTATTTTGTGATGTAACCCTTATTGGGGTATTTTAAATATACCTTTTACAAAGGATCCTGTATTTTTTTTATTTTTTTAATAAATTCATATACATATATCTAAATACAACAGTGTTTACTTCATACTACGTTGTCTTATCAAAGGTATACAGCCAAGTACAGATTTTACCCCATTTTTTAAGTTTTACAAATATAAAAGTGTTGCTGCTTCAAGAAAGTTTCACCATGGATCTGGATATATTCGGAGAGGGCATTCAGAGGTAATGTGTTGTATGGTTTATCTTGGATGGCTGCAGTTAAGCTGAGGAAAGAGCCTAGCCTCACTTATCTAGGATGTCATCGCATCCACCGCACTCAGACCTGATTCTAACTATTTAGTGTCACCCATGTTTTACGACTCAAATTAACACTAGCCACAAGCTGGTGAGGATGAACTACACTACGAATATGCAATTTTATGCTCTCTTTCTAACTATTCTTTCAATAGGATTTCCTCTCAAAATTGATCGCCAATAGAGACTTGGAGGTTTACTCACGCAGGTGTTTGATTTCAGCCTATTCTATTCCAAATCGGATATATCTGGGTATATCGGTAAGACTACATTTTTCCTAGGGTACGGATATCAGGTGAGGCTATTCCCAACAAGATAGGAAGCCATTGTAGTGGTCTACATCTCAATGATTCGTTTACCGTACGCATAGTGCTGTTAAGTTGGGTATCGATATAACGTTTGTAAGGGCTGTTTATTTGATGCTTCACACAGGAGCACAATACTCCTCAGTAGAATACACTAATCGAAAAGATGAACATCACAAGGTACTTAATATTCGGCTAAAAAACGTAACCATGGAAAACAGATTAAGCGCGATCAAATAATTAAAAAATACTACGAAAGCGAACAGAACAAAAAGTGAGCAAATTTAAGATAGATATAAAACAGCAATCGATATTATCAAAAATTTAATTTTAAAGCGTACTGACCAATCATCAGAAGGGAGAGGACAACAAAGCAGCGATAAAATAAGCATGGTATAGCAGAAGAAAAGTTAGTTCTGCGGAAAAGATAAATAAACTATATCATGAAATGGGAGAACAAAAGAGAAAACTTTGTGACGGACAAAGGAGTGTCAGAAGATCAAAAGAATTGAAAGGAGAGAGAAGAAAAATAAAATAAAGTAAGTAAAAATACATATCCAATGCATTTGACGCTGAAGTGTATGAACTATTGCGGAAAATAAGAAAAATAGCAATAGCTTTACCAATTTCAACTTTCTTTATAAACAGTAGTAATGTCCGACTGGTATATTATTTGACAAATAATGACATTATTTCGAAGTCAGTTAAATATGAGATAATGCATTAAATTTAAATAACTAGTTAAATACTGTCAAATTGACAAATAAAAACCGAATTAAAAGTATGGTAACCACAATTACCTTACGACTATTGCTTTTAAATGTACTTATTTGAAAACTAATTAATTCAAAATTCATTCAATTTTTTTGCATATAAAGAAGAATTTAGTCGGACATTAAACGTTGAAGGCACCACGGGTATTATAGATAAAAACGCTTTCGGTCAACGTATATACCTCAAGCGTTATTTTTCTTATAATACCCTTGGTACCTATGTACTTATGTTAACTATAATAGCCTATGTATTTATGTTTATAGAAACTGTTTTATTATGCTATTGATTTATGTATTTTAGAAATAGACCAGGGCGCATCTGTAAAAATATTAGTACATTTGGACGTTGAGAGGTGACTCAAATTTTTTTGTAGAAATTGCTTGAAAATAACTTAAATAATAATACAGTCGGAAAAATGAAAGAATACCCATGAACGAACATATAAAACACGCTGTATTTTCCTGTCACCGTGTCACAAAGAAAATTGTCCAGTGCAAGTACATGTAACAATAATTATTACATGTACGTGCGCGGCCAATTTTTTGTGCGACACGGTGACAGGAAAATACAGCGTGTTTTATATGTTCGTTCATGGGTATTCTTTCATTTTTCCTACTGTATTTGAGTTATCCTCCATCTCAAAAAGGTCCGGAACATTGTTTAAATAATCAAAATGTCAAAAAATAATGGAAAAATTCGATTTTTTTCTTCGTATTTTGATTAAAACTTTAAAAGTATTCATTTTCTAGAAAAGTTGTACTGACATAAAAGTTGCATAATTAAATTTCCTACAAGATAGAATTGGTTAAAAGTTTAAAAAGTAGTCACCCTTGTTGCAAAATAGCAATAATTGCGAAAAAACCATACAAAAACAAGTATTCGCATTTTACGTTTTTCAACCATTTATGCTACACTTAGGATCTTCATGTTTTACCCAGATAAACTTTATAAAATAGTAAAACAACACTGTAAATTTTATTAAGATCGATTTAATAGATTTTGCAAAATAAATTTTGCAACCCAGCTTTCGCAAAAAAAGTCATTTTTTCAAAATGTAACAGGACTAAAAAAACAGCAGATACCAAATTGAATTTTTTTTTGCGTATAGAAGTGTACTCTGCCTTTCATTTACAATTTGTAAAATTAAAATCGGTTAACTACCACGGCGTCAGGAATTTTTTAAATAAACATTAATTATTGGTTCTACGCGCAGGACAGCGGATAGTTTGCTCTGATTGGGCATTCCAATGACCTTTGATAATGATTGATACATTTTAATTTGTATTACATTTCGATATAAATAAATAAATTTGTTTATTGCAAAATAAAAACACATACTCTATCCTTTGAAATAACACTTTTTTTAGCAAAAACTTTCTTTGTTCATATATTTTAACTTAGAACATAAAAGTTTATTATTTTTAAACATATGCAATTGTTTAAACAATATTTCACAAACAATAATAAAATTAGTTTGATTTTTGTGGAATTAAAATATTAAAATACAACAAAATATGGAGTAAGAAAATACTATATTAGATAAAGATTGGAAAAAATTTTGGTGGAAATCAACTTGTGTGAATCGAACACCGCTGTCCTGCGCGTAGCACCAAAAATTAATGTTTACTTAAAAAATTTCCTGACGCCGCACAGTGGTGAATTTCGCCGAAAACCTGGCCAAAATGTAAAAATCCAAGTTTATGGGTATACCCTGAGAAATTTTATATGAACCTTGCTCTGTAGGTTTTTGATAATCATAAACGGCCGTTAAGGGTAGAACAATACAAGCAGATCATGCATGGGCGCCCATCTAGAAATTTTTTAGGGGAGAGGCCAGAAGTGAAGATGTTGCACATTACATTTTGTATACTTTGTATGACAATATATTATAGTTTAAAGCAATAGAAAAGCTACGGGGGGCGTGACCATGCCCATGAACATGGGCGCCTATGAGATAGTATATTTATTTATATTAGTGTAAAGATGTGATTGAACGACAGCGGACCAAATAAAAATTAAGTGTATTATACAATAATATTGGGGCAGTGTTTGGTTTCCATTTAGAACTATAGACGTGTATTATTTTGTTAGTTTATAGTGGATGCTATGTCTGGAGGTAAGTGGAGTATTTTAAGATACTTTTTAGACTTTTTTCTTTATAAAATAAACTTTATTTACAACATGTTTTCAAATTGGCAAGAATTTTCAATCGTTTTAAGTTTTCCAAGTTTTAAAAAGGGAAAAGTAAAAAAGTCTACTTTGCTCAGCAAATATATTTTGTTTAATAAATAGTTCAAAATGTATATAAATATTCCTCAAAAAATCATCTGCAGAAAAATGCATCCTTAGCGGAATTTTGATTTTAAAGAAATATAACATGCTGCATAATTTGTACATGAAAAGACTTTAATGTTATATGGTCAGTTAATAAAGTAAGAACAAAATATGAAGCATATGATCCAGTAAATTTACAGTTTTTTACAAAAGAGTCGCCGTTTTTTGTTATTTTTTTTTGCTTTCTTCTTGTTTTTGCTTCCTTACTTTTATATTTTTTAATAATTTTGGTCGTGTGAGCCAAAAATTTTAATTTTTTAAAAATGAAATGCATAAACGAAACTTTGTGTTAAGAAGCCACACATTGGTAGGTATTAATTATAATTAATCGGATCCATTTACAAAACAATTAAGATGTATTAAAAGTTCACCTACCTGTTTTTGGCTTCTTAATATAAAGTATCGTTTAAGAATTTTATTTTTAAAAAAATGCAAAATTTTTGGACTCACACGACCAAAATTATTAAAAAATATTAAAATAAGAAAGCAAAAAGATAGACCCATACATAAAGGTAAAATGAATTAAAAGATTAATAAAAAAGAAGAAGAAAGCAAAAAAAAATAACAAAAAACTACGGTTCGTGTGTAAAAAAAAACTGTAAATTTTCTGGATCAACTGCTTCATATTTTGTTCTTACTTTATTAACTGACCATAACATTAACATCTCTTAATGTAGAAATTCTCCAGCATGTTACAGTTTTTTAAAATTTACGCTAAGTTTGCAACTTGTTGCAGATGATTTTTTGAGGAATATTTATATACATATTGGACAATTTATTAAGCAAAAAATCTTTGCTGACCAAAGCTGACTTTTTTACTTTTTCCATTTTAAAACTTGGTAAACAGAAAACGATTGAAGATTCTTGCCACCATTTTGTAGATATGTTGTAAATAAAGTTTATGTTAGGAAAAAGAATCTAAAAAGTATATGGAAATACTCCACTTAACTCAAGAACTAGCATCCACTATAAAATAACAAAATAATACACGTCTATAGTTTTAAACGAAAACCTAACAATGCCTCAATTGTATAACACACTTTAATTTTATTCGGTCCGCTTTCGTTCAATCCCAACTTTACACTAATATAAATATGTGATATGCGTGTATTGTTCTACCCTCAACGGCCGTTTATGATCCTCCGAAACTTACAGAGCAAGATTCATATAAAATTGCTCGGAATATATAAACTTAAATTTTTGCATTTTGGCCAGGTTTTCGGCAAAATTCACCGCTGTGCGCCGTTGTAATTAATCGATTTAAATTTTGCAAATCGCAAATGAAAGGTACAGTACACTTCTACAAGCAAAAAAAAATTCAACTTGGTATCTGCTTTATTTTCAGTCCTGCAACATTTTAAAAAATGAACTTTTTTTGCGAAAGCTGGAATTCAAAATTTATTTTGCAAAATCTGTTTAACCGATCTTAATGAAATTTATAGTATTATTTTACAATATCATATAGTTTTTGTGGGTAAAATATGAAGGTCCTAAGTATAGCATAAATGGTTGAAAAACGTAAAATCCGAATACTTGTTTTTGTATGTTTTTTTCGCAATTATTGCTATTTTGCAACAAGGGTGACCATTTTTTAATTTTCTAACCAATTCTATATTGTAGGAAATTTAATTACGCAACTTTCATGGTAGTACAAGTTTTCTCAAAAATAAATAGTTTTAAAGTTATAATCAAAAAACCAATAAAAAAAAATCGAATTTTTCCATCATATTTTGACATTTTGATTATTTAAACAATGTTCCGGACCATTTTGAGTGGAAGGATAACCGAAATATTATTATTTGATTTATTTTCAAGCAATGTCTGCAAAAAAATTTGAGTCACCTCACAACGTCCATCTCAAAACAGATGCGCCCTGGACTAAAAGGAAATACAACGTTAACAGGATTTTATTGTTTCATATAGTCAATGGATCTCTACATATGAAAAAACCGTGGAGTGCTACCATTTAAAGGGGTGCGTTTTTCAGAAAGGGGTGAATTAGTCTCTAGGCACAGGGCGAATTAGGGTGAGTTCTATGCACGTTTGGTACAAACACGTGTACAGGAAGATTGTTCCACGATGAATTTACTATCAACATATCACATCTTAACAGGCATTGCTTTACAGAAAAAAATCCATCCTTCCTCTTTAAAATGATGTTTGGTAAAAGTCTTTATAATTTACAGTTTTCAAAATATGATTTTTCAAAGGTCGCCACTCACAGCGATTTTGGGCTATTTTCCTTGTTACTTCGCAAACATTGTTCTGTAACTTTTTTCTAGGCAGCTTTAGGTATATGCAATGCTGCATTTAGTAGGAAGAACGGTCAATTACCTTTAAAATGGTCTATTATAGAAGTTTCTGTGACTATTTTTAAGCAAGAAATGTACAAGAAAAAAGTCATAATGAGAAATTTAAAAATAATCATAAAAAATATCAAAAATCATTAAAAGTATAAAACTTTGAAAAAGCATAACGTGCTTAAAAATAGTCATATTTTATAACGTTACACCATAGACTATTTTAAACGTATTTGACTTTTTTCTTTTAAATGTACCATTAAATATACCTAGAAATGCATAGAAAAAAGTTACAGGGTAAAAATGGGTAAAAAATGCTGCGAGCGGCGAACTTTGAAAAATCCTATTTCCGAAACTGTAAATCCTAGAGACTCATACCAAACATTTTAAAGAGAAAGGATGGAAGTTATTTTTCGCTAAAGCAATGCCTATACCTATATCCTTGTGGAAAAAGTTATGGGGTAAAAAACAAAATTGCTTTCTTTCGTGTTTTTTTTTTCTTGCTTTTCGTTTGAATATATTTTTGTAAAAAAAATACTTGTGACATTAAAATGTGATATTTCGATAGTAAATTTAACCTTAAACAAATTTCCTGTAGACGTGTTTGTACCAAATTGAATAGGACTCACCCTAATTCACTCTGTCCCTAGGGACTAATAATTCACCCTTTTCTCGAAAACGCACCCATTTAACTGGTAGCACTCCGCGGTTTTTTCAAATTTAGAGGTCCATTGACCATTTGAGATAATAAAATCCCGTTAAATTTGTAGCTCCCTTTAGCTATCTTAAAAGGAGTGTTATAAAATTATTTTATCTACTCGATGTCATATTATGTATAAGTTTTTACTTTGTGAAAACTGTCATTATACATAGCAGTGCGTGAAGGGTTTAAAGTGTGCGTGAAGTAACAATGTATTTTAAGTGAGATTTACTTTTTCGCACACTTTCAATGGGTTTTTTTCACACTTTCATATAATCAAATGTCCTTAACTTTCGCGTTGTCATGGTGATGACAATATGAGCAATGACTTACAACAAAATTTTTGACAGTTTTGTGGTTTGAAAGTAGTTAGGATTTTTAAATGTCAAAGTTCTAAAAATTGTAGAAAAGAAATGATTTCCAGTGACGAAACGTTACAGTTTTTTTATTTGTTTATCGTAGATAAAATATTGTATGAAACTGTGCGTGAAGTACTTTTTGCGAACTTACGCGATGTGTAGCACTCGCGCCGTTGTCGCTTGTGCTCTAAAAATCGCGTGCGTTCGCAAAAAGCATACTTCACGAACAAAATAAGAAAAATTGAGTAATTATATCTTTCTTTAGGTACCCTCGTAATAGTTGACCTATTTTGTGTACATAAAATTTAGTTTATGTAAATGGATCTTATTATAAAATGGAAAATAGTGTTTTTTTACTCAAATTGCTTGTTCTAAACAATTATTCTTTATATTGAATTCAAACAACACAAAAAAAAGCCGGCGGGTATTAAAACTGTAGGGGCTTAGTGAAAACGTGTTTTAATATAGTTTTGAAGTAGCTACAAAATGTATATTAATGAGAAGTATTTGTTATATAAATCAACAGAAACAATTATTATTTGCCCAAAACTAGCATGAAAAGAGCAATATTATGATTGCTCGCCACAACTCACAAAGTATTTAAAATGATATGTAAATAATATACATCTTGAACGAAGCCAGATGGGATATCGTCCTGGTTTTTTGAATAATTTATAAATGCACAAAACAGCTCTGTGTAAAGAAGGGAGATACAGCAGTCACTGGTATATAATAAGCGACTATTTACAAAGCTGACAATGAAGCTGACTTTGGTCTTTTGGTATTACAGGTTTTTGGGGTCGCTGAATCCAATGGAAGTGGTCTGGAAGCCTAAATGTGGCGCGTTTAATTGTTATTAACAAATTATGGTAAAATTAGGTGTTGTTCAGGAATTATTAGAAGCCCTCTAAATAAATTGATAGTGTTAAGGTCTTCTCTGGTATATTTTTGGTCGCTGAATCGAATGCGACTAGTCGCGATTACTCAAAATATGTTCTTATTTTGTTAATAACAAAGTTATTGTTTATTCGCCGAAAAGCTTGAAATGCGCTATCTACAGCAAGTTTGTAGTTTTTTCATAGTTTTTTTATACGCTAAATCGAATGCCGCTAGTCGTGATAGCTTAAACCACGTTCCGGCTTTGCTATTAATAAATTATTGCAAAAATAACGGACTATAGTACTAGTAGGGTATAGTTAGACCCAAACTCAGACATCCAAAGTGAAAGTTATCCTCCAACACCAAATTGTTCTATATGGTCCACATAATGTTCAGAAGAAAGTCACACCATTTTGAGCGGCGGGATTGGGGGGAGAGGAGGGAGAGATCTGTAAATTCGTAGCTTTTTACGTTTTTCGTCAATATTTCTAAAAGTATGCGGTTTAGCATGAACAATTCTCTATACAAAATTATTCTACATTAAATTTAAAATAAAAAAAGGCACCATTCATAACCCTTCTAAAATGAACGGTTCCAAAGTTACAGAGGCAGTATAGTATAATTGGTCCAAAAAAAGGCCTTACCCAGACATTCAAAGTAAAAGTTTTCATTCAACACCAAATTGTTCTATATGGTCCACATATTGTTCAGTAAAAAGTTACACCATTTTTAGCGTCCGGTTTGGGGGGGAGATGGGGAGAAGTCGGTAAATTAGTAGTTTTTTTAGGTTTTTCGTCAATACTTCTAAAACTATGTATTAGCGTAAAGAATGCTCTACAGACAAATGTTCTACATAAAATTTGAAACAAAAAAGATTCTATACATAATTGTTATAAAATCAACGGTTCCAGGGTTACGGAGGGTGAAAAGTGGAGGTTTTCGATACTTTTTATATTTACCGATTTCTCCTCCCTCTCCCCCCAAACCCGACGATCAAAATGGTGTGACTTGTTTCTGAACATTATGTGGACCATATAGAACAATTTGGTGTTGAAGGATAACTTTCACTTTATATGTCTGGGTTTTTGGTATCGTTATACCATACATTGCCCAAAAAATACAAAAAGTATCGAAAACCTCGACATTTCACCCTCCGTAACTCTGGAACCGTTGATTTTATAACAATTATGTATAGAACATTTTTTGTTTTAAATTTCATGTAGAACATTTTTGTATATAACATTGTTTACGCTAAAGCATAGTTTTAGAAATATTGACGAAAAGACGTAAAAAACTACTAATTTACCGACTTCTCTCCCATCTCCCTCTTAAACCGGACGCTCAAAATGGTGTAACTGTTTACTGAACAATATGTGGACCATACAGAACAATTTGGTGTTGGAGGAAAACTTTTACTTTGGATGTTTGGGTTAGGCCTTTTTTTGGACCAGTTATACAATACTACCTCCATAACTTTGGGAACATTCATTTTAGAAAGATTATGCATAGGGCTTTTTTATTTCAAATTTAATGTAGAACAATTTTGTACAGATGGTTGTTCATCGGAAACCGCATAGTTTTAGAAATATTGACGAAAAACGTAAAAAACTACGAATTTACCGATTTCTCCCCCCTCTCCCCCCCCCCCAAACCCGACGCTCAAAATGGTGTGACTTTTTTCTGAACATTGTGTGGACCATATAGAAGAATTTGGTGTTGAAGGATAACTTTCACTTTGGATGTCTGGGTTATGCCATCTTTTGGATCAACTATACTATACTATACGTTCATTCACGGATTTTACTCTAAATTTTAAAAAACCATTTGGATTGACATGAAATTTGGCATACACGTAGCTAACATGTCAATCAAAACACATGATATTGTGTCGATGTCTGCTTTTACACTGGGGGTGAGTTTCATTCCTTTTCGGGGGTGGAAAAACGAAACCTTTAAAATAAGTTCCGAAGTGGATAAACTAATTAATCCTAAGCAACTTACTTACTATACAGTTTTTTCACTAAGTCAATATACTTTGAGTTACAGTAGAACCCCGAGAAGTCCGCCCCCGATAACCCCGAAGTCCGGCTAACCCGGACCGGTTTTATTCAGACAAATATTTCAACAATAAAAATGTATGTAATATTATATTTGAGAGATAATGTGTGTTTGTGTAATTTGAACTATACAGAGTAAAAATGACTTATGGCACACGGCGCCGGCAGTAGAGCGATGTTATTATCAAAAAAAAACAAGCAGCTGTTATTCCTTATTTATTTCAAATTGTCTTTTAGCATTGTTTAAAAAAGATTAAAAGACTATTTAAAAAATTATTTTTTAAACAATGGTCTTATGTTTTCACTGTTCTTAAATAACATAATATCGTTCCGATTGTGAGTGTATTGTGTGTAGTACAGGCTTGTATTGTTCGCTTCCGTTCGCTTAGGTTTGTGTTTGCGTGTTTTTAATAATTTAGATGTGTAGGTACTGTGCATATATTTCATGTTATTTTAAAAATAGCGGATTCTATCGGTAAGTATGCCGTATTTTATTAATTTTTACCATATTCTTAGGTTTCACTGTTCTTAAATAACATAATATCGTTCTGATTGTGACTGTATTGTGTGTAGTACAGGCTTGTATTGTTCGCTTCCCTTTGCTTAGGTTTATGTTTGCGTGTTTTTAGTAATTCAGATGTGTGGGTACTGTGCATAAGTTTCATGTTATTTCAATTATAACGGAGTTTATCTGTAAGTATGCCGTATTTTATTAATTTTTACCATATCCTCCGGCTAACCCAAAAAGCTCGAAATTCCTTCGAAAAAGCCCATTCTTTCGAAAAGCTCGAAATGCGCTATCTATAGCAAGTTTGTAGTCTTTTTCACAGTATTTTTATACGCTAAATCGATTGCCGCTAGTCGTGATAGCTTAAACCACGTTCCGACTTTGCTATTAATAAATTATTGCAAAAATAACTATTTATAGTACGTTCACTCACGGATTTAGCTCTAAATTTTAAAAAACCATTTGGATTGACTTGAAATTTGGCATGCACATAGCTAACATGTCAAACAAAACAGGTGATATTGTGCCGATGTCTGGTTTTACGCTGGAGGTCAGTTTCACCTATTTTCGTGGGTGAAAAAAGAAACCTTTAAAATAATCCGGAAGTGGATAAACTAATTAATTCTAAGCAACTTTTGTTCTATACAGTTTTTTCACTAAGTCAATATCTTTTGTGTTACAGTGGAACCCCGATAAGTTCGCCCCCGATAACCCGGAAGTCCGGCTAACCCGGACCGATTTTCGTCAGACAAACCTTTTAACAATAAAAATGTATGTAATATAATATTTGAGGGATAATGTGTGTTTGTGCAATTTGAACTATACGATAGTAAAAACGACTCATGACACACGGCGCCAGCAGCAGAGCGACGTTATTATCGGAAACAACAAGCACCTGTTATTCCTTATTTATTTTAAACTGTCTTAGCATTGTTTAAAGAAGATCAAAAGACTATTTAAAAAATTCTTTTTTAAACAATGGTTTTTAAGTTTTCACTGTTTTTAAATAACATAACATCGTTTCGATTGTGACTATATTGTGTGTAGTACAGGTTTGTATTGTTCGCTTCCGTTTTCTTAGGTTTGTTTTTGCGTGTTTTTAGTAATTTAGATGTGTAGGTACTGTGCATATATTTCATGTTATTTCAATTATAACGGAGTTTACTTGTAAGTATACAGTATTTTATTAATTTTTACCATATTCTCCGGCTAACCCGGATTTTAGATAACCCGGATCGGCTGCGGTCCCGATTAGTCCGAGTTATCGAAGTTGCACTGTATTTAGTTTTTTTGTTGAAAAATGAACATAATATCTACTTGCAAATAACTCGAAAAATATTGACTTAGTGAAAAAACTTTATAGATTAAAAGTTGCTTAGATTTAATCAGTTTATCCTATTCAGGACTGATTTTAAAGATTTATTTTTTCACCCCCGGAAGGGTGTGAAAGTCACCCCCAGGGTAAAAGCACACATCGGCACAATATCAATTGCTTTGTTTGACATGTGAGCTACGTGCATGCCAAATTTCATGCCAATCAAAGTGGTTTTTTAAAATTTAGAAGAAAAACCGTGAGTAGACGTACTATAAAACGTTATTTTTGCAATCATTTATTAATAACAAAGTCGGAACGTGGTTTAAGCTAGCGCAACTAGTGACAATCGATTTAGCGTATAAAAATACTATGAAAAAGATTACAAACTTCCTGTAGATAAGGCATTTCGAGCTTTTCGGTGAAATAACAATTAATTTGTTACTAACAAAATGAGAACACATTTTGGGTAATCGCACCAGAGAAAACTTTAACACTATCAATTTATTTACAGGTCTTCTAATAATTCCTGAAAAACACCTAATTTTACCATAATTTGTTAATAACAATTAAACGCACCAAAGTTGGGCTTCCAGACTACTTCCATTGGATTCAGCGACCCAAAAAACCTGTAAGACCACCATCAATTCCAGACGAGCGAAAAGTGCCCGAGGGACCCAATATGTTGCGACTAGACTAGAGCAACGGTCTAAGCGATTAAAAAGAATAACGACTAACAAAACCAAAAAAAAATAATTTGTTTGTAATATCAAAAAAATTGTTGAATACCACCTTTGCGAAGGCACTCTTACTACTACACAACCAGAGAAACAAGTCAACTAACATCTTATAATTTTTTAACAACATATTATTAATCTCGGACTTAATATTAAAATTTAAACATATAGAATGTATACGTTAATAAAAATGTACAACGTACATGTTGGTATCATCTAAAGTGACCATATTAGAGACGTGCTCAAAATGGGACGTAATAGTGGGGTACTGTGAGAGATATCCTCCAATTGCAAGCCCAAAAAATAAAAGAATTTAACTCTTTTAGTTCTAGAAATGTATTTAAAAATTGGCATATTTAGACAGTAAAAATTCATATCATAAACGCCTTCTTCTTCTTCAGCTCTTTCCCATTATGTGTTCACCGTTTTCATCCTCCACATCACTCTATTCTCTGAGGTTTCTATGTATCATAGCATTTCCTACGTACGTTTTCCATCTGATATAAGTCCCAGAAGATTCTTTACACTCTTTTCCAATTTTTTTTCCGATTTTCATTATGTTTCATATTTCCTCTGTTCAAATTCTATCCTCTCCGATGATTTGTAGACATTTTCTCATATGGTCCAATTCAATTGTCCTTATTTTATTTCCTGCTGTTGTTATTGGTCATAGTTCCATACAGTGTGGAATGGAATAAATTCATTATTTCGCGAATGAGCGATTTTTGAGAAAAATTGCAAAACAGATTCATTTTTATTTTTAAATTAAGAGCAGTTGTTAAATAATAAATAAATACCTAAGAATATAAAAACGGAAATAGTAAAAAAGATTGTGAAAGCCACTCTAACATATTATGCCTGTGAACCTTGGGCATTAACAAAAAGACAAAAGAATATACTAGTAATCACAGAAATAAGATTTTTGAAAACAATAGAGGGAAAACAAGGAAAGATAAAATTAGAAATCAAATCTTTAGAGAAAATTTGAAAATACACCCAGTTACAACAACAATTGAACATGGATAACTTAGATGGCTCGAACATGTACTGAGAAGACGAGAAGAAAAAATAGCAAGACATATGAAGCAAAAGATACGGGAAGAAAGAAGAGAGGAAGACAAAGAAAGACGTGGACACAAGAAGTGAGGGAAGCGGGCGACAAAAGAGGAATAAAATGGGAGGAAACAAAAGCATTGGCTATAGGTAGAAGGAAATGGGAGGAAATGTGGAAGAAAACGACGGAGAACCCAACTCCGTAATAACTCGCACCGAAAGGTAGACAAGTGCTTGATTAAGTAAGTAAGTAAGTCTATCAAAAAATATGAATTTCGCTCAAGATTAAAGCAACCTTTTAGTTTACAATATTGCAATTAGAAGGATATAATTTCACATTAAAACATAGTTTTTAATTCTTAACAACTGTTCATTATCAAAATTTTTCGTATTATGAATTTAAATACATGAATAAACAAAGTTTTCATTATGATAATGCTAGAAAACAAAAAACAACTACGTTGTTTTTAATTTCATTTGCTCTTCCTTTCTCGCCGTTTAACACTTGATGTATGATATACTTAATAATTGTTCCTCAATAATGTTATTGTTTTTATAATAAATAAAGAAGAAATAATTGAATTTTATACCTTTAAATACCTTTTTAATATGCACTATACCTGTCCAGATTTTACTTACATTAGTTACCCTAAATTCTTAAGTTTCGATACGCCCATGTCGCCAGTAAAATAAAATTCGACATTTAAGCCATGCCTGACAAAATTTCGTTTTTGTGGGGAGTAGAATGGAAAAGAAAAGGATCTCCTTTTCATGGTCACTTTAAATTCTGAAAGGCAAAGAAATGAAATCGGAAGAGGAAATGGTTGGAGTATTGAAATTTTCTTAGGAACGTGAAAATATCCTTGCAATTTACCTAACCCAGGTTACATCCTTTCGGGCTTTTGTAATAGACGCAATGACTGCTTTCTTTGGAAAAGGGTATCAAACATAGTGCCAATTTATTACCCTATAAAATATAAAATACTGTTTAGATTTAAACTTGGTGACAATTTATAGGGCCATTTTTTCTGAGTACGGCCGACAGATAATACAAAAGTATTTTTCAAGAGAAAAAAAGGGAACAAAATTTTATGATAATATTATACTAGAATTTGCCATTGATTTTATTTCGTTTTTTTAATTATCTCTGCAAAAACTTAAAAAATTGGAGCCATAGTCATAAATAACGAATTTATAACTAAATATAAAATAGGTTTATTAAAGTAAATGTATTATATAGTCCAGGGCGCATCGGTTTTGAGATGGACGTTGAGAGGTTACTCATATTTTTTTGCAGAAATTGCTTGGAATTAACTTATATAATAATAATTGAGTTCTCCTCCCACTCCAAAAGGTCCGAAACATTGTTTAAATAATAAAAATGTCAAAAAATGAAGAAAAAATTCGAATTTTTTCTTCGTTTTTTGATTATATCTCTTTATAAAAGTATTCACTTCCGAGATTAAATTTAATACAATATAGGATTAGTAAAAGATTTTAAAAATTGTCACCCTTGTTACAAAATACCAATAATTGCGAAAAAAACATAAAAAACAAGTATTGGCATTCTACGTTTTTCAACCAATTATGCTAAGCTTAGGAACTTCATATTGCACCCAGAAAAACTTTATTATATAGTAAAATAATACTGTAAATTTAATTAAGATAGGTTCAATAGATTTTGCAAAATAAATTTTGCAATCCAGTTTTCGCAAAACAATTAATTTTTTCAAAATGTTGCAGGACTGAAAATAAAGCAGATATCAAGTTGAAATTTTTCAAATGAGCCAGCACACGACTTCTATTCTCATTTAAGAAAATCATTGATTACGTCATCACGTCCAGACAAATGACGTCACTAGTATGATATGCCAAAAAATTGTAAATTTAAATCAAAAATCGACCTCTTTCGGGAATCTTTTATCATGTTATTTATTTAGTTAAAATTTGGCAAACCATCAAGCAATGGCTGGTGCGATTAATACTGATAGGGTTCTAAATGAAATTATAGGAACCAGAAAAGAGATTACACATGCTTTAGAGAGGATAGAATGTGTGAAGAGGAGATGGTCCGGACAGAGCCTAAGACTAAATCACGCTAGATGAATTAAATGCATGTAGAGTGACATTCTGGGTTTCGTACATACAAACTGCATAGATATAAATTAGATATACACCGTATAAATAGCAACACTAAACGCTTCACACCGATATTAAAATTCAATTGTATTAGTTGCCGACGTCGTCGAATAGTAATTTCGTCAGCAAAATAGACATGACTTCGACAGTCGTTACTTGCACAATCTCATAAATTATTCATTAATTTAATTAACAGTATTATTTTTTCACTAAATATGTATTCAGCGATTACAATAATTTATGCACATAACAATAGAATACAAACTAATAATCGAGAAAAGAGAAAAATTGATAAAGTGATTCTAATAACATATTGTTTATATATTGTGATGTAATTTTCTTTTTTTACGCGATTGACTCTACTATTTTATTTATTTATATCTTTAGGCACTAAGTTTAATTTAAATAAAGGAAGACTTACTTATATTATTTTATTTACATCACTTATTTAATTTAATAATTACAAATAACACCAACTAACACATATAATTTATTTACAACTCAAATTTATGATTTAATTAACTAAACATAATAACTTCGATAACTAATATATACATTTCATTAAATCCGATTCGAATACAATTATATCACGCGTCGCGGCTCGTTCATTGACTGACTGGCCTGTGCTCGAATTCCTGTTCTTAAATACTCTGACAGCGGTCGCCTCGAATCACCGTGGAAGGTCTGGCCTTTACTCGTAACCCCGGGAAGCCTCGAGAATAATTAGGCCGGGTCGTGAGGCGTCACATTGCCCCCTCCTTAAAAGATGGTTCCTCCTGGAACCTTGTCGGGACTGGAACTGGATGCTGGTATCTGCAACTGGACCCTCTTTTACAACTCCCAGTTGTATAAAAGTGACAGGGGACGGTCTTCTCTCCGCACCAGTAACTATGCGGATTGGAACAGACTAACACCTGGACCTCGGTGTCTTGGAAAATTTCTTCTACCATATTTCGGATAACTCTCCAGTCTAATTGGCTGCATTCTAACTTTGGCATGGCTAACTTTTGCACGTCGGACTCCAACACGTGCTCTCTCAATTGAATTATAGCATCCCATACATCTTGGTAGGTAGGTTGGTCACGGACAGTGTCTTTTGCTACCAGATAGAATAGGTAACGTGATGCATCTTGGAGTTTCAATGCTTTGCCAGGAGCTGGCAGTTGGCATTGAAGTTCTGCAACTCGACCAAACTTCCTTCGGAAGGCGGATGCCAACCCTCGTGCGTCTTTGATACTGGCCGGGATGGTATGGGCCAGCGAATAGTCATCGGGAAGTGCGAGAAGATCTCGCTTTTCTTCAGTGGTAACACCATGTCTTGCTTTACCGGTACCTCCGTAGGCACCCATGAACTCTTAAAACGTGAGGTCAGGTATTTCTCGAACTTGGTTGACTTCTACTTCTTCATCTACGTCGTGGTCTCCCTCGTATGGCGCCAACCGGTTATGGTGGACTATCATCGGCTTTCCCCTAGGAATCTTGCTTATTCGGTAGATAACGTCACTGATCTTCTTGACAATGAGGTACGGACCTTCCCAAAATTGCTGCAACTTGGGAGAACAACCTGTTCGCTTCTTTGGATTATAAAGCCAGACTTTGTCGTTCTCCTTGAAACATCCCTTCTCGGCTTGGGTATCGTATCGTTTCTTCATTCGGTCGCTAGCGATCTGAAGATTAGAACGGACCAACTCATGTATATCGTCCATTCTTCTTCGTAATTCATTCACGTAATCCTCACCAGCAACATCTTCTCCAGGTCGACATCCAAACTCTAGATCACAGGGTAGACGCATCTCACGTCCAAATAGGACTTTTGCTGGTGTTTGGCCAGTTGATTCGTTAACAGCAGATCTATAGGCCATTGCGAAGAACAGAAGGTACTGGTCCCAGTCTCGTTGATGATTGGACACCATCTTTGTCAAATACTTGCCGACTGTCCTATTCATACGCTCCACCATTCCATCCGATTGCGGATGATAGGCCGTGGTTCTTGTCTTATTCATGCCTAGTTTATCACAGATTCCTTGAAATAGATCGCTCTCAAAGTTTCTTCCTTGGTCACTATGGATCTCCAGAGGTACTCCAAATCGGCTGATACAGTCTTTGATTAGCACATCTGCAATAGTGGCGGCCTTCTGGTCTGGAATTGCTTAGATCTCAACATATTTCGTGAAGTAATCCATTACCACCAACATGTATTTGCATCCATTGTCACTTTCTGGAAATGGCCCGGCAATATCCAAAGCTATTCTTTCAAACGGACTTCCAACATTGTACTGTCTCATAGGAGCCTTTCTTTTCCGGTAGGGTCCGTTACTTGTAGCACAGGTAGTACATTTCTTACACCAGTCCTTCACATCGTCAGAACTATTCATCCAATAAAATTGTTCCCGAATTCTCTGAAGGGTCTTCTTTACACCAAAATGCCCTCCTGATGGACTCTCGTGTAACTGACGGAGTACTTCGGCTACTCTGCTCTTTGGAATCACCATCTGTGTTCTCCTCACTGAACCATCATCATTTTCTATTACTCGTTTAAGCAAGCTGTCTTCCAAGATAAATGAGTCCCACTGGGCCCAATACGTCTTAACTACTGAGCTTAGGCTTGATATTTCCTGCCAAGATGGTCGACGATTTTCTTCTTTCCATTTTCGAATCTTCTGTAAAACTGGATCTTTTTCTTGTTCTTCCTTGATCTTGGTAGGCGTCCGCTCGTCGTTGACCACTGTTGTTCTTAGTACTGCTGCTTCCTTCGACTCTGTTTTGTTGCAATGGGAACATTCTGCTGGACACGGTCTTCTAGATAGAGAATCAGCGTTTCTGTGGCTAACTCCGGCCCGATGCTCGATCTTGAAATCTTATTCTTGAAGTCGTTCAATCCATCTGGCTATCTGACCCTCTGGATTATTAAACTGCATTAACCATTTAAGGGCGGCATGGTCGGTTCGGATTAGAAACTTCCTCCTAGAAGTTCTCTTCTCGTGACGCAATAATTTCGTTCAGGTTTTGAAAGTACTTTACTAAAATATCCAAGGACTCGTTCCTGTCCTCCTTGGATCTGCGACAGCACTCCTCCAATTCCCACATTACTTGCATCCGTATCTAAGATGAACTCTCCTTCTGGCAGTGGATACCCTAATATTGGCGCTGTAATTAAATGCCTCTTCAAAGTTTCAAAGGCCGTTTGGCAGTCTCCATCCCAGCAATAATCTCTTGCTTCCTCTGTAAGTCGCGTTAATGGCTTAGCGATATCTGCAAACTTCTTAATGAACCTCCGGTAGTAAGTACATAGTCCCAGAAAACTTCTCACTTGATGTTTATCAGTTGGTTCAGGCCATTCCTTAATGGAATCGATTTTTCCTTTGTCCACGGCCACTCCTTCTTTACTGACTATATGGCCTAAATAATTGACTTTACTTTGAAAGCTGGCATTTCTTGGGATTTAACATTAACTGGGCAGTTTTAGGTCGATTAAAAACGTCTTCTAAATTCTTCAGGTGGTCTTTAAACGTCTCCCCCAAAACGATTATGTCGTCTAAATACACCAGGCATGTTTTCCAAGATAACCCTCTCAACACATTTTCCATCAGCCTCTCAAATGTCGCAGGAGCATTACAGAGTCCAAACGGCATAACGTTGAATTCCCATAATCCAGATCCTGTCGTAAAGGCCGTCTTCTCTTTGTCCACTGGATCCATTTCTACCTGCCAATATCCAGACTTCAAGTCCAACGTAGAAAACAATTTACTTCCAGCTAATGTGTCCAACGTGCCGTCGATCCGAGGCAGAGGATAACTATCTTTCTTGGTAACATTGTTCAACAAACGGTAGTCCACACAGAACCTCGTAGTTCCATCTTTCTTCTTGACCAGGACCACCGGAGAGACCCATGGGCTCGTAGAAGTTTCTATCACCCCGTCTTTCTTCATTTCTTGAACAATCCTTTCAGCTTCCTCTCTCTTCGCCTGTGGTAATCGTCGAGCTGATTGACGAATTGGCCTAGCGGTACCAGTGTCAATTTTATGTTTGACAACTGTCGTTCTTCCTGTCTTTCCTCCTTTCAGTACGAATATGTCACGATATTGCCTAAGAAATTCCCTTAATTTCCTTTTCTCCACTTGATTCAGAGATTGGCCTGCAACTGCAACCATTTGGTCGAACTTGTCGTTGGAATTATCTGATGTTGTTGTCTGACGGATTATGGACGTCACGGGTACACAAGTTCCTACTTTTGTCTCCTTCTTGATGGTCACCGGGTAGTCATTGACATTAATCAATCTCACGGGAATTTCTTTAGCAGAAGTAACCAATTCCTTTCCAATTATGATTCCTCGGCCAACCTCCTCGTCGTGGTTCCATGGCTCCATCATAACAGGCGTTCCTTCTTCTACAGTTCCCTGTAGCCGCGCTACGATGATCGTTTCACTCCTCGCAGGCACAACTGTATCTTCTTTAATGGCTGCTAGCACATTGCTGTCATCATGTGGATGAAGAAATACCTCCTCGTTGCCAACTTTGATTACCCTATTCTTAAAATCCAATTGAAATCCATGCAAATTCATTACGTCCATTACTAATATAACATCTTCTTCGATGTCTGCAACTATGACAGTATGGACGAACTTTTCTGCTCCGATCTTTTCAGTCTCCTCTACGGCTATGGTCTGGAGGACATCCAAAGCGTCGCCTCGAAGAGCAATAGTGAGGTTTACAGCTTTTTCTTTTTCGGACCATCCGTTCGCTCTGGCCGCCGATTCGAACTGTTTCATGTAGTTGTTCCATGATGACTTTCCGTCGAAATTTGGCACCTTAACACGAGCATGACCTACACTCCCTTCAACTATCGACCGTGGCTCCAATTTGTATTTGGTTTAATCATTTTTAATGTCTGTTAAGATGGGTTCCATACCTTTGTCTACTTTTTCCGTTTCCTCCATTTTCTTTTCTATTTCCTTGATCTTTTCTTCAAAAGTAGATTTTATGGACGATATCTTGTCGTCAAAATCCAAAGTGACTTTAGAGATCTCGTTAGTCATTTTGCTGTCAAGGGATGAAATATCACCCGAAACTTTCGAAATTTCACTAGAAACTTTGTTCTCTAACGATATAATGTCTGTCGAAACTTTCAAAACATCCGAGGAAACTTGGGAGATTTCACTAGAAATTTTTTTTCTAACGATGTAATGTCTGTCGAAACTTTAGAAACATCGGAGGAAACTTTCGAAACATCCGAGGAAACTTGGGAGATTTCACTAGAAACTTTGTTCTCTAAAAATGTAATGTCTGTCGAAACTTTCAAAACATCCGAGGAAACTTGGGAGATTTCACTAGAAACTTTGCTCTCTAACGATGTAATGTCTGTAGAAACTTTCAAAACATCCGAGGAAACTTGGGAGATTTCACTAGAAACTTTGCTCTCTAACGATGTTATTGACGAAATTAAAGCAGCATGCTTGTCTTCAAACACACGTAAGTTTCTGGATCATGACCCTCTTCTTTTAGTGCGTTCTTCAGACGTTCAACTAGATCAGCCTTTTTGCCAGTAGAACTCAGGTCCCTTTCTTTAAATTCAAGTCTCAGGTCTGCAATTGTTAGCTTACACAAGGAAGGCATGATCACACACTTTATTTATTACGATTTATATTTAGTTATTATTAAAGATTCCACACTGTATTAAACCGAGCTTATATTACTTATTTATTTTTTTATCCCACTTCTGACACCAGTGTGATGTAATTGTCTTTTTTTACGCGATTGACTCTACTATTTTATTTATTTATATCTTTAGGCACTAAGTTTAATTTAAATAAAGGAAGACTTACTTATATTATTTTATTTACATCACTTATTTATTTTAATAATTACAAATAACACCAACTAACACATCTAATTTATTTACAACTCAAATTTATGATTTAATTAACTAAACATAATAACTTCGATAACTAATATATACATTTCATTAAATCCGATTCGAATACAATTATATCACGCGTCGCGGCTCGTTCATTGACTGACTGGCCTGTGCTCGAATTCCTGTTCTTAAATACTCTGACAGCGGTCGCCTCGAATCGCCGTGGAAGGTCTGGCCTTTACTCGTAACCCCGGGAAGCATCGAGAATAATTAGGCCGGGTCGTGAGGCGTCACAATATTTAACATACATATACATATTAACATACGTTATTATACATATTTAAAAATTAAAATACAGTTTTTATAGTATACAGCAATGTTGCCGATTTTGGCGCTTCCTTCGGTGTCTTATATCTAATCAAAAACTAAACAGTCTGTATAAAGTTTTGAATTACCTTCCAATACTGCCAATGGATGATAAAAGGGAATGACAATAGAGAAATTTATATCGCAAAATCCGAAGAATCACTGCAGTTCGTCTTGACCGTATACGCTGTAAGCTCGTACGTAGAGGGGATATTTAAAAATTTGCGAGCGACACTAGTGACAAGTCTGTAAACGTTTACTGGAAATTTGACATAAATGTCAAAGTGATTAATTTAAAATTAAAAATAAAAATCTTAATTATAAAAAATATTAGTTGGTCAAAGCTGTGGTATATATTTTTACCTTAAATATACTTACGTTTTATCTACACGATAATTGTGAAAGAATCCGAAGTAAGAAATTAATATTTCCTCAATAGAATGTCAAAATGATTAGCAAAATTTAAAAAAAATCGATTACAATTTAATTACTTTTTGCGTTGTAAATATTAAGAGACAACAATTAAATAATAAATTTAAAAATTACCGGTGAAAGTTGCATTACTAATCCGCTAGGAGCGACACCAGCGAAGCTCAGAGCGTATAGGCAATTTTGATGCTATGTCAAAAAAATATAAAAATGGAGTGTCAGTCAAGTTCAAGTAAAAGTTTTTGTAGATATTGTCCTGTAATTACGTTTGTAGAAAAAATATTGTATGATATGCGTGTTAAAAAGTACATTTTTAAGGCACTCGTGTGAATTGCAGAACTCGCTTCACTCATTCTGCAAACTTTCACATGCGTGCCTTAAACGTGTACTTTTAACATTTGTATCATAAATAACTATTAGATATGACGCATGTTTTAGTTGTTATTTCTTTTAAAATTTAAACTTTCTTATACCGTACACCTTACATAAAAAGAGAACGTTTTTAAATGTATCTGAATTCAATTCAGTAAAAGGATTGCCAAAAGAATTGGTCAATTTGTCTATACTTTTTCAGACGTATTCTTTCTGCAACGACTAGATTGCATTGAAAAGTTCTAAATCTACGACGTTTGTATCAGAGCTATTGGTAGCTATTTGAAGCTTCATTACACTCAATGTTATTGGGATGAGTGTAGGATTTAGAGTTACCTTTCTGAATTCGATTTGTTACACCATACTTGATCTGTAGGGTATTCGTAGAATTTTTTTAAGTAGCCTCTATCATTTTGTCAAAAACATGTTCTTTTAGATTTTTAGTGGCATAAGCATTTACACCAGTTTTACGATTCATATTTTTTGTTTAAGAGGAAACAATAGCGATCAACAGGTAGCAAAAACGCGTTCCAAGGTTGCGGCTGTAATTTTGAATATTTTTTCGAGATATTTGGCACACATATTCGTCATATAATAAAGAATGGCGGTACAGAGCCAAATTTGAAAAATATATTAATATGCGGAAATTACTCTGTAATTAAATACAATATTAAAAAAACGAGGCTGCACCGCCATTAAGAAGAACAAAAAAATACACTTTTTTCAAATAAACTTCTTTATCCGATGCCTAGATTTTGTGTCATTTTGGAACTACTAAAATTTTTTATTTCATTAGTACAGTGGAACCTCGATAACTTGGATTAATCGGGACCGCGGCCGATCCGGGTTATCGAAAATCCGGGTTAGCCGGAAAGCATGGTAAAAATTAATAAAATACGGTATACTTATAGATAAAGTCCCTTATAAGCAAAATAATATGAAATATATATGCACAGTTATAGTATCCTCGGAGATCCGTGGAAAAAATTTAAACCCAAAATAACAAAATTCAGCTTGGCAACACTGTGCGAATGTTGATAGTAACATCTCCTTTTTAAGATAAGCACAACTGTAATTTAGTCCAAACAAATTAATATATTTTTTTGCCAACAAAAATGAGATTTTTCAACCAAATAATGTTTCAAATATGATGTGCAAAATAATTTTGAATTTTTTCGTCATTGAAGTAAAAAAAACTAAATTTTACTCATTAAATCAATGTTATCCGGTTATCGTCTTAATTATTTTAACTGTACTAATATCCGTTGAGTAATTCTGAATGATGAATAGGTCGTTAAAACATTTTATATGTAGCGGCTTCTGGAATATCTTAAAAATATCGAATTTCATTGATAAAATGCGCATATTCCACCGATCTTCGCTTCGACAATACCTATGGTTGTATAGAGTTTAGTATAGACAATATAGAGTATTATTAATTTCTAGGTAAAAAAACTCAGTCAGTTTGGTTGTGTCAATAATTTCGTCTGGTCTGCTTATGTAATTTAAGAACAGTGACTCTTCCATTGTTTAAAAGACCATTGTTTAAAAAACAATTTTTTAAAAGACAGTTGAAAATAAATAAAGGAATAACAGGTGCCTGTTGTTTGCGATAATGAATGTCGATCTGCCGCCGCCTTGTGCATGAGTCATATTATCTCTCAAATATTATATTATGATTGAAGGGAAGTTTTATCAATGAAATTCGATATTTTTAAGACATTCCAGAAGCGGCTGCAGATAAAATGTTTTAACATGATACATACATTTTTATTGTTGAAATGTTTGTCCGATGAAAATCGGTCCGGGTTAGCCGGACTTCCGGGTTATCGGGGGCCGACTTATCGAGGTTCCACTGTAGTTCCAAAATGACACAAAATCTAGGCATCGGATAAAAAACTTTATTTGAAGAAAGTGTACTTTTTTATTCTTGTTAATGGCGGTACAGGCTAGTTTTTTTAATATTTTATTTAATTACAGAGTAATTTCCACATATTAATATATTTTTCAAATTGGGCTCTGTACCGCCATTCTTGATTATATTACGAATACGTGTGCCAAATTGTGTAGAGAAATGCAATTAGGGAAGCCGACCCCGCATAGGGATAAGGCAAAGGGAATGATGATGATGAATACGTGTGCCAAATATCTCGAAAAAATATTCAAAATTACAGCCGCAATCTTGGAACGGGTTTTCGCTACCTGTTGATCGCTACTGTTTCCTCTTAATTCAACTATGAACCATATCTCTACACTAAAAATTTAAAATCTGAAATATTTTCTATTAATGCTAAAATCAGAAATTTAATTTAAAGGACCTGAAGAGGTAATCGGTTTCATAGAAAAACATTTCGAAACAGTTTCGATGGGTCGCATGCGTCTCTCTGAGTCTCCAGATCGGTTAATCTTTTGATATTTTGATTCAGTGGCGGCTCGTCAGGCTCGGCAGGGTCGGCAGTGCCGACCCACACATTTATGGACACATTATAGATTTTTTAAATATTTAATTTAATCGGAGTTGATGATATTCGTTTCTGTGAAATAAAAAATATATCTGTGAGATAATACAGACTAAATTTTATTCATTGTTTTTAAAAGACTTCGATCCCGATACGTTAGTTAAGTGATCCCTGTGCGCTGTGCGTAAGAGACTTTTCAAATTAATGATCCTATAGCCATGCACCCGCACCCGATTGCGATTGTGTGAATTCTTATTATAAAGCCCGGCACGGCATGTCCCCAGATCGAGGATTTGCTATATAATAAGAAGCTATGGAATATTAGCCGATAGGCAACCAATTATACATTCTCCGTACTTATTTGAATGCAAAGTACGGCAGCGGGTACCTCTGCCGAGGCCGAGCGGTGATCTACAAACGGCAGAAACTCACGTACGTAGCCACGTATTGCCTTGCTGGCGCGCCCGGGATAATTATGAAATAGGTAAGTAGTTTTACGTCGTTTAATTATTAATATTATTATTGATATTGTAATTTTTTTAAGTTGTTAGGAATTACCATTTAGGGGACAGGATGTATCGAAGCATTCGCTAAATCAAGTTAATTATAGAGAACAAATAAAATTGTTTAACAAATACGATCTGGAATTTTCACTAGTAATACCACTAGAGGTCAAATTATTTCCGGAAATTTTTTTGAGATCATGAATATTTTGAAAATTTCCCGAGTCGCAGACGAGGGAAATTTTCTAAAAATATTCATGATCAAAAAAAAATTTCCGGATATTAATTTGACTTCGCGTGGTATTCGGTAAGAAAATTCCACACCAAATTTGCATTTGAAAATCCAAAGCTGCATGAACAGATTAATAGCGCGCCATAGCTTTGTCAGCAATTATTTAGGCTTTCAAATTCGTAATTTCTACTCATTGTAGTTGCATGTGAATACCATTTCAAGATAGAAAATAGTATATTCTTCAATTTTACATAAGTTTTGAGTAACTACAAGTGATAGAAAATGAATCAAAACTAAATTATGTAAACAAATAAAAACCAGTCTGTCAAAAATGTTCTGTAATTGTAAACGTCAAAAAATTTCCACTATAATTCGCTGTTGGGTACCCCACGAGCAAAAAATTTCCGATAAAATACCTCCGTTGCCATGGTGATCTGTCAAAATAACGTATTTTGATTGGTTCAAAATTACAGGTGTGGAATTTTCTAATTTATTTTCTGACTCAAAGAATATACCGGCGTACCTAAAACAGCACAGAATGAAAGAATCAATTAGTAGTTACATTTTGATCCTTTTCGGTAGAAGTAGACGAAACTACTGATAGAGGTAACATGTCATTCACAAGTATCAATAATTGTTCTTCGATACGCGCTACGTCTAAATTTATGAGAGGTTGTTAGGTTTTCAGACGTGAGTAGAAGCCATAAGACATAATATATTTTTGCTGTTTTAATTTAAAGGATAGATTAAATTTTTTGATATCAAAAATAAATTGGTAAGGCAAATTTATGACGGGGCTGTCTTGATGTCCAGTGAATTGTATGGTCTCCGGACAAAAGTTAAAACAATTGTAGCAGGCAAAACTATTATTTACTCACTGTTATAAGTCATTGACCTCTTTGAGTATTCAAAATTTAAAAGTTACGCCAAAGAATTTTCAAAATATCTATTAGACAAGTTCATTAAAAATTATCCATCATTTTTTAATCAAATAAAATAAGAAAATGAATTAACAGTTTTATATTCTGATCCAAATATTTTCGAAAGGTGGGATAAGTTACAGACTATGTATAATTTTATATACTGCAATTCATTAGGTACAACAAACTGTTCCCGAAATTAATAAATTATTATGCTCAAATGTGGGCAAATTCTGTCTCAAATGAACGGGATTTCTCTTGTCTCAAAAGAGTCAAAACGTATTGTCGAAACACCATGAAACAGGAGAGAATGTCAAACTTGTCTCAAATGTCGATAGAAAAAAACTTTTAAAATCCCTCCAAAACAATAATAAATTTTACAATTACATACATTATAACCCATTTTGCTACTTCGAAACAACATAGACTAGAGTTAATTTATAAACAGGTATAGTTTCTAAATTTATAGGAAAAAAACAAAAAAAAAAAAACAAAAAAAATAAAAAAAAAAACAAAAACCAAAGATCTCCTATGAAATTGAAGCCTTTGGAGACAAAACCTTGCCGACCCTGTCCCTAAAGCCAAGAGCCGCCACTGTTTTGATTTTAAAGCTGCTGGCAACGTTGTTTTCAGTTAAGTGTTCAAGGTGATGTATCTTGAATTATTTCAGTATGGCCATACACTTCGCTGAGAGTAGCGCACATTTCGTACCAGTGCGACATCTTAGCAAATGTGAAGTTTTTTATATTAGAAGAAAAGCTACTGACAGAGAGCTCTATAGAAGGTTCAGTCTCGAAGTTACTAGTCCTTTTAAAAAGGATCCAGCTAGAAAATTTGTAATCTAGGGTTCATCATCAAACCGCAAAATCGTCATTTGTTTTTATTTCGCCTTCTCATATCGCCAGTCCATCATGTCAGAGTGGTCGACCGACGCTTCTCTTATCCTTTGTTTTCGATGACGCTTTTCGATTGAAAAGTTATTGCTAACATAACGAGGGGCTTTTCTTAACGTACCTAAATGTTTCTGCCCCGTATGTCAACACTGCGGAGGGGGGGGGGGTCAACACATTGATCAAATACTTTGCTCTTTAGGCATGTGGGCAACTCACTTCTAAATATTTCTATTTTCCATATGCTGCCCATCCAAGACCGTTCATCTCCTCAGTTCACGGGTCTTATTATCCCTGCCAATCACAATTTCATATCCTAGGTATTTATATTTATGAGTTCTATTTCTTGCCCACCAATACTGATGTTCTGATTGGGTACCAAAGTGATTTTCGTTTCAGATGTTTATTTTTAAATATACCTTTTCTGTAGCCACAGCGATTTCCTGTACCATCTCTCTTGCCATTCCTAGACCCTCAACTATTATGACCGTATCATCGGCGAAACGCAAGTTGTTTAGATGTTCTCCATCTATCCTTATTCCCTTTGTCAACCAATCCAAATTCTTAAAAGATATACTAACACCGTATTAAAAATTTTAGGTGACATTGGGGGGGAAGTGCAACAGATGAAGGAAATGGCAGGAGACTGGAAGGCGTGGAAGAAATGGGTAAAAGATGGATAGGTAATACCAAAGTCCGACGCTCTTATAGGGCATAAGGACAACGAGAAGAAGAAGAAGAAGGTGACATTTGTCTCCTTGTCTAGCCCCTCGCATTATTTTTCAAAAAACATCTATAGCCCAGTAAATGAACGGGAAATCCGGCGATACCGTGTAATTTTCAGGGGCAACTCCGAATTGCATGAAAATTTGGATTTAGGTTCTACTTACCCTCCACTTCAAAGTTGACATTGTGCCGTTGGTTTCTTTTACTTGGGGGGTGACAGTCACCCCTTCTCGGGGGTGAAAAAACATACGTTCAAGATAAGACCGGAAATGCATAAGTTGACTAATTTCAAGCAACTTTTGTTCTATAGAGTTTTTTACGTAAGTCAATACTTTTTGAGTTATTTGCCATTGAAAATGTTGATTTTTCGACTAAAAAAACTACGTTTTCAGACGGTTTTTCGCAAATAACTCAAAAAGTAAATATTTTATCGAAAAAAATATTCTTAGCCAAAGTGTAGCTTATAAAAAACCCAAAAAAATGGTGTATCACTAAAGTCTATCAATCAAATAAAAACAAAGTTGTAGCTCATGAAAAATACGTTCTTATTCGTCTTCCAAATCGAATATTTCAAGGTAAAATGACCGAAAAATTAAGCAATTTCGGGAAAAACCCATTTAAACTTTTTTAAAGTGTTCATAAAAATCTTTGTTTTAATTGTTAACAAAAGTTTTAGCATTAAAAATAAGCGAGTTACGCTTAAAATAAAGTTGGCCCTCTTTTTTTGTAAAAAATCATGAAAGTTTCGCCGTGTTTAGCTCCCCAAATAAAATTAATCGCTACCGCTTTACAAACAATATACTTACCTATCTATTTTTTATATGATCTGTCAGTCTCACAGGTTTATAGTGTTTATTTTTGAAAGGGTTATAATTGAGAAAGCTTGAACGGATCACTAATCATGAGTGTATGCAAATTTTGAACAGCCATATGTTAACCAATTTTTGTCTTATGGAGAAAACAATGAAACTAGCATAATTACAATAGCAAAACCTACATTTTTTACTGTTTAAGGTTTTTCTTATCACTAATACTTTTTAAGTTATTTTGAAAAAATTAAATTTTTAAAAAATTTTTAGAAAATTTTTTTTTACTATAAAACCAAATGTTTTCAAAAATAACCACTTCAAACCAATCAAACTTACAGATCATATAAACAATACACATACAGTTAAAATAGATGGTAAAGTCAAACGATAAGGGATTTAGGGTGCTAAATAGAGGGAGGTTTTCACGATTTTTTTTCCAAAAAAAAAGGAGACAACTTTTTTTTCAGTGTAACTCGTTTATTTTTGATGCTGTAAACTTTTGTAAAAAAAAATAATAAGCTTTTTTTCGATACTTTAAAAATGTTAATAAGGTTTTCCCGAAAAACGCTTCTTTCTTCGGTGATTTCGCGTTGAATTATTCTATTTGGAATTAGACGAATAAGAACGTATTTTTCATGAGCTACAACTTTGCTTCTACTCAATTTGTAGACTTTACTGGTACATACATCATTTTTTCGTTTCTTTATAGGCTACACTTTTGCTAAAAATATTTTTTTCGATAAAATATTTACTTTTTGAGTTATTTGGGAAAAACGGTCTGAAAACGTTTTTTGTCGAAAAATCAACATTTTAAATCGCGAATAACTCGAAAAGTATTGATTTACGTGAAAAACTTTATAGAACAAAAGGTGCTTAAAATAAGTCAATTTATCCATTTCCGGCCTCATTTCAAACACGCGTTTTTTACCCCCCGAGAAGGGGTAAATGTCACCCCCCAAGTAAAAGCAACCAGCGGCACAAATTCAACTTTGAAGTGTAGGGTAAGTAGAACCTAAATCCAAATTTTCATGCAATTCGGAGTTGCTCCTGGAAATTACACTCCAAAACGGTCATTTATTGGGCTACTAGGGTTAGTGGACCAAAATAGATTTGGAAAGTTGGCAGTGGAATAGGCCGAAAGCCACTTCATTGAATCTGTCCATTTTACTTAACTAAGTGTATAATTTTGATTAATCCTTTGGAAATATACAATATATATTCGAATACGACATCGTTGCAAAGCCGATTAGAATACCTTTTAAATGAGGTGTCCCGTGAACTCGGTTTGTATTTATAAAGATCGTATATTACATCATTGCGCCATCACTAATGAAGTAATATCCAACACATACAGTGTGGAAGGCACTTATGGAATAAAATTATTTCCGTCCTTGTTCCAAAAAATTTTAAAAATCGCTGAGACCCGTCGATTTTTAAATAAATTTTTGCACTTTTTAAACATAAATTTAAATGTACAGGGTGATTCGTTCAAGTCCAACAGAGTCCATATGCTTTAGTTTTAATGGAGCACCCTGTATATTTTTATATTTTTAAAAGCTGCCTTATAACCTGATTTCAACAAACTATATTATATAGGGTGTATTATGAATAATACAGAGTGAAATTTTGAAACTATACAGTATGGAAACCACTTATGGAATAAAATTGTTTGTGTCCTTATTTTAGAAAATTATAAAAAATACTGGAACACGTTGACTTTTAATTTCAAGTGGGCGCTTTATAAACATAAATTTAAATATACAGGGCGATTCACTCAAGTACAGCATAGTCCATCATCTCTAGTTTTAATGGATCACCCTGTATACTTTTATGTTTTTAGAAGCGAATTTACAACCTCACCTCACAAAAGTGTATTATGTAGTGTCCATTAAACAAGGTGACATTTTTAAATTATTTTTAAATTTCGTCAAGACATTAAATACAAAACTCAATAGATTTATACTTAGTTTAGAAAATGTAGATTTTTGTTGTTCTTTTCCATAGCTTTCTGTTACTTGTAAACTTCTTCCAGTCTGTTATTCCCTTTCATTTTAGGTCTTATACTACCGCCTCTCCATCGCTTTCGTGGTCTTCCTCTCTTTCTTTTATAATCTGATACTCTCCATGCTATTTTTTGACCACTCTGTCATCGTTCATTCTTTCTGTATGGCCCAGCCACTGCAACCTTCTCGATTTTATTACGCTATATATTTGTGGTTCTTTGTAAATATTATTAATTTCCTCGTTTGTCCTTCTTATATATCCTTCCTCTGTTCTCTTCCCTCCTAATATTCTTCTGAGTATTTTCTTTTCCCATCTTCTTACTGTTTCTTTTGTTGTTTGGTTAAGTATCCATGTCCCACATCCATATAGCGCTGTTGGTCTATTTAAAATATATCGCATATTTAAAAAAATAATACCATTATGTAAAGTATAATAAATTATTAATTTCAAAATTGTATGTAAGTATTTAATATCTTGACGAAAATTACACATAATTTTAAATTTTGTCCTTGTATTATTCATAATAGCCCAATATAATACACTTTTCTGATGTGAGGTTGTTCAGCAGCTTTTTAAATCATAAAAATATACAGGATGTTTCATTAAAATTAAAGATCATGGACTATGCTAGACGTGTGTGAATCACCTTGTATATTAAAGTATATGTTTAAACAGTGCATTTTTGAATTGAAAAGCTGACGTATCCTAACGTTTTTTATAATATTCTAAAATAAGGACACAAACAATTTTATTCCATAAGTGGTATCCACACAATATAATTTCAAAATTGCACCCTGTATTATTCATAATACATACATGATATGGTTCGTTGAAACCAGGTTGTTAAGCAGCTTTTAAAAATATAAAAATATACAGGGTGTTCCATTACAAATAAAGATTATGGACTATGATAGGCTGGCGTGAATCACCCTGTATATTCAAATTTAGGTTTAAAAAGCGTAGATTTATATTTATAAATGGAAGGGTCTTAGTATTTAAAAAAAAATTTAAAACAAGGACAGAAATAATTTTATTCCATAAAATAACTCCTATATAGCAATTGATATGGGCCTCGATTTTTGACCCTTTGCTTCGTTATCGATCATTCGCTATCTGTACACTAAACAGATACGAAGCGACTACGTTCGATAACGAAGCGAAGGGTCAAAAATCGAGGCCATGGCCACTTAAAAATTAAAATTAACGTGTTTTAAGGGTTTTTTTAACGTCGTCTGTTTCTGAAATAATGAAATTATTCCGTACTTTGCATCGAACTCTATAGTTTCTTTTTCTTCTTCTTCAAGTGCCGTCTCCTAATCGGAGGTTGGATATCATCATCACTATCTTTACTCTATCCACCGCTGCTCTAAAAAGTTCTATAGAACTGCATCTAAACCAGTCCCTTAAATTCTTTAACCATGACACTCTCCTTCTTCCTATACTCCTTCCGCCTCTTACCTTTCCCTGTATTATCAGTCTTAGCATTTCATATTGTGGTCCCCTCATTACGTGTCCCAGATATTGTAACTTTCTTATTTTTATTGTGTTTATTATTTCGCATTCTTTACCCATTTCTCGCAATACTTCCGTGTTCGTTTTTCTCTGTGTCCATGCTATTCTAAGCATCCTTCTGTAACATCACATTTCAAATGACTGTAGCTTATTTATGTGTGCTTGCTTTAATGTCTAGCTTTCAAGTCCATATTGTAGTATCGAGAACACGTAGCATCTCAAAGCTCTTACTCTCAGTTCTAAGCTGTCTTTGTTGCAGAGAACTGTTTTCATTTTTACAAACGCATTTCTTGCTATTTCTATCCTGGTCCTTATTTCTGTTGTTTGATCATTTTTCTCTGAATCCCAGGTTCCTAGGTATTTGTATTTATCAACCTTTTCTAGCCAAATGTATGCTTATTTGTATGTTTGTTTTCTTAGTTATTATCATGTATTTGGTCTTTTTTCTATTAATTTTTAGTCCACATTCTTCACAGAAATTGTTTGTTTTGTTTATTAGTAGTTGGAGTTGTTGAGCAGAGCTTGCCATAATCACGGTGCCTTCTGCATATCTTATGTTGTTAATAGATATTCCGTTAATTATTATTCCTTCACCTTGAGATAGCAATGCTTCTTCAAAAATGGCTTCACTATATGCATTAAAGAGTAATGGAGACATAACACATCCCTGCCGAACTTCTGTCCTGATTTCAATTTCTGGACTGGGTTCGTTATCTATTACCATTTGTGCTCTTTGATTCTAGTAAAGGTTTGTTATTATTGGTAAGCCCCTTTTGTCTATGTTTTTTTCTTTAGAATTTGGACTAATTTTTCATCTCTTACTTTGTCAAAAGCTTTCTCAAAATCAACGTAACAAACATGCACATCAACATTCATATCCATGCATCTTTCAGCTAACACATTAAAAGCAAATAACGCCTCTCTGGTTCCTAGTCTGTTTCTGAACATAAACTGACTAACATCTATTTCTTCTTCCAGTTTTTTATTTAAACGACCATGTACTACTTTCAAGAATAATTTGAAAATGTGACTTATTAATGATATTGTTCTGTATTCACTGCAATCTTTAGCGTTATTATTTTTAGGGATAGCACAAAAGGTTAAGAGTAGCCATTGTTTTGGTATGTTTCCTGTTTTGTACACTGTGTTAAACGAGTCTACGATAATGTCTAAGGTTTCATAATTTATGCATTTTAACCTTTAACTACACGCGCTGGCGTACTTTGTACGCCAGATATAAGAATTCTACTGGAAATATATTTAAAAATTTAATTTTTGACCTTGCTTATTTTTCTAACCTATCACTGGAATGTGCTTTACAATTTGGTTTTAGTTTCGTTATAATCGGCGTTCTGGAAAGATCGTAATTTACATTTTATTATTTGTTGTTTCCGGTGGTGGACAATAGGTATACCCCAGAATTATATTACTATAAGTCGTAATATAAGTACATATTTTAATTTTTTTTTAGTCATTATGGCAAAAAATATATTGTTCTTTGTAAACAATACTTTTTCTCCTGTAAAAAATCACATTTAAAAAAAAATTTATTAGTAATTATATTTATCATGGAATCCAGTTATTCCATTATTCCATTTATAAATCCCAATTGGCTTACTGAAAAGGAACTCCAAGTATTCACTGATGCCGAATAAGGTTTATAACAAACAACTAAGTGTATTTAAAAAAAAAAAATTAAACAAATCCGCTGTTTTTAAATGTATTTTCTTGTGGCGTACAAAGTACGCCACGCGTGTAGTTATGTTATAACTTCATGCGCGGGTAGTTAAAGGTTAAGCTTTCTACTGGGATTTGGTCTGGACCTACTGCTTTACCATTTTTGCTGTTTTTTATATCTTTAAAACCGTATCATCTTCTACTTCGACTTCCATCTGCTCTGTTCTATTTAGTCCTGTCGCCAGGGGGGGTACAACGGCCTCGTTAATTCAGATGGACTTACCCAAGTTTTTTTTATGTATTTTGACCCGTAGAACACGAATTTTTTGGGTAACAGTTGATCCGGATGTCGATAAGATTGTTATAGACCAAGAACTTGAGGAATCAAATAACAGCGATTTTTGGCAAAACAAAACAATATTTTGTATTTTTTGGGTCATTTTAAGCAAAAAATATTTCTACAAGTTTTATAGTAGGATGCACAGTTTTCGAGATAAACGCGGTTGAACTTTCAAAAAATCGAAAAACTGCAATTTTTAAACCCGAATAACTTTTGATTAAAAAATAAAATAGCAATTCTGCTTAGCGCCTTTGAAAGTTCAAGTCAAATTATGTCGGTTTTGATTATTTGCATTGCTAAAAATTTATTGTGTTATTGTTAAACAAAGCTACAAACAACTAGTGCGTGAGTGATGTTTCTATGATTTCTCATTTAAAATCGAACTAGTAGGTAGAATAGGTACTAGTGCAATCAAGTCTATTTCTACGTTACATGCGTTAAAACGCATGTAAAAGCACGGGAAACCCTACGTGTTTATAGCTTTGTTAAACAATAAAAAAACAAATTTTTACCAATGCAAATAATCAAAACCGATATAATTTGACTTAAACTTTCAAATGCGGTAAGCAGACTTGCTATTTTATTTTTTAATCAAAAGTTATTCGGGTTCAAAAATTGCAATTTTTCGATTTTTTTAAAGTTCAACCGCGTTTATCTCAAAAACTGTGCATCCTACGAAAAAACTTGTAGAAATATTTTTTACTTAAAATGGCCCAAAAAATACAAAATATTGTTTTGTTTTGCCAAAAATCGCTGTTATTTGATTCCTCAAGTTCTTGGTCTATAACAATCTTATCGACATCCGGATCAACTGTTACCCAAAAAATTCGTGTTCTACGGGTCAAAATACATAAAAAAAACTTGAGTAAGTCCATCTGAATTAACGAGGCCGTTGTACCCCCCCTGGCGACAGGACTAATTGTCTTTGAACAACTCATTTATGTATTCTGTCCATCTCTTTAATTTTTCGTTAGTACTCAACACAAGTTTCCCATCTGTATCTTTTAGTATTCCCAGTTTTCTTTTTCTGTTGTTCTGAGTTAATTCCTTATTTTTTTATGTGTGTTAAAATTATCATACCTTTTCTGGTGTTCTTTTATTTCTGCGCATTGTTCTTTTAACCATTGTTCTTTAGCCTGCTTAATTTTGGATTTTATTTGTTTATCCACATTTTTGTACATCTGATTGTCTTTGTTTTTATGCTGACGTCTTTCTTCCATTAAATCTAAGATTTCCTCCTTCATCCATTGTTTCTTTTTGTATTTGGTTGGTGTAAGAATTTCTTTTTGACATTTATCTATTTCTGTCTTCATTAATAACCATTTTGTCTCTGTTTCAGTATTTTGCTGGATTTGTTCTTTAACATTCATTAAACGGTTATTAATTTCATCTCTATAATTTAATATTATGTAATTAAATGGATAACAAAAGTGCTAAGGTAATCATTAAAGCAAAATGTAGTTACTGTGACTATTATACGGTGAAGTAATAAATATATTTGATAACTTATCAATTATCACGAGCACTAAAACATAAATTTTGTGAAAATAATTCTTTGTGTGTACATAAGGTATGTCTTGTTTTTTTTTTCTACGTGTTACGTATATCTACGTGGTAATGTCTTTAATAATTCACATTAATCAATTAATAATCCAACTTAATCGAATATAAAATCATTAAAGGATTACGAAATAGAGCTAAGGGACTTTAAAATAGTTCTTCTGTGAAGACACTGGATAATTCGTTACGAACAAATATCGAATACAGTAAAAGTAACGAGATTTCCACCAATATTGCTGCTGAGGCCACGATAGCTTAAATCTCCCGAACAAAGAATTCAAATGCAAATGAAAAGCAATTTTACTTTTACGTTCAATGTTTTCTGCCAATTGTGGAAAATAGTTAAGGCTAGAGAACAATGTACGTCAGTGTTTCTAAGTATACCTTTAATATGTAATTCAATTTTATAAAATACCTACAATTTCTGTAATATGGGAGAGCGTGTTTTGCAAATTCATGTTTTATATTTAAACACAGAAAAAATAGAAAATAGAACAACAGAATTACAGTAAGGAAATGGCGAAAACGTTAGAAAAATGATAGGAATCATAACAAATCACAGTCTAAGGGAAGATAGTAGAATTTTTTATATAATGGCGATATTACAGAAACAATTATTATAATTCAATCGCTATATGCAGAAACAAGACATGTTTAAAAACCATGAAACTTTTATAAAATATTTTATATATTTTCCGCGAGGCACGACATACCGCATGTCAGTGGTTAAGGGTTAAAGTTATATACAGGGAGTCCAGAAACTCTACCGACGAACGAAGACAGGAGATTCTTCAGATAATTTGAAGATAATTTAACCCAATTCACTTAGTCCGAAAATGCTTCCTAAGGGAGCTAGAGTTCTTTGAAGATGACGTCTTGTAATTAGTTTTTCTTAAATACCTCCAGAACGCTTCCATTTAGAAAAACAAAAATTGGTACGCGTATTTATCTTCAAGATATAAATCTAATCCACCCATTGCAAATTTCTGGTACCGATCATAGGCGGCCGTTTTGGGTCGGGCAACCGTTATTTTATCGCACTACTTTTTTATCTTTAACTTTTATGCATTTCTGATACTGGATTATTAAATTGGGAAGCATTTTAGTACTAAAAGGTACTCTTGTTTTAAATCGGTAGGACACACCGTTTTCTAGAAAAATCGATTTGAAAACTTTTCGCTTTTTGAATTAAAAAAAAAATAAAAAAAAACTGTTTAGAAAGACGGAAACTGGTACATTTATTTATATTCCAGAGATAAATAGATTTCATTAATTGCGAATTTCTAGTACTGGTCATAGGCGTCCGTTTTGGGTAGGTAAACAGTTATTTTATAGCATAACTTTTTTGTCTTATATTTTTGAGCATTTTTGACACTAGATTATTAAATTATGAAATATTCGAGTACTAAAAGTTACTCTTACTTTATGTTGGTAAAATACTTCATTTTTTGTTGAAAAGTTCTTTCAATTTTTTTTCAAATTCCAAAAACGAAAAACTTTCAAATCGATTTTTCTAAAAAACGGTGTGTCCTACCGACTTAAATCAAGAGTACCTTTTAGTACTAGAATACCTCACAATTTAATAATCCGGTGTCAAAAATGCATAAAAGTTAAGGGAAAAAAATTATGCGATAAAATACCCGTTGCTCTACCCATAACGCACGCCTATGACAAGTACTAGAAATTTGCAACGAATGGAATCGATTCATCTCTCAAAAGTAAATACGCATACCAATTTTCGTTTTTCTAAATAGAAGCATTCTGGATATATTAAAGAAAAACTAATTTCATGACGCCATCTTCAAAGAGCTCTAGCTCCCTTAAGAAGCATTTTCGGACTAGGTGAATTGGGTTTAATTGTCTTAAAATTATCTGAGGAATCTCCTGTCTTCGTTTGCCGGTAGAGTTTCTGGACACCCTGTATAACTAACAGATTTTTGTTAGTTGAACAGCAGTCGGAATATATCAACATCTACTACCTAGAATCGGCAGTACGTACCACAAGAAACCTACAAACAAACCTGCGCAAAATAGGAGTATGGCTAAAAAAGTGGAAAATAAAGCGAACGAATCCAAATCAATACATGTCAGTTTCACGATGAAAACACATAATATTCAACAAGCGAAAACAACTAAGATTGAGACTGCAGCAACTCTACTGGATTTTCGGCAGGAAATCTAAACTGACCGTTCAAATCAAAATATTTGTATACAGGGTGTCCCAGAAAATAGTGCGTTCCTTAAAGGTATAGGTAGAAGGCACCATGTAGAACAAAAAATTCTTATAACATTTTCTTCTAAATGCAACCGTTTGACCAAAAAATTAAAATGTATTTTGGTATGTAAATTTAAATCTGACAACTATGTGCGGTACGCAAATTTAAGCATAGACAGTCCCATGTAAATAGATAGAAGATAGATAGTAAACAGATAGTTTTAAAGAATCCTGTTTAGTGTCAATGCCGAAAATGTTTTCGAATAGTGAGTGTATTACCTATTATGTTATTACCTATAAATGGTGTTTGTGAAAGGTTACTTGAAACATCTATTCGGTATAATAATTATTTTCAAGTAAGTACAACTTAGTTATTTCAGTTCACAAGTAAACAAATTACTGAGACATTATCTGGTGTATTTAAGTTCCACTGTAAACTATTAAAACTATGTAATTCAGTTAAAGCCCTCAGCAATACTCAGCATTCAACCCATTTAAACCTTACTAAATACATAATACTAGTTCAGTTAAAAGACGTGTTTTTATGTTAAAAGATGTGTAATTCATTTAAAATTATGCAATAGGTATTTCAATACATTTCAAAAGAAAATAATTTTAGTAAACAAATCGTAAATACATAAGTATTACCTATTATTAGGTTGGATTATTTTAAATAGGTACTGTTAATCACAATCACAAACGAGTTTTTATTATGTTATTATTCCGTAGTGCGTACGATGTTGCCAGTTTATTAAAATTTCCAAACATTAAAATACAGGTATATGGAAAACAATGTTAACTTTTTTTTGGAAACGGTTAACTTTAGAAAAAAATGGTATAGGACTTTTTTGTTCCAAATTGTGTATTCTCTCTATACCTTAAAGGAACGCACTATTTTCCGGGACACCCTGTATACATCAACTCTAATAATATGGAATCCAGCTATGGTGCACTGCCTCACTGGCTCACATACAAACTTAGAAATACTTCAAAGATTCCAAAAGAAGGTATTAAGAATAATAGTCAATGCCTCCTGGTACGTGCCAAATACAGTAATAGAAAAAGACTTAGAAGTACCCACCATCAAAAGCGAAATAAAACGACACAGTGAAAGATATCGGGATAGAGTGAATACGCCTGTGAACCCCCTCGCGAGTGATCTATTTAACACCAGAGGCCAAATGCTCCGCTTAAAAAAATTTAAACCAACGGACCTGATAAGCAGGTTTAACTAAATGTACTCGTAATAACAAATAAATAACGGTTTTAAATAAATAGATTAATTAAAAAAAATATTCATTGGAAATGTTTCCTACGCGTCCAATATAAATATCCGATAATTTATTTATTGTCCTTTAATATGTGATATGTTACAAATTGTAAATATACTGGAAGTTCAAAAAATGATCTCCATCTCTTGTCATTTCTGTAAACTCGTGCATAGATCTTTTGCATATTCCTGTAAACAACTATCATTCTTTCCATTTGTTCCATCCGTCAAGTTATATGTCCAAAATACCTCAGTATATTTTGCTTGATAGTTGTGGTCAGTCTAGTTTTTATGTTAAGTTGTTCTAGTATTGAATTATTTGTGCGATGTGCGCTGGTATGCTGGTATGTGTCTACGATACACCCACATTTAAATCCATTATACGTTTCAAGTCGTCATTTTTGATGCTCGATATTTTTGAAGTGTAGGTGGCTATAGGAAATATTAACGCTCGAACAAGGTATAATTTTGTATTTTTTGTAATGTCGGTGTTCATCCATATTTTAAGTTATACATATAGTATTTACTTATAGTCTAGGGCGGATCTGTTTTGAGATGGACGTTGAGAGGTGATTCAAATTTTTTTGCAGAAATTGCTTGAAAATGAATCAAGTAATAATATTTGAGTTATCCTCCCTCTCAAAAAGGTCCGGAACATTGTTTAAATAATCAAAATATCAAGAATTGGGGAAAATTCGACTTTTCCCTTCGTTTTTTGATTATAACTTTAAAAGTATTCATTTCCGAGAAAAGTTGTACTGTCATAAAAGTTGCGTAATTCAATTTACTACAACATACAATTGAATAAGACTTTAAAAAATAGTCACCCTAGTTGCAAAATAGCAATAATTGCGAAAAAACCATACAAAAACAAGTATTTGCATTTTACGTTTTTCAACCATTTATGCTACACTTAGGACCTTCATATTTCACCCAGAAAAACTTTATGATACAGTAAAACAATACTGTAAATTTCATTAAGATCGGTTCAATAGATTTTGCAAAATAAATTTTGCAATACAGCTTTCGCAAAAAAAATTCATTTTTTCAAAATGTTACAGGACTGAAAATAAAGCAGGTAGCAAGTTGAATTTTTTTTGCTTATAGAAGTGTACTGTACCTTTAATTTGCAATTTTCAAAATTAAAATCGATTAATTACCACGGCGTCAGAAAATTTTTGAAATAAACAATAATTTTTGGTGCTACGCGCAGGACAGCGGTGTTCGATTCACACAGGTTGATTTCCACCAAAATTTCTTCCAATCTTTATCTAATATATTATTTTCTTACTCTATATTTTGTTGCATTTTAATTTTTTAATTCCACAAAAATCAAACTAATTTTATTATTGTTTGTGAAATATTGTTTAAACGATTGCATATGTTTAAAAATAATAAACTTTTATTATTTAAGTTAAAATATATGAACAAAGAAAGTTTTTGCTAATAAAAGTGTTATTTCAAAGGATAGAGTATGTGTTTTTATTTTGCAATAAACAAATTTATTTATTTATATCGAAATGTCATAAAAATTAAAATGTATCAATCATTATCAAAGGTCATTGGAATGCCCAATCATAGCAACCTATCCGCTGTCCTGCGCGTAGCACCAATAATTAATGTTTATTTAAAAAAATTCCTGACGCCGTGGTGTTAAGCGATTTTAATTATGCAAAATTGCAAATGAAAGGTACAGTGCACTTCTATATGCAAAAAAATTTTCAACTTGCTATCTGCTTTATTTTCAGTCCTGTAACATTTTGAAAAAATGCATTTTTTTACGAAAGCTGGATTGCAAAATTTATTTTGCAAAATCTATTGAACCGATCTTAATGAAATTTACAGTGTTGTTTTAATGTATCATTAAATTTTTCAGTTTGAAATATGAAGGTCCTAAGTGTAGCATAAATGGTTGAAAAACGTAAAATGCGAACACTTGTTTTTGTATGTTTTTTTCACAATTATTGCTATTTTGCAACAAGGGTGACTATTTCTTAAATTTTTAACTAATTCTATATTGTAGAAAATTTAATTACGCAACTTTTATGTCAGCAAAACTTTTCTCGGATATGAATACTTTTAAAGTTATAATCAAAAAACCAAGAAAAAAATCGAACTTTTCCTTCATTTTTTGACATTTTGATTATTTAAACAATGTTCCGGACCTTTTTGAGAGGGAGGATAACTCAAATATTATTATTTGATTTATTTTCAAGAATTTCTGCAAAAAAATTTGAGTCACCTCTCAACGTCCAAATGTACTAATATTTTTACAGATGCGCCCTGGTCTATTAGGTTATAGTATTAAATAACTATCCTTAATATAGTAGATATATAAATTTCTGTATGAAATAATAAAAACCATCTCTCATATAGTCACTTTGTTACTGATTGCTCCTAAGAATAGAAAATTATTCTTGCCATTATAAAAGTATCTATTAAATATGACGGCATCGTAGCTTTATCTGTTTTATTTGTATTCAATCAGAGTACAATTTAGTTTCAATGTGATTTAATATTGCAGACAAGATAAATCAATACGAAACGAAATTCTTCATAGTCCTTTTAACCTCGTAAAAGCGGGGCCGCTCCAACAATGCTCGAACATCCAAAAACACTTAAGTTGCAACGCGCAGCTTATGCAAATGATTTGCAGTCTCAAACGAAAAATGCAGAAGTTCCAAATCCCAAATTAAATTACTAATCAAAGAATAAATTAAAATTCATTGTCTGGATGTGCCGCATTCTTCAATTACCGCGTCTAATTGAACGTTATAGTCTTTGGCTCTAAGTGAGATGATCAGGGTAACAGGTCACGTAAACTCATAGAAACACGTAGTTGGCTGACATTTGGAAAGCGCGCAGAAAAAAAAGATAAATGTCTCTCCTGCGAGACAGTCCTTTTACCATTGTATTAATTTTCTTTTAATGGTGTCTCGTTTCTGTAAACGGACGAATTTGTTTTGTACATCTTTATGCACTAATGAACTACAGTGACTGGAAACAGGGATTGTGCTCTTGATATATTGTAATGGTAAAAGTTCACTTAAATAGCCCTTCATAGTCAGATATAAGGGATTCTTTACTTAATGGAAATCCATTATAATAAAAAATAGAAAAAGTGAACTATATTTTTCACAAATTTTTATTGTTTTATTTCTCCTGTTTCATAATGTTCTTTTCGTGCTTTGCATTAAGGTACTAGTACACTTTAGAAGACCAAAAATTATCATTTTTTTCAATAATTTTTTTCTCAGAACCTTTATTAAAAATGAACATAAAACTGTTTTCATAATTATAACTAACTCTTATAGAGTACAAAAAATAAATCTTTTTTCGTTTATGCACGTACACTAATATTGTAGAGGGCGCAAAAGTCGAGCCCCCGAAAAATGATGGCGGACAGTTTACTTCACGATTGGGATACCTTAAACAAAAAAATCGTACTGCATTTGAAAGGCGAAGGTTTCTTACGTGACAGTTTACCATAATTTGACCAAGAAATAAGAAATAAATATTTTCTAACCATGAAAAACTGAAGAAAAACAAGCGATTTTTTCACAAAATTTTTTCAAATTTCCAGAAAATCTTTTTTTTTTGAGAAAATGATAAAGGATACGAAAAAAGGTACAACACAAATATGTAGGATTTTGTTGAACAAAAATTTTGCTTTGTGTTTCATTATTGTATCTCTTATCATTTTCAAGTTACATGTAGAAAAATAAGATTTTTAAGGAAATCTAAAAATGCGCACTATAAATTATTGATCTTATTTTTTTTTCAAAAACCATTCATTTTAAACCCGTCCAACTTTTTGAACCCGTCCAACTTTTTGAACCCGTCCATAATACTATAATAAAAGGAATTGTATAAGTGAAATGGTGCATTAAAATTCTGGTGGATGAGAGGTTAAAAATATAGGGTAAGCGATATAGTTATTGGCCTCTTAAGCCATTCTTTCTCTTAAAGAAGCTATAAAAAGTATAATATTATTGTTTAGCAACAAAAATATTAGATCAAACTCTAGACCAGTTTATAGGGTTTCTATATCTCATATCGCTTATTTTTGATTTTTATTTATAAAATAGAAAAAAAATCTTTTATAAAGTAATGTATGTTTGACAGTAATTGGCCCCATAAATATAGATATTGGCCACCAAATATATATAGTTATTGGCCCTGTGATTATAGATATTGGCCACCAAATATTATAGTTATTGGCCCTATCGATATAATTGTTAAGTTGAAGAAAATACAAACAAAACGTCTAATTATTGAAGTTTTATTAATAATATTGTCGATACCAAAGCTAAACAGAACAAATGAGATTCTTAAAAAATTTTTACACACGTAACTAAAAGGAACTAAACCCTAACTTTCTTAGTTTTTTAAATCGAAGATGAAGTACCTACCTATCTACGTGCGGTTAGCTTAAAGCTTCAGTTTATCCTTTTAATGACTTAAATTATAAAGGTAAATTTTTTATATGTTTAGCATTATTTAAACAAGTTTTGCATGTAAAAATATTAACGTTTGATTTGTGCAACGAATGTTTCTCGATACATTTAAAGTGATCAGACCTAGTACAAGAATTACATTTTATGTCAAGTGATGTCAAATTTATATTAAGTACACATGAAAAACACAAACCACTATTTATAGGCTCGTTGCCAAAAGACTGATAAGATAATGAATTTACATTTGGAGTCGCAATTTTGGATATGCTACATTCCACAGAAGCAAAAGACAAGTTTATTTTTACTTTTTCAATTTTACTTAGTTCAGAGCACAGATCTTTGTTAATTTTAAACTCTAATAAAATGTGGACTTTACCGCTTTCATTTAAATCATTTTTCATCTTTCTTTTATTTTTTTATTTTGATTTCTTTCTGTTTTTTAAACTTTTGATTTTCTTTATCAAGTTTTTCGGCTTCTCTCTTCTTTTTCTTATTTTCTCTTTCTCGGCTTTTGTTTTCTTGTTTTCGGCTTCTCTCTTCTTTTTATTATTTTCTCTTTTTTAGATTTTCCACAGTCCACCTCGTACACGTTTTTGGCACCCCTGGGTACCAATACCTTTTTGTTTTGGGGGCAGAGTTGAAAATTAGTCTCGTCGCCATTAAATATTCTTTGCGGATCATTTAAAATGTCTGTGTACATCTTTTCTTGTAAGTATGAAAAAATGTGTTTAAACCAGTTCCTAATATCAGTTTCGCTGACTTTAGACAATGCATTTGTTACGGCTTTTGATGTTCTTAGAGATATTTCAGGATGTCGTCGCATAAATGCTTTATACCAACCAGTTTCAGGGTAGTTGGCTACAAAAGGATTTTCACGAGATGATTCATCTAGGAACTGTTTTACTGATACTTGGATATCTTCGGATCTTCTTGGAAATCCTTTGCGGTGGCAATCGAGTATCCACTCCACTAATCGTTTTTCTTCTTCAAACGATAAGACAGGAACAGGACCGTGTGACTTTTTTACAAATTTTTCACTTAATCGAAACTGCAAAGTGGCTCTTGGTACTTTATATCGTCTGCACGCCTCTCTTTTCGGCAATCCCCTTCTTACAGCTTCGATCGCTTTTTGTAAACTTTCTTCTGTATATTTTTTAACATAATTCTCGTTTTCAGACGTTTTAGGCATTCTGAAACGAAAATAAAACATTCAGTAAACGTCTGTATACACGAACTCAAAGCGTTGATTGAAAAAATATATTTTATATTCAATTATCAAAGAAACAATCGTTGTCGGAACATTCAGGCTGATGATAACTTTTTCATTGAAAAAAAAAATGATTTTGTAAATGTGAATAAGGTAGTTAATACAAAGCAGAGCATATATAGTGATTGGCCCCTGTTTTTTTATAGTTATTGGCCCCGGCCAACTACTGTTTATATTGTTGGCCGGGTGGCCAATTACTGCATTTTGTGTACTTATTACGGATTAGTTATTGGCCCCATAAATAAATAATTTCGCGCCAAATTTTACACAATAATTCAAGCTCCTCTAATAGTTTATTATAATATTTCTTAAAATTAACAATTGTTTCAAGTATACTACCTTACATATTACGTTAAAAGGATGATATTAAATGTCCCTCGCTTACCTGATTCACTAAAAATTGCACAAATTTCACTGATACACAACAACCTTCGACATAGAACACGTTCCTGTAAATGTTATCAATAAACTGAGAACTGTTCTTTCGGCGACGGCTGCAAGGGAAATTGCCGAGGTTGAAATAGGGGTTGCCAGATCTGCGGTATAGTCGGAATTCTTAATAATACATATTAAATGTGAAACGGCCAATTACTGTATGGAGGCCAACAACTGTATCGCTTACCCTACTTCTCATTTTTTCTTAAAATACATTAATCATCAATTTTTTGTAGCATATCTCGCTTAGTTTAAATGCAATATACCTTTAATATTGCTCATTTTAAAGATCTTTTTAAGCACTACAAAATGTGTTGGTAACGTTATACACCTAAAATCGACAGTTGGTCTGTTATTTCAAATTGAATACAACGATTTGAGCATGCACCAAAAAAAACAAACTATTTTCACCTACCATATCTCTTTTTATATTATAACTAGAAGATTTATGAAGGAACTAGTCTCTATGATTTTTTATAAGCTACAAAAATGTTTTATATAGTTTTTTTAGTTAGATGCATAGTTTTTAAGATATTTGCAAAAAAAACCGTTCAAAAAGGTGTTATATTTCAATAAAAATGGCCAATTTTCAACCACGAATAACTCAAAAAATATTGAGTTTTCAAAAAAAAATTATAGAATAGTTTTTGCTTACAATTAAGTTCTCTAGCCACTTCCGTACTTATTTTAACCAATAAATTTTCTACCCCCGAGAAGGGATGGGAACCACCCCCAAGATAAAAGCACACATCGACATAGGGTAGACTTTGAATTAGGAGATAAGTGAAGGCTATTCCCAAAATTTCATTAAAATCCATGCAGTAGGATACAATTCGGAAGTAATATCCTATTTTTGCTCCCATGACTGGCGTATTATACTATATTCTATTTGCTATTACGTAAGTAACTATACATTTTAACGTTTATTTATCAAACGCCCTGCATTTTGCAAAATGGTAAAAAACAGTAAATTGATATTTTGATTTAAGAATTTCTATATTAATAAAATTTATACTGTACTTACACTGTAGTTATACTGCACTTACTTAGTTTTAGTTTTCTAATAAATATTGTTTTTCTACAACCACTATTCAAAGTGCACTTTTCTGCACGGCTTTATGTTAGCAAACTTGATATTTTCTCACAGTATAAGATATTTGACATTAGTGTGCAGAAAAGTGACGTTTCTGTGCCGCAAAGTGACGTTTCTGTGCCGCAAAGTTCTTTTCTGCACAGTTGACTACCTCATTTTGAGTAACGTTATATTCTGTTTACATCCGTGGACTACCGCATTCTGAGTAACGTTATATTCTGTTTACATCCGTGGTTAAACTTTAGACAAATATATAACCTATAAGACAATTATTATATTTAACTATAGCATAGAAACTAAATTATGGATGTTACAGCTGTTTTATTTTACAATTTTATTCTTATTAAACATTTTATAATTATCAAATAACCAATAAGGATTTAGCAACCTGTGCAAGAGACGTCGAATGAAGTAGGTTTTGTGTAAATCCGTGACTGCATAAATATAATGTCAATAATGTGTAATAATTGTTTAAATTTAAACAAATTAAGGCAGTGCATTAATTTCTTAACTGATTTCTGTGTAATTTATTTAGGTATAAGGAATTTAAATTGATTAGTAGGTATTAATTAAATACAGTTTAAAATTTATCACCTAGGTACCTATTATAATTAATCGTCGTTTGGAAATTGTGATTTTTATTTTTAGGAAAAACTGTGCTTGTAGAAAAAGTATAGTGTGAAACACGTGCAGAAAGATAATTTCTCACTCGTTTGAATTGCGGCACTCGCTTGCGCTCGTACCGCAACTTTTCAAACTCGTGAGAAATTAGTATCTTTCTGCACTTGTTGCACAATATACTATAGTTAGTTATATAAATGAAATATTTAAAAATGAAAAAGTGACTTGTTATTTGAGGGAGGTGAAAAAATCATATGTATAACATGGGAGGAAAGCGCCTTTTGCTCCCTTGAATGATTACTGACCTTCGCTACGCGTCGGGAAATAAACTTCCTTCTCGGGAGGACAAGTAGTAGCGCTGTGCTCCCTTGTTTACAAATAGGTATTGTTTTGAAATTATGTACTTTATACGGCAGAAAATAGTATTGAAAGTTCTAGATATTAGGTCACCATGATTTTGAATAAAAATAATAATGTGTGCAAGGTAAATAAATTAGAAAAAATTAATAAATAAATAAAATAAAAATGTATACCATCTTTATTCAGTTGCAATGCAAAGCCAAAACTGTTTTAATTTTGACTTAATTCAGAGAGCGCAAGAGCTTAGTTCTTTTCGACGATTTCGTCACTTTTTAATGGCTCCTCAGAGAATGCATAGGCTGCTATCTCTGCCCAAGTTTAAATTTTCGACTCTATTAGTCCCCGCATTGCAACTGACATGATGGTAGGAGGTGCCCAGCGGCATCTGCTAAATAAAAGTCAAAGTTTTCATCCCAATAAAACATTTAAAAATATTTTTAAAAGATATTTAATTGAAAACTTGTTGGACCATATTCCTGGTAACACCTCCATGGCTTCTAAAAATTGCAATCCAGATGGATGCTGAAGCGAAGAAGACAAAAGGGAATTCTAAAATTTCCAATTCACGACCCCGTCTGTTCAGCGTGGTAAATTCCAACAGAAAATGGACCTAATATAAAATAAAAATGTATACAATTTTTACTAAGTTGCAACGCAAAGCCAAAACACTCTTAATTTATACTTAGTTCAGAGAGCGCAACCAGCACTCTTATCGACGATTAAAAATTAGTAAATTAGCAATGTGTAAAACTATAGAAATAAATTAGAGGAGGAAAATAGAAGCAAAACTGAAGAAAAACACGTACATTTTACTCTATATTAACAATAGAAAAGAGTTACAAAGTATTTTGGTCAGTGTAAAATAGAAAGAAATCTAGTGTGCCACAAAATACTCCAAAAAGAAAAATTGCCATTCTTGCGGTCATTCCAAAACATTCTGAACATTCTGAAATACATAAACAGTTGTCAGTTTGTTAAAAGTTATAAGTATTGTTATTTCTATTGGAGTTTAAATAAAGTTATTTAGAAGAAGTGTAACAGTAGGTATTTTGTTTTTGAAATTATGTATTTGATACTGCAGAATGTAGTAATCCAAGTTCTACGTATTAGGTCACCATGATTTTGAATAAAAAATTATTATAATGTGTGCAAGGTAGATAAATTAGAAAAAAGTAATAAATTAGTAAAATCTACGCGGAAAAGAAACTTCCTGTAGCTGCCTGTATACCATAAATCACAAAAAATACTAGGTTTGTTGTAAAAGGTATATTTTAAAATAGCCTAAATAAGCGTCAAAATAAGACAAAACGTTTTCGTATTAAAAACTTCATCATCCGTGTTCTAAAGGCCAAAAAATAGTATGCCTGAGCCCACTGGCGAAGCGTCCATGTAACCACTGTTAGCATTGGTAACAGTTAAAAATCTTGCAAATAAATATTTTATGACGATGAATAATTCTACTTACCAATATTTTTACCAATAGAAATATATTATTATATTATGTGGTAATAGTGCCTAACTTAGTAAATGGCCAACTACTCGTAGACACGAAAATATTGGCGAGTTTATGTGACTCAGTTGCACTTTATTTTACTCTGTTACCAGACTCATTTCTGGTTACAATGGTTATATACCCACGCTGGCGCTCGGGACCGGCTAGTGACTGAAAATTTTGAAGAAGCGACGGCATAAGCGCGCTGTGTATCAGTAGCGCTGTTACCAGATTTAAAATTGGTGACAGTACCTATAAAAAGTGTGCGTGCAGTTAACCATGGATGAGTGTCGCTTCTTAATCGATCAACTACTTGAAAAGTCATTCTCCTTGTATAATTTTGAAGAAAAAAAATGAGATTAGAAATGAAAGACCAATTTTAAAAAATTTAAAAAGGGAATCAACAAAAGTAATTCGATATTTTAAATTTAGTTGGTACAGTGAAAATCCTTGGTTATATTATGGTTGCAAGAAAAATATACTGTATTGTTGGCCATGTCTTCTGGTTTCTACAGAAAAATGGGTGGACCAGGTTCACAATTTAAATAGTTAGATGTTAAAAAGATAGTTAAATAGAAGAATGTTAGATTTTTAAAAAGGAGACATGAAATTTCTCCGTTACCTACATGTAAAATGTATACCCAATTTGATTCAGTTTGGCAAAACAAAAATCAAAAGCTCTCTTAACCAAGCTTTTAAAGCAAATATTGCTAAACATATTGAGTGTGTTAAAAAAAATAGATAGGTATATCCTTAGCACACTTATAACACATACTGTACTGTATGTTTTTGGGCCAAACAAGAACTAGCGTTTCGTGGTCATTTTGAGTGCGACGACTCTGAGAAACCAGAGAATCCGAATATCTTTTTTCTTGTAAGAGCTGTACTATTTTTTGTAAATAAAAACACTGATTGACTCATACAATTGAGGTTGGATTGATAAGATTAGAATGGCCCGCATGCAGCCCAGATCTCAATCATATTGAGCATTTATGGGATGAATAAAAAAAGCTATTTGCCGTCATACTAGGCCTCCAGAAAATTTGGTACAGTTATGGCCCTGGTAGAGGAATATCGGGCTATTCCCCAGGCAAGCAAAACGCATCTTTATTAGGTGCTAAACAGATTGCGAGCAGTCGTTGCTGCAAGAGGTGGACATAACCGCTACTGAATTGTTTTGTTTTGTTGTTAAAATTGTTTTGTTTTTTTAATTTTAGTGCGTTTGGTATTTTTAATTAAATAAACCTTCAAAGCAGTGTTTTTAATTACAGCTCTTACAAGAAAAAAAAATATTCAGATAATTCAAAAAACAAGACCTTAGCGATACCTCCAGGATAATACAAAAGGAGTATGAAACAAAATCAGCCCTCCAATTTATCCACAGAATTTTTTAAAGTTAGGAGAAAAAACAACGCTTACATTCACCCCCGTATAATGCCATCTAAGCAAACATTTTTTGTTACCGGAATAATAGCAATTGACATCAATACAAGTACCTACAAACTCGTGCAGGAATCTTTAAAATCGAAGTACAAATAATAAAGTTATAGATTGACAAACTTAATCAAAAATTTTGGGTGGCGGAATTTTGTGCCGGTGAGTGTATATATACATTTAGCCATATCTTCATTTTTTTAAATAAGATTTTTTGCATTTGGTTTTGGTAACACTTCAGAAAAAGTCACGCATCGCCACTGCCTGAGCCACCAAAATGTGTTGGGTAAACACTAAACACATATTTTTTTAACACATTTTGGTGGCTCAGGCATGCTATATTTTGGCTTTTAGAGCACTGATGATGGATTTCTTAATCCGAAAACGTTTTGTCTTATTGTGACCCTTATTTAGGTTATTTTAAAATATACCTTATACAACAAATCTAGTATTTTTGTAATAAATTTATAATGTACATTATAAAAGTAAAGGAATAATATAAAGGAGAAAAATAGAAGCAAAACTGAAGAAAAGCACGTACATTTTACTTTATGTTAACAATAGTTAAGAGTTACAAATTATTTTGGTCAGTGTAAAATGGGAAGAAACCTAGTGTCCCACAAAATACTCCAAAAAGACAAATTGCCATTCTTGCGGTCATTCCAAAACATCGAACTTAAAGCCATAAAAGCTCCGAACAAGTTTTATCCCAGAAACAATATCGAGTTTGGGCTACTCCGTACAGAATAAACATCGATTTTCAGGTCATGCTTCCGTTGTAGAAACGTTAAATGGCGACAGAGGCATAATTTATGACAGTGTTCTATTTTGCTTTACAAGTCGCCCTTGTTTTCCTTGTTTGGCTTGTTCTCGTGGTTTTATGTTTTACAGATACCGGCCGACTATCTCTCTTGGAAAAAGTCGCAGAATCTGCGATAGTAATTACGCCTAAATTTATGAAACGTTGTTTTGAAAAAGAATCCCCATTAGCATCATTTTTACACGTTTTGAATTATTTCGTTGTGTGTAGTAGACCATTCAGATATATTAGTATGGGCCATTCTACGAACATACGCCTGTTTTGGATTACTTCGACAACGAATATTTTACTGTGCAACATAAGAAGTACGAAAGTAAATGGCGCTAATAATTATTCCTATAAACAACAATGTAATTTGCAATTTATTTCGTTCTTCTTATTTTGCACAGTAAAATATTCGTTGTCGAAGTAATCCAAAACAGGCGTATGTTCGTGGAATAGGATATATGTTCTGTAGCGGTAAAATTTTGCAAAACTTCTAAATTTTAAAGAACTGCTTGGATGGATATCAAATTTGGCATACACGTAGCTAACAAATCAAAGAAAAAAAATTATATTGTGCCAATGTGTGCTTTGGCCCAAGGTGTGACTTTCACCCCTTTTCGTGGGTGAAAAAATATACGTCCGAAATAAGTCCGGAATTCGATAAACTGACTAATTTTAAGCAACTTTTGTTTTATACAGTATTTTCAAGTCAATGGTTTTCTAGTTATTTCCGATTGAATATGTTTAATTTTCAGTAGTAATTTTCAGTCAAAATTATTGAATTTTCCCTGAGTGACACTTTGACAGTTTTAATTTCACGGGCCAAAGGCGAGTGAAATTATGTCAAAATGTCACGAGGGCAAAAATTCTATATTAATTTTAGAGTTCGAGTGCAATTTGTTGCGATTATTTCATGAATAAAACTGTTCAAAACCAAAATTTTTATGTAATTTATTTATGTAAGTACAAATTAGTACAATTAAACACAAATTTTTTATAAATATTTCACGATTGAAAGTCATCACTTTTATAATTTTTAAAACATTTATTGTCATTAATGTCACTGAATGTATTTTTTCGTAGCAACGAAGGGCATCTGACGTAATATACTTAACGACGGGCAATTATCAAAAAATATCGATTTAATTCAGTTTTCTGTAGCTTTTTATTGGTCAGAATATGAATGAAATAATCAACAAAATTACCACGTTTTTAGACGGTTTTACGCAAATAACTCAAAAAGTAACTATGTATTTTATCGAAAAAATATTCCTGGCGAAAACATAACCTGTAAAAAAGTAAAAAAGAAATGGTATATGTATTAGATATTTAGACCTATTAGTAGAAGCAGAGTTATACCTAATGAAAAATAGGTTCATGTTCGTCAAATTCCAAATCGAATATTTTAACGTGATATAACCAAAATATGATGCACTACTTGGGGAAAACTCATTACAACTTTTTTAAAGTGTTTATAAAAAGCTTTATTTTTGTTTTTAAAACAAAACTTAAAAAAAAATCGGGAAAATCACCTCCTAATTAGCATCTAAAATGAACTTATTCCTTACCATTTCACAAGTTGCTTTACTGGTGTATTTATTGTTTATGTAAGTTGCATCGGTTCAAAGTTCTTATTTTTGAAAGGCTGCAGTTGAAAAGTCTTGAACGAGTCATTAATAACGAGTGTATGCAAATTTAGAAACACCAAATCTTAACCAATCGTTGTCTTACAGAAAAACAAAAATATACAGGATATTCAGAAAAGCAAAACTGATTTTTTTTTGTTGTTTGAGATTTTTGGTACCTCAAATAATTTTTTAGTAATTTTGAAAACAAGTATTTTTTTCTAAATTAAAAATTTTAAAACTTATTTTAAAACCATTTTTTTTTCAAAAATAAGCACGTTGAATCGATGCAACTTACCGATCATATAGTCTAAGAGCCAGTGAACCCTCCGACTAACGGTCGTCCTGTAAGGCTAGAAATTTGTCTAGTGATAATTCATAGCACACCAAGGCTAAAAACCATGACCCGGTAGGCCTCAGCGGTGCACGTGTATCTACCAGGTGAATCGAAAAGTGCAAATTTAGGGGGTAAAATAAACTTTCTCCTGTAAGGTTTAAATTTAAGTATGTGTTTGAGTAAGTCATTTAGAAAAAATGTGAACAATGACAGGCGATTCTGAAGAGCATAAGACCTTGCCAGGCGAGGGGAAAAATTAGGGGTTTTTCCTAAAATTATTCTTTTTGCATCGAACAATGCAAATTTTTTTTAGGTTTTTTGAATCATTCCAAACAGAAAAGGTCCTTAGTGATTTTTCTCTTAAGTTAATAGTTTTTGCTATATAAGCGATTGAAAATTTTGAAAATTGCGAAATCGGCCATTTTTAACCCTAAATCGGATATTTATCTAAAAATTTCAATATTGGCAAGGTACGTAGATATTCTTTAAACATTGATTGATGAAATCCCGAAGAGTTTTTTGCAATAAAATATCGAAAACCCCTTTGTTTTTTTAATTGCTAATCAAGCGGGAGCTATACTGTAGTATAAGTGAGGACGTTTGAGCTTGCATAAATTCATTATCTCGAGAATGGACAAATTTCAAGAGAAATCCTCAGACAGGTCGACTTTTATTTTTGAGTTAGGACTTTTTGGTATATGTATAATACTAGTGACGTCATCCATCTGGGCGTGATGACGTAATCGATGCTTTTTTTAAATAAGAGTAGGGGTTGTGTGATAGCTCATTTGAAAGGTTATTTAATTCTCTATTTAGTAATATAAACAATAACATAATTATTTATACAGGGTGTACAATAAAAAAATGTTCTTCTATTTGTCAAATTTAATCAAAGTTAATTTAATAAAAAAAATTTTTTTGTACACCCTGTATAAATAATTATGTTATTGTTTATATTAGTGAATAGAGAATTAAATAACCTTTCAAATGAGCTATCACACAAGCCCTACTCTCGTTTAAAAAAAAATCATCGATTACGTCATCACTCTCAGATGGATGACGTCACTAGTATTATATGTATGCCAAAAGTCCTAATTTAAAAATAAAAATCGACCTGTCTGAGGATGGCTCTTGAAATTTGCTCATTCTCGAGATAATGAATTTATGCCAACTCAAACGTCCTCGCTTATACTACAGTGTCGCGTCCGCTTGATTAGCAATTTAAAAACAAAGGGGTTTCCGATATTGTATTGTAATAAACTCTTTGGGATTTCATCAATAAATGTTTAAAGAATATCTACCTACCTTGGCAACTTTGAAATTTTTAGATAAATATCCGATTTATGGTTAAGAATGGTCGATTCCGCAATTTTCAAAATTTTCAATCGCTTATATAGCAAAAACTGTTAGCTTAAGAGAAAAATCACTAAGGACCTTTTCTGTTTGGAATGATTCAAAAAACCTAAAAAAATTGTTCGATGCAAAAAGAATAATTTTAGGAAAAACCCCTAATCTTTCCCCTCGCCTGGCAAGGTCTTATGCTTTTCAGAATCGCCTGTCATTGGACACATTTCTTCTAAATGACTTACTCAAACACATACTTAAATTTAAACCTTACAGGAGAAAGTTTATTTTACCCCCTAAATTTGCACTTTTCCAATTCACCTGGTAGATACACGTGCACCGCTGAGGCCTGCCAGGTCATGGTTTTTAGCCTTGGTGTGCTATGAATTATCACTAGACAAGTTTCTAGCCTTACAGGACGACCGTTAGTCGGAGGGTTCACTAGCTCTTAGACTAATATAAACACAACATAAATAAAGCCACTTGTGAAGCGGTAATAATTAATTTCATGTAAGTTGCTAATTAATGGGTGATTTGTCGATCTTTTTTTGCCAAAACAAAAAGGACCTACTGTATTTTTAACGTAACTTGCTTACATTTGATGCTAGAAGCTTTCTTTATTAAAACAGAAATGTAGTTTATTAAATTCTTTAAAAAAATTGTAATAAGTTTACTCCAAAAATTGCTTAATTTTGTGGTGATTTTGCGTTAAAATATTATATTTGGAATTTTGCGAATATTAACCTATTCTACTTTAGCTACAACTCCGCTCCTACTAGGTCTAGAGACTTCATGGATACACCATTTTTTTCATTTTTTTTAAAGGCTATATTTTTGCTAAGAATGTTTTCTTCGATTGAATACTTACTTTTTGAATTATTTGCGAAATTGTCTAAAAACGTGTTTGTCTTGTCGAAAAATTAACATATTCAATCATTAACATATTCAATTGTCTAAAAAGGTATTGACTTAGTCAGTTTATGGAATGCAAAACCGTCGAAGAATGTACTATGTCTTGACGCGAACCCAGCTACCAACAAAACTTTTTTCAATTTTACCAATTTTATCAATTTTTAAAATTTTGTTTTTATGAAAAATAATTTATAAATGTAAAAGATCGTAACTATATTATTAAAACCGTTTAGACAAACAAACTCTTTTTTACAAACGAAATATTGGTTTTGGGTACCAGCGATATTAACCCTTAAACTAGCAAGCTTTTTTAGGTTCCATGTAAGCCCAAGGGTGGATAAAAAAGGTCCACCTCGAAAATAGCTAATATATTTATTGAGAGTTGTTGGAAATGGATCAAACCTAAGACTCTTATGCTTAATAAACACAGCATCTTCTAAAATATTAATATAAACAATTTACAAACCTTACAACAAAATTAAAATGTACCTACATTAAAATTAACATACCAATAAAAGTCAGTACTTCAGATTTGTCTATTCTCTCCACATTCTTCCTTTCAGCCTCCTCATAGGTGGAGAATTATGTAGATTATATAATTATACGTCGATAATTATATGGATTATCTTCCTACCAACCAGAAATTATATAGAAACCTTTATAGGAACAAGTTTTACCAAAGGTGTACTTTTTATGCTCACCCATATTTTACTCGAGATGCTACTTTTATTTTCAAAAATATCGGTAGAACCAAATTAACATTCGATAAAGGGCTGTCTTTTTAACAATAAATAATTTTTAAAAGAATTTTAAACACGTAATAAATATGTTACAAGGGAATACGCAATAGGTGGACACTTTTTACCCACCCTTGGGCGTTTAAGCGTTAATGACCCAGTATATAAAGAGGAAATAGAGTGTATTTTATAAGAGTTTTAGATAAATGTTTATTATAAATGCATGCAAATTATTTACGAACAAGTTGAAAATACGAGCATTATCATAATGAAAACGTTGTTTATTTATGTATTTAAATTCATAAAATGGAAAATTACTATTCTGAGAAGTTGTTTAGAATTTATCAAAAACTGATCACTACAATATATGATATACTCATCTTTTTAGCTTAGCCTTTTTAAAATAGTCTACTATGGCCTTTTGTGACTTTTTTGCGTAGTCATAAGACTTGAATTGATAATGCTCAAATGTACTGAGCGATATCCCATGCAATTTTGAGCGGATGCACAGAAAGTGATCAGAGTCCAATTTTATTCATCAAGCAACAGAGACCTACAATAATTGTCACATTATTCCTATTCCACATCTGAAATCTTTGGATTTATTCTTCGAAGGTTCATGTAGAAAAGCTTTTGAATGTTTAAGACCCGCTTGTTCGCACCAGAAGTGGATGCGTTTTATCTGTACCATTAAGTACGATATAGTTCTTTTTGCTGTGCTTATTGCTATGCTAACAAAGGGTTCTGTGCATATTAATTATTTTTTTCCACCTACCTCTACTGAAAGTATACTCTTCCGGACCTGATTTTAGGGAGCAAAGTTGTACTTTTCCTCCCTAGGGAGGAAAAGTAATAGTCACGTCATGGTATTTCATTCATGAAATACGAGTATAACTTATTGACGCCCTGTACAGTATCTATTTTCTATTACTTAAGTATCTATACATTTTAAAGTTTATTTATAAAACACCCTGTATTTTGCAGAATGGTAAAAAACAGTAAATTATTATTTTGATTTAACAATGTTTACATTAATAATTTGACCTATATTTGACAGTTGACAGTTATATTGTGCCTACTTATTAGTTTTAGTTTTAATAAATTTTGTTGGTTAGTTACATAAATAAATTAAGTGAAAATGAAAAATGACTTGTTATTAATTTGAGGAAGGTGGAAAAACCATATGTATAACATGGGAGTAAAGTGTCTTTTCCTTCCTTGAATGATGACTACCCTCCGCTACGCGTCGGGCAGTAAATTTCATTCTCGGGAGGAAAAGTAGCATTTTCCTCCCTTGTTATACAAATAGCTATTCCCTCTCCTGGCAAGTAGATCCGTTATTTATAGGTGAAACCTTAAAGGACCCTTTTTTATTTTTTTTACTTGAGTGAACTATTTAAATTGCGTGTTAATATAAAATTGTCTTTTTATAGCCCATTATATTATATATTATGGTTTAGAAACATTTGTTTGTCAGTTAAATTTTTAAAATGTTAAATTAAACAAAATAAACATAGCTAACAAATAATTGCTAGACTAAATGGTAACATTTAATTTTAAGTAAGGAAACAGAAAATTACTTCTTGTTTTGTAACATAAATTCCGAAAGCCACAAGGTTCCAACAAGCTGAGATTTTCCTTTTACATTCTTGTAATAAACGTGCTACAAGCGTTGCATCTTTAACGAGGACAAGCTGTATTATGTACACACGAAATTATTATAATAGTAACAACGGCTGCCATATTGCGCACGTTATTATTTCTTATTGAAATTCATCGTGTAACCCACTGGTGTATTCTCAACGAGTAGAGGCAGGAGTAAGCCAGGAACATTAAAATCACATTTTAGACGTTGACATTATGTATGTCGTTGGTAATATTGCTTTTAAGTGAAATACCTGCTTTTTAGTGAAACATAAAAGAGGAGTAATGGATAATGTGGAAATAAAAAAGCCGTACAAAGTATCCATAGCTTTTATATTTTTGAAGATTGGGAGCACTTACCTACTATTTGACATTATTAACTCAAACAGGTAAAGAGGTATAAAAAGACGGATATATAAAACAAAAAATTAAAAACGAGACATCATCTGCTAGAGTATGTATCTCTTGTAAATGATCGTGTCATACAAACGTGTATATTAAAAATTTATATACAGTGAGCATCCTCAAATGAACCATTCTTTCTTTCTTTCATTCTTTATTTCCTTCCTTTTACCCAATCAGGGTGTCGGATTAGGGCTAGCTATTTTAATTTACATTTACAAATCGATCTAATGATTTGCTATTTCCTGCCAATATTTTCAATTTCTCGAGTGATTTTTGTTTAATTTTTCCCGCCTCTACTACTTGCAGTACTTATCCATTTTGTTCTTGGTCTGCCTCTTTTTACTTTTACGATGTCCTTTGCTTCGTGGAATTTTCTTGTAATTTTATTTGGTTGCATCCTCATCAGATGCCCATACCAGTTTATTTGTCTCTTTGCTATTTTATTTATTATTGTTCTTGTCTATTATTCATTTTTATCTTTAAAACTATCCTTCTTAGGTGTCTCATCTTCAAATCTCCAAGACATTTATCATGCTCTTATGTTTTCCAGCATTGTCCAGTTTTCACTGGCATAGAGCACAGTCCGTATTACTACTGTGTTATAATATACACTAAGCGTCAAAATTAACCCACCAACTTAAAAGTGGAACATTTTTGATGTGTCGTATTTCCTAAACCCGTTATCCGATTTGAGAGATTTTTTTAACATGTTATAGATTTGTTATTCAAGAATATCGATATTATAATATTGTTGCTAAACAGGTAAGTGTCATTGTATTCCGGGTGTAAAAATGATAGTGTGTTTTTTCCTCAAAGTTTAGAACACCCCCAGGAATATTTCAGCGTATATAAAATATTGAAATTAAAACTCAACTGTAGCCTTAGGCTTTCTTAACATTTTGCTTTTTGATTCATTCGCTGAAGTTGGGTAATAAAAAAGTTAGGTACTTTAACAACTTGCAACGTTCTTCATCAATACAGGGTGTTTCTAAATCAGTGCGATAAACTTTAAGGGGTAATTATGCATGAAAAATAATGACTATTTGCTTTATAAACATATATCCGCAAATGCTTCGTTTCCGAGATACGAGATGTTGAATTTTTTCTTACAAACTGACAATTTATTTATTGCTCTATAACCGGTTGAGATATGCAAATGAAATTTGGTAGGTTTTCTTCTTCTTCAAGTACCATCTTCGTTCCGAAGGTTGGAGATCATCAGGGCTATACGTATTTTCGAAACTTCTGACCGAAACAATTCGTTGTTGCTACAGCTATACCATACCCGTAGATTCTTTAGCCAGGAGTTTCGTCTTCTTCCTATGGGTCTTTTTCCTGCTATCTTCCCCCGCATAATTATTCGAAGCAGTTCATATCTTTCGCCTCTTGTAATGTGTCCCAAGTATTGCAATTTTCGTTTTTTGATCGTAAATATGACTTCCTTTTCTATATTCATTCTTCTCAAGACCTCGACTTTTGTGACTCTCTCCGTCCATGATATTCTTAAGATTCTGCGATACATCCACAGTTCAAATGCCTCCAATTTTTTGATATCAATCTTTTTCAGCGTTCATGATTCCATTCCGTAGAACAGCACAGAAAGTACGTAACATCTCATCAGGCGAAGTTTCATTTCAAGGCTCAAATCTCTTCCACAGAACACTCTCTTCATTTTAGTAAATATGGATCTGGCTTTTTCTATTCTTATTTTGATTTCTGCTGAGCTATCGTTGTCTTCATTTACAAAAGTGACTAAATATTTGTATTTGCTAACTCGATCGATAGTTTCATTGTGTAAATATAAATTTTGGACATTTCGTGTTGATTTCGATATTACCATAAATTTAGTTTTTTATTTTCAAAGATAGTCCATATTTTTCGCTGCAGTCTGCTATCTTATTCACCAATGTCTGTAGATCTTCAAGTGTTTCTGCGATCAGAACGGTGTCGTCGGCAAATCTCAGATTGTTTAATCTAACACCATTTATTTTAATACCTATGGATTGCTCAGAGGGTGTTCTATTCATTACGTCTTCGGAATAGAGATTAAACAGGGTTGGTGATAGTATACACCCTTATCTCACACCCCGCTTTATTTCAATTTCTTCAGTGGTATTATTCTCTACTGTCACTAGTTACTGCTTTCTGATTGTAGTACATATTTGCTATTAGTCGGATGTCTCGTTTATCTAAATTCTTTTCTGCCAGGAGTCTGATTAGATGATCATGCCGCACTTTATCAAAGGCCTTGTTATAATCTATGAAACACATGAATACATCTTGATTTATGTCAAGACATTTTTGAGACATAACTTTCAGTGCAAACAACGCCTCTCTTGTTCCGAGTCCATTTCGGAATCCAAACTGGGTATCATTGATGTCCATTTCCAGTTTTCTGTGTACTCTAGTGTGTATAATTTTCAGGAATATTTTTAGTACATGGCTCATCAAACTGATTGTACGGTAATCACTACATTGTTTGGCATTCATCTTTTTTGGTATAATAACAAAGTTGGATAAAAGCCATTCTTGTGGTATTTTTTTCTGATGTATAAATGCTACTGAAAAGTTAACTAAAATGTGGATCGGGTTTTCTTCTATCAGTTTAAGGATTTCCGTTGGTATTTCACCTGGACCTGGGGCTTTACCGTTTTTCATTTTTTTTAGTGCGTACATTACTTCCTCTTCCGTTATTTCTGGACCTTCGTCTCCTTGTATGTTACTTAGTTCAGATTGTTGTCTATCATCTCCAAAGTCTTTTTCAACGTAGTTTTTCCATGTCTTCAACTGTTCTTCTAGTTCTATTTGTTGTTCTGATATTTTGTTTATTATGTTTCCGTTGAAATATCAGGTTATTTGGCTGCTTACGTTTTTGTGTACCTGCAAGTTCTTTCACTTTTTATGTACATTAAAAATATCATGTTTTGCCTGCAATTGCTCTATTTCTTCACAGTTCCTTTTATAAAAATCTTTCTTTGCTATTCTGATTTCCTTTTTGATGTCTTTCTGTATTTGTTTACACCAGCGTTTCCCAAACGGTGGGTCGCGACCTAGTACCGGGCCATGAAAGCACAATGCCGGGTCACCTCGCCTCGCCGCTTCAGATCTTCAAGTGAACATGAACATCTTTTACACTGCGAAGTTCGTTGGCTATCAAGAGAGAAATTTTTAAAAAGACTTATTGAATTAATGGAAGAAATTTCACAATTCTTAGAACAACATCCACCAACGGCTATGGCTGCAATATTTCAATTTAAAGACAGTTTTCATTATGTCAATGGGTTAATCAAGGTAGCCAAAGATTTGTGGTATTTTTTATTACTCGAACAATGTAAATATAACATAACAAGGTAGCAATTAACTGTATTTAAAATACAAGAGAAGGTGTCCATGCACCACGCACCAAGCACCACGCACTACGCACCAAGCTTCACATATCACGCACCAAGAACCAAGCACCACGCACTAAGCACCACGCACAACGCAACACGCACCAAGCACCGCGCACCAAGCACCACGCACCGCGAACTAAGCACCACGTACCAAGCAACACGCACTAAGCACCACGTCCCAAGCACCACGCACCAAGCACAAAGCACCACTCATCACGCACAAAGCACCACGCACCAAACACCACGCACATCGCACCACGCACCTCGCACATTGCATCACGCACCTCGCACATCGCACCTCGCACATCGCACCTTGCACCTCGCATATTACACCTCACACAACGCACTTCGCACCACGCACCTCGCACCTCTCATTTACACACACACACTCACACACACCACTGTATGTAGTGAGTATGTAGTATGTAAATAGTGGGTCACAAAGGATAAACACAAAAATAACCGGGCCACGGAAAAATAAGTTTGGGAAACGCTGGTTTACACCATTGTTCGTTTTTCCTTTCATTATTCCTCGATTGTCCATGAGAAGAAGGATTTTTAGAAATAGGTTTTAAGAAGGAAGTAGGTTTTAAGAGTAGTCTTAGTACAACTAAGAATTTTATATTCACCATTGGCGTGTATACGGGTAATATGACCGGATAACATGACCCGTATGCACGCCAATGGTAAATATAAAATTCTTAGGTGTATGTTAAAAATGCGCAATGATTACCTCTTAAAACCTTCTAAATTTCATTTGCATACCTCAACCTGTTTTAGAGCAATAAATAAATAATCAGTTTGTAAGAAAAAATTCAACATACCGTATCTCTAAAACGAAGCATCTGCGGACATATGTTTATAAAGAAAATGGTCATTATTTTTTCATGCAACATTACCCTTTAAAGTTTGTCGCACTTATTTAGAAACACCCTGTATTGATGAAGAACGTTGCTAGTTGTTAAAGTACCTAACTTATTTATTTCCCAACATCAGCGAATGAAGCAAAAAGCAAAATGTTAAGAAAGCCTAAGGCTACAGTTGAGTTCTAATTTCAATATTTTATATACGCTGCAATATTCCACAGGGTGTTCCGAACTTTGAGGAAAAGCACACTAATATTTTTACACTCGGTAATCAATGAAACTTATCTGTTTAGCAACAATATTATTACAATGATATTCTTGAATAATAAAGCTATAACATATTAAAAAATGACTCAAATCGAATAACAGGTTTAGGAAATACGAGACATCAAAAATGTCCCATTTTTAAGGTGGGGCGTTAATTTTAATGCTTAGTCTATTTTTGTCATTTTGTCTCGTGTAAGTTCTATTTTCTCCTGTATTGGGGCTACCGCATAGTACAACTTGTTTATTTTTCCGTCGTTACTAATTATACAGTTGGAAAAAGGAAAGAATACCCATGAACGATCACATCAATCACTTATTTTGTATTAGCTGTCTTTTTTTATAACACACGTGTGTTCATGATCGTTCATGGGTATTCTTTCAATTTTCCAATTGTACTTTCAAGGAATTCGTAAATTGTAACAGTATCCAATACTGAATTTTTAAATTTTATTTTTATTTCATTTATATATCTTCTTTGCCTCTGATTATCATTATCTTACTTTTTCCTAGTTTATTTCCATTTTTTATTTCTTTTTTTTTTTGTTCTACACATATCTCCATTAGTTTCTACATTTTATTCTCGGAATTTCCTATTGGTACTATGTCGTCCGCTACATTAAGGTATCTATTGTTACCGGTTGCAATCAATCTATGGTATCCTATTATTGTCGGTAGTTTGTTAGTTCTTACTCCTTAGCAATCAGTCAATCTGGCAAAGGACTGAGACTATGTGTCATTTGTTAATACCTCTCTTCCAAAATTAACTTCTTCCGATCTTTTCCCTGTTATTTGTACTTTTCCTTTTACCTCTTTGTAATTACTTTCTATAATTTTTATCAATGTACATATAATTTGGTACATTTATTTTTTTCAAGCATGTCCCTATAATTTGTCTTTTTATCGTGTCAAATGTTGCTCTTAGGTATACGAATGCTAATACTAGTTTCCCCGTGACTATGCTTCTTTCCATTAGGGTCCTAATGATATTGTTACTTGTCTGTCTTCCTGGTATAAATGTCGCTTGTCCTTCTCCCAATTCCATATTTCCTTCTTGTCTTAGTCTCTATCCATTATTTGTATATATGTTACAGTTCAAGTTGATTATCCAGTTGGAGTTTCTATTCTGAACTATTCCTAGTTCAAGTCAACTCAAACGGATGATTTTAGTAAAAGTTAAAAATATAAAATGAAGATTTTTATTCATCATTTACTAGTAAAAGTAGACTTCAACTAGAAAAAGTATACTCTTTCCCATGCCATTTAGTAATAGTTAATTCACACAAACAACCGATTCTAGAAATTAAATGTTATTGAATATGTTCAAATCGTGATAAGTAATTGAAACGGTCGAAACAAAGAGACGCACCATCATCAAAAAAGCACGTTAGATTATACTCGTATAATCTACATTATTTACTGAATCGATCCAGGAATAGTCAACTCAAACTAGTAAGAGTTGATTCTACTTTTCCCGCTATCTAGTTTCACTAACAAGGGTTAGAAAGAGTCTACTTCAACTAGTAAAATAGTAAAACAGGAGTAGCGTTCATAGACCTAACTGCCGCCTATGATACAGTTAACCATCAACGGCTACTCGCAAAACTCTACGAAACTACAAAGGATTTCCGACTAACAAGGTTAGTGAAATGTCTCCTCCAGAATAGACGCTTCTACGTAACGCTCCAGTCCAAGAACAGTCGGTGGAGGGACCAAAAAAATGGGCTACCACAGGGAAGTGTCCTCGCGCCGATTCTATACAACATATACACCAACGACCAACCCATACACCAACAAACAAGACAATTTATTTACGCTGATGATACAGCGGTGGCAGCTCAGGGAAGAACCTTCAATGAAGTCGAAGTGAAACTGACAGATGCCCTGGGAGACTTAGCTCTATACTATAATAAAAACCATCTGAAACCCAATCCCACAAAAACCCAGGTATGTGCTTTCCACCTGAGAAACAAGCATGCCCGAAGGTCGCTGGAGGTGGAATGGCGTGGTCAGATGCTGGAACACAACAAGACGCCAAAATACCTTGGCGTCCGTCTGGATAGAACTCTGTCTTACCGATACCACTGTCAAGATGTCAAGAAGAAAGTAAGTGCCAGAAATAATATCATCCGCAAGCTAACTAATGCAAAATGGGGAGCACAACCACACACTCTCCGCACTTCTGCCTTGGCATTATGTTTTTCGGCCGCGGAGTTTGGAGCACCAGTATAGGCAAACTCTGCTCACGCAAAGAACGTCGACGTGGCTCTAAATGAAACGGTCCGTATAATATCGGGTTGCCTGAAACCGACACCTATCGAAGAGGTATACCCCATTGCTGGAATTGCTCCACCACCTATCAGGAGGAAGGTCACGTCAGAGGTAGAACGGAAAAAGCAGGAGACGGACCGAAGACACCCCTTATATGACCACCAAACTCAGCCAAGCAGACTAAGATCTCGGAAAAGCTTCCTGAAAACATCAAGATTCATCCCCGAAGCGCCAGAGACGCGCCGAATACACCTATGGCAAGCGTCAGCTACCGCGACACATTTTCCTCCCTCGGAGGAAATGGCTGCTGGACACAATTTACCGTATCCGACTTGGAAAGCGCTAAACAGACTAAGAACCGGCGTTTCACGTTGTGCTAGTAACCTGAAAAAATGGGGATACCAGGAGGACGATACCTGCGACTGTGGCGCGGTTCAGACCAGCCGGCATCTACTATCATGCACAGAGATGAGAGAGACCTGCACAGAACAAGACTTAATTATAGCAAATGACAGGGCCATCTATGTGGCCAACCATTGGAAATAGAGAATTTAAAGTTGTTGGTGTTCCGGACACGGAAAGTAAGTAAGTAACTAGTAAAATTTGAATTAAATTTTTAAAATCAACTCTTACTGCTCGTTTTAGTTGGAGTTGACTCGAACTAGGAATAGTCAACTCTAACTGAGAATCTACTTTAACTGTAACATATACATTTTAAAGCCTACTAATGGTGGGGGAGCACAAGCCTGGATTTTTGCAGTTACTCGAGCGCGTCAGATTATCACAAGGGGAGAAACCTTGTACCCTGTAAATGTACCTCTACCATATATTGGCTCTTAATACAGGGCAGTTCGTTAACGGTGGTCCGAAAAAAAATCTATCCTTAGAAAAACTACAAATCGTCAGACTAAGATAAGGTAAGGTAAGTACGTGCAAAACAGTGTATATTTAAAAAATCTGACGATTTGAGCGGGACGTAAGGAAATGGGTGAGTCACAAAGTTTCACAAAGAAAAGCGAATATTTCGCGAAATGAACGTCAGATCAAATAACTAAAAAATACGTGTTCAATATGAAGATCAGATCGAAAAACTGAAAAATACACGTATTCAACATTTTTAAAAAATCCATCGAATGATACCAAACACGACCCCCCACGGAGGTGGGGAACTTTAAAATCTTAAATTGGAACTCCCCTTTTTATATAGGAGACTACCAGCACAAATTTAGAGAGAGAAGGTCAACAGTAGACGCAGTTCACACAATCACACAGTCAATTGAAAAATGTTACGAACATGATATCGACTTAGACATCCTTTTTATAGATTTTAAGCAAGCCTTTGACAGCTTAACAAGACCCGACCTAATAGAAGACATGAAAAACCTAGATATACCAATGAAAACTTACGAAAATGACAATGGAAGGATCGACTGCAGCAATAATTACAGATGACTCTCTATTAACGTCATTTTAATGTCGCCATAGAAAAAAAACAATAAGAGCTACAGAAATAAATGTACAAATATAACATCGACGTCGTAATTTGTGGCGTAAGCTGACGATATAGCATTAATTAGCAGAAACCTGAATAGTTTAAAGGAAGAATTTGCGAAGTTATGCAATTAAGCATCCAAAAGGGGTTTAGAAATAAATCAAAACAAAACAAAATACCTAATATGCTCAAGAAAAAATCCAGGTAATGTGACAAGTTTAAATATTGGTGAATATAAGTTTGAAAAGGTAGAACACTTTAAATACCTTGGAGTCTTAGGTAATGGAACTAATGATAGAAGCATCGTAATCAGTGAAAGAATCCAGGCGGCAGGAAATACAACCTACTGGAAATACAATAACTTCCCTCCAAGATAAGAAGCTTACTCAGAATACTAAACTGAAAATTTACAAAGCAGCAATTAGACCAGTAATCACATATTATTATGGTGCTAGAGAGGAAAATAATTCGGAGGATAGGAGGCTCACTAGACTTAGGTAATAATGAATTTAGAAAACTCATGAACCACGAAGTAAGAGGACTTCTGAAAGGAGAAGACATCGTCAGATTTATCAAGGCACAGAAACTCAGATGCATGGGACATATACAAAGGAGAAATCCAGAAGCCGTTATCAAGAAAATTTCCAAATGGAGACCTGTATCAGGCAGACGACGAGGAAGACCCAAAACTAGATGGGAGAACCAGATAGTCGAGGACCTTAACAAGATGGGAGTCAGAGAATGGGTAACCATAAGCAAAAACAGAAATGAATGGAGAAAAATTGTACAAGATGCCAAGTGACACAACCAAGTGTAAAACCAAAATGTTAATGCGGATTGATTCACCGCGACAAATGAATCCGAAGTGCCCAAAGAGGGCGGCAATCACTCCGCTACGGGTCTAGATGCCATGATGATGATGATGAAGGTAAGTACAGTGAAACCCCGATAAGTCGGCCCTCGATAACCCGGAAGTCCGGCTAACCCGGACCGATTTTCATCAGATAAACATTTTGATTTTCAATATTTTGTATTTTGACAACGAACCGATTTGGGCGTCGCGAAACGTTAATAAAATTATTTTTCAATTTAATTGTGGCTTATTTCCCATCAAAATAGTTAATTATCAGACAAACCTTTCAACAATAAAAATGTATGTAATATAATATTTGAGAGATAATGTGTATGTGTGTAATTTGAACTATACGACAGTAAAAATGACTCATAGCACACGCCGCAGAAACAACAGGCACCTGTCTGTAGAACCTATTTCTTTTTATTTCAAACTGTCTTAGCATTGTTTAGGAAAGACTATTTAAAAAATTCTTTTATAAACAATGGTCTTTAGTTTTCACTGTTCTTAAATAACATTACATCGTTGTGACTGTATTGTGTGTCTTGTATTGTTCGCTACCATTTGCTTACGTTTGTGTTTGGTGTTTTTTTTAGTAATTTTGATGTGTAGGTACTGTGCATATTTATAAATATATTTCATGTTATTTCAATTCTAACGGAGTTTATCTGTAAGTATACCGTATTTTATTAATTTTTACCATGTTCACCGGCTATCTCGGATTTTCGATAACCCGGATCGGCCGCGGTCCCGATTAATCCGAGTTATCGAGGTTCCACTGTACATGCAAAACAGTGTATATTTCAAAAATCTGACGAATTGAGAGGGGCGTAAGGAAATGAGTGAGTCACAAAGTTTCACAGCAAAAAAAGCGAATATTTCTCGGAATGAACGTCAGATCAAAAAACTAAAAAATACGTGTTCAATATTTTTCAAAAATTTATCGACTGATACCAAACATGACCCCCACGGAGAGGGGTGGGGGTAAATTTTAAATTTTAAATACGAACCCCGCGATATTTCGCGAAATGGAGATCAGATCGAAAAACTGAAAAATACACGTATTCAACATTTTTGAAAAATATATCGAATGATACCAAACACGACCGTCCACGGAGGTGGGGAACTTTAAAATCTTAAGTAGAAACCCCTCTTTTTTATTACAAATTTGGATTCCTTACGTAAAAATAAGTAACTTTTATTCGAGATATTTTTTCAGATTATGGATAGATGGCGCTATAATCGGGAAAAACCATTGTTGGAAATGGAAAATTAAATTAAAAAATGGAAAGTCCCCCACTTTATGGTAAACTCAACTTAACTGTTTTTTAGTTTTAGGACCTACTCTTCACATCCCAATAGGTCCCCATATCGCTAGAGTAATAGCAAATTTAGCATACTTTCGTCCTCTACTATAATGTCATATAGCTCTATGGTTATAGCAGTTTATAATGTTCGTCTCTTTTGTATCTTGGCACGATGTTGTTCTGCCAGTCTTTAGTGATTGTTTCTTTTCCCCACGCCTGTTTATATATTTTCTATAACCAGTATATTCCTTTTTCTCCCATGTATTTTACCATTTCCGGTTCAATTTGATCATATCCACCTGCCTCGCTTCTTTTTCAAATGCACCATAGAACTGTAATTAATAACTTTTCATTCACTTAAGTAAATCAGCTGTTTATAGCTTTAAAATCATTTCAGTGACGTAATCATTAACAAAAGCAGACGGGCGTCATTTTCTAAGATATTTTTGGCTCTTACGCCCGATTTCATAATAACAACTTAAAGTACACTTTAACTAATATTCACTTTAAACTAAAGTGCTCTTTATTGTCACACCTAGTTTCGTAATACCTACAGCTCTTTTCATTAATAAAAGTAAACTTCGGTGTTTAAATTGGCAGGTTGGTAATACTGTTATGCCCATTTTGTCAAGTTTTTGTTGCAATATCTTGACATCTTTTTTATCCTAAATGTTCTGTAAGTTATTAGTTGTTTGTGAAGTTAGTTATTAGTTGCTAATTATGTTTGCAGTGAAAAAAAGTCATTCTGTAAACTTTAAAGGACTTATTGAGGAAGTGTCTACATACGAAATTAATATGGAATGTAAAACTATAAAGAAACTAAATTGAAATGAGGTTAGTTTTTATTATAGTAGGGGAGGAATATATGTTAAATATGCAGTTATCGGGACCTATTGGGTTGTGAAGATTAGGTCCTCAAACCAAAAAACGTTAAGTAAAGTTTTTAGTTTTTTTAAAGTTAGGTCCACAAAGTGGGGATTTTCCATTTTTTAATTTGATTTTCTATTTCCAACAATGGCTTTTTCTTATCATAGCGCCATTTATCCATAACTTGAAAAAATGTATCGAATAAAAGTTACTTATTTTTACGTAAGGAATCCAAATCTGCAATAAAAAATGGGGGCTCCTATTAAATATTTTAAAGTAACCCCCTCCCCACCTTCCTGGGATGTCGTGTTTAGTGTCATTCGATAGATTTTTAAAAAATATAGAAGACGTATTTTTAGTTCTTCGATCTGAAGTTTATTTCAAGAAATATTCGCTTTTTTCTTGTGAAACTTTGTGACTCACCCATTTCCTTACGCCCAGCTCAAGTCGTCAGATTTTTTTAAACATACACTTTTCTGCATGTACTTAACTCACCTTATCTTAATCTGACGATTTGGACTTTTTCTAAGGATAGATTTTTTTCGGATTCCCCTTAACGAACTCCGCTGTATTAAGATCCAATATATGGTAGGGGTACATATACAGGGTACAAGGTTTCTCCCCATGCGATATTCTGACGTGCTCGAGTAACTGCAAAAATTCCCGCTTGGGCTCCCCTATCATTATATTTATACAGTGATGAGCGCGCTAATAATAACCGGGAAAATAACGCAAAATATATAAAAAAGATTATGAAGTAAAAAGGGATGAGACTAGTAGACGTGAAAATTAACGATATAAACGTATAAATTAACATTACATTACATAGTTTCCCACCTTTAGACGTATAGGAGGAGTTTGACATTTGTCACTGTGATAGGATAATTTAATAAAATACTCCTGTCACAGACGTCTAGATGTGGGAGACTATTTAATGTTAATTTAATATGTTAATAATTTTGATAATTTATACGTTTAAATCAATAATCTCCACCTCTACTAGTTTCATCCCTTTTTATTGCACAATGTATTATGTTTTCTATCTTTTGCGTTATTTTGCCGGTTATTAGATCGTTTATCACTGTATTTATATTATAGCTAGTTTATATGACACAAAAATTACTTGTTTATTTCAGGACATTGGAACAAGTACGGCCCAAGCATGACAACATTAAAAGCAAGTCAAGAAAGTAAATTGCCAAGTTAAAATGCTACCAAGGGGGACTGGTGGTGACCCATGCACCAGTACTGTACTGGTATATTGTGTTTAACTAATGGTACCACAACCATAATTTAATTGGAACGTACACAAAAGTTTGGGGGGGGGGGTTAAGGAATCAAAACCCCATACAATTTTTATGGAGTGTGCAAATTTCACTGTTGTTTTTTTGAAGATGTTCCTGCCATAAGAATGCCACATTAAAAAAATCTCTAAGAGTTTTCCATATATGAAAAAAAAATGATTTTCATTTTGTGACTTCAAAGGGCAGTAACTTTTTTTGTGTGCACTATTGTATATAGGTAAGTGAGTTTCAATAAATCTATTTTTGACCTCCGAATCTATGGTATAATTTATGACCAATATTTTCGGGACACCCTGTATAATAAATACTTGTTAGAGAAAAATAATTCATCAGATAACCAAAACTTGACAGAAAACACGAATCAAACGTCAAGGATTTCATGGATGTCGATAAAGTAAATCTCTTCTTCCGATTAAATTCCTGCAACTCGATCGTTGTTTACTTGATAAAGGGATTTAATCAGAAGTAACTGAATTCGCCAGGCGACGTTTCGAGACAATATGCAACCGACACTATTTCAATTACACCATGAACAGATCAGACCGCGATGGATTTTAAACTAAGACCCTTTGTGTAAATGAGGGAAGCGTTCGTTAAATTTTAATTTTAAGATAATTGATGCATGATGGATGGTTAAAATTGTATCATTAATTTTATTAGTTAGTAACCTTTTACGTCAAATAAGTAATATAAATAAATAGAAACAACGACAAATATCTACAACAATCTTAGATAAGTTTTCCATCGGATTTAAACATCCGAAGAAAATAAATTTTTTCCTAGTTCATGGCATTTGAGAGATGTGCGCAATATGTCCAGTAAAACCACAATTTGATTACTATTAAACCTTATAAAATTGTGTAAAAAATAGTTTGCAGTTGGTATTTACAGGTACGCAAGTTAAAATGGTTCGGTTACGTCTAAAAATGAGGCAAATATGAAATAGATCTATAAACAAAAGACCAGGTAAATAGGGATTTAGAAAATATGAAAGTTCCTTATAAGTACTTAACGAGAAAAAAGGTGAAAAACAGTTAGGAATAAAACTGTACCTAAATTACAAATTGGACTGAATTAGAAATCAATTTGGGATTCTCTACAGGATGTTTCATTAAGATTGTCCAATCTCTGAGTCATAGATTCTAGACCTCAAAATATTAATATTTAATCAAAATCACTTAAATTAAATGTGGTTCCTTATTGAGTTAAAGAGTGTTTGATTTAAAAATGTAAAAACTATTTTGTTTAGTATTTTAAAATGAAATTATGTTAAATAAACCTTTCTGGCTATTACCAGATACCTATGACAGGGGACAGTGGATGGCGGAATTGCCATTTTAGCGTAATTTTTCGATTATTCAATACACTCCATATAAACAACATCCTCTTCACTCGTAACGATAAAGTCATTAGTTTTCGAGATATTTGAAAATAAACAAGTAACGGCAGAGTTATTTTGATTAATGTACCTATTGTGCCGCTTAATTTTAAACTTCAAATATCTCAAAAACTAATGATTTTATTGTTAGGAATGAACAGTATATTATTCATTCTTAACGATAAAATCATTAGTTTTCGAGATATTAGGAATTAGATATTAAGCGGCACAATACATTAATCAAAATAACTGTGTCTTTACTTGATTAATTTCAAATATCTCAAACAAGGGTAAACCATTCACTGTCCCCTGTCGTACGCATCTGGTGATAGCCAGAAACGTTTAATTAACATAATTTCGTCGGGTGTATAGTACTTACCCCTACACATATTGCCAAGTATGAAAAGGATACACAGTGATCGAATAGTGAGCAAAAATACACTAAGCATCAAAATTAACGCACCACCTTAAAAATAGGATATATTTGATGTCTCGTATTTCCTAAACCTTTTGTCCCATTTTACTGAATTTTTAATATATTATAGCTTTATTATTCAAGAATATCGATGTAATAATATTGTTGCTAAACAGATAAGTGTCATTGTATACCGGGTGTAAAAATGAATGTGTGTCTTTTCCTCAAAGTTTGGAACACTATGTGGAATATTCTAGCACATATAAAACATTGAAATTTAAACTAAACTGTAGCATTAGGCTTTCTCAACATGTTGCTTTTTGAGTCATTCGCTTATGTTGGATAATAATAAAGTTAGGTACTTTAACAACTAGCAAAGTTCTTCATCAATACAGGGGGTTTCTAAATAAGGCGACAAACTTTAAGAAGTAATTCTGCATGAAAAAATCATAACCGTTTGCTTTATAAACATATGTCCGTAAATGCTTCGTTTCCAAGATACGGGATGTTGAATTTTTTCTTACAAACTGACGATTTATTTATTTCTCTAAAACTGGTTGAGATATGCAAATGAAATTAGGTAGGTTTTAAGAGGTAGTTATTTTGCATTTTTTGGCATACAAATAAGAATTTTATATTCACCATTGGCATGCATACGGGTGGAGGGGTGTGTGGCCGCCTGTTACAAGCAAGTTGGTTTGAAAGTGCTCTCTCAGAAAAATTGTGAATTTGGGTATGTACACTTTTTATTTAAACTGAAGAACTGTCTACCATATACCAATAGATGCAAAGAAGAGTTTGAGAAGAAAGATTTCAAAAATATCATTCTATTCTTCTAATAAAAGGAAAAGTTCAAAATTAGTAAATTATTCCTTAAAATTAAAGTAAAAGTTTTTAGTATAACCAATTTTAATACATTAACTTTTTGCATTGTAAGTAACGTTTTTGTTTAAAACAGTAATTACGGTCTGCTATAATAAAGGTGACCATACACTAAAATCCACCGTAGTAAAAATATGGAACAGAAAATTGATGCGATCCTTGAAAAACTATTAAAGTTAGACCTACTGGAAAAACAAAACATGAGAATGGAAGACAAAATCGACACAATCACTAAAGAATTGGCAGAACTAACAGAAGAAAATACAGAGTTAAAAGAAAAGAATCAAGAACTTCAAACAATATTGCAAATTCAAGAAAGAAGGGTAGAAGTATTAGAAAGAGAAGTGAGAAAAAAGAATCTGATCATCCAAGGAATAGAAGAGATCGAAAATGAAGACGAAACGCAAATCAAGCATAAGATTTCAGAAATATCAAGAAAATTGCAAGTAGAACTAAATACAGATCAGGACATTATAGAGATACGAAGACTTGGTATCAAAACTGTTAATAAGAAAAGACCGATCCTCATAGAATTCAAAAATTGGAGCAAAAAAAAACGAGGTCCTTAAAGAAACAAAGAAATTAAAAGGTACAGACATATTCATAAATGAAGACTATCCAAAACACATACAAATTCAAAGAAATGAACTTCGCAAATATCAAAAAGAAGCAAGAGAGAAAGGTCAAAATGCAGGCATTCGTTATAACAAATTGCTCCTAAATGGCGAATTATTCACTTTGAGTCAATTGCAAACCCTATCGCAAGAGAATGAAGCTATAGTTATAAAAGATCAAAAGAAGAATGGAGCTAGAAAATATGGTGATAGATCCCTCTCCGAGGAAGAGTTATCAATGGGCTCTACTACAGAAAGATCAACGAAAATAACGAAAACAGCGTACTCAAAAAATAAGTAACTAAAGCAAGTTGGACGGAGTCAAAGAAAAAAGAAAATAGGACGAAAACAGCAATGGAAGAAGACACTACCGAAAACCGAAGAGAGAAAGAAATACTCACTGTCGGTGCGGACGCCTGCAGCGTACTTAATAGTAGTAACAGTAATGTTAAGGTGGTTAATCATTATTATGGCGACGGCGTCCGCATTGAGGGTGAAAATAGTAATAGTTATAGGTACAATAAGAAAAATGATGATTTTTTTATGAGAACATTTGATGATTTTGATTTTGTTTTTAATAGTGATGTAGACTTTAATTTTAAGAATAGGGGTAAAGATAACAGAATTGTAAAGGTAGGTCAGAAAAACGAGCAAACTGCAATAATAAACCAAGATATAACTCCTCATACTTGTAATGTTAGGGAAAGTCAGGGCAATAATAGAGCAAAGAGTATTGGACAGGAGCGTCATCATCGGGTGACCGCTGGGGGCACATCGGGGGATTTTCCCAGCTCTAGTCAAATTAAGGCAAAAAATCAAAATTCAACAAGTAAGGCTGAAATAAAAAGTGGCCACGATGGCGACATAGAGATTGAATGTACGGAAGAGACTAGAAAACAGGATAAAACAAACAAAAAGGTGAATAAGTACAACAGGAAAAAGAAAAATAAGAAAAAGGGAAAAGTTTTAATTGGAACTTGGAATATAAGAACATTGGGAGAAATAGGAGAACTACAAAACCTTATTGAACAAATAAAAACCTACAAAATAGATATTTTAGCGTTGCAGGAAATGAGATGGAAGACCGAAAATATCTGGGAATATGGAAAATATCTAATATGTCATGGTAATTCAAGAGGTGGACAAGGTGGGATGGGCTTCATAATAAGTGAAAGATACAAACATGCGGTAAAAAGCTTTACTAATATAAATGAAAGGATAGCTATTCTGAAAATGAAAGGCAAGTTCTTTGATATTAATTTCATTAATGTGCACGCACCTACAGAGGACAAAGAAGCAGAAGAAAAAGAAAATTTTTATGCCAGATTAGACCAAGAAGTGTCAAATATAAACAATTATAGCGTTAAAATACTTTTAGGAGATTTAAACGCAAAAATAGGAAGAGAGGAATTATATCAGGGAACAATAGGTGCACATAGCCTGCACGAAATAAGTAATGACAACGGGCAAAGAATCATAGATTTTGCAACAGACAAAAAAATGGTGATAAGCAGTACAAAATTTCCACATAAAAATATCCACAAAGAAACATGGGTTTCTCCCGACATGAAAACAAGAAACCAGATCGACCACGTCTTAATAGACGCAAGACATGCTTCAGACATTTCAGATGTGAGAAGTCATAGAGGGGCAAACAGCAGCTCCGATCACCACCTTGTGCTAATTAAATATAAACAAAAAATTACCGCCAAAGAAACAGAGAAAGGTGAAAAAAAGATCAAATACGCTTCAGATATATTGGCCTCTAATGAAGAAAAGAGAGCAAGATATGAAACGAAAATAAAGAACATAATTGAACAATATGATCAAGTAAATGAAAATCAGGTCAGAAATATCGAAGATAAATGGAATGTCTTAAAAGAAGCAGTGATAGCAGCTGCAAAAGAAGTAGTGGGGGAAAGCAAAGAACCTAGCCAAAAAATATGGTATGACAAAGACTGCCAGAGACTAATGGAACAAAAAAACCAAGCTAGGCTTAAAATGCTGAACAACAGTACGGAAGAAACCAAAGAGGAATATACTACAAGAAGACGACAATTAAAAAAACATCTAAGATTTAAAAAGAGGAAACACAATAAAGATAAGATTGAAAGGCTAGAAGAACATGAACAAAAACGTGAAATAAAACTATTTTATAAGGAAATAAATCTTGAAAAAAAAGGTTTCCAACCAAGAACAAAATTATGCAAAGACAAAAATGGGGTCTTAATAGCAGACGAAAAAGGAGTGCTAAAACGGTGGAGAGAACATTTTAATGAACTGTTGAATAAACAAAATCAACGTTACGAAATAGAAGAGCCAAGATTAGTAGGAGAGACTGAAATAGACCAATATGCACCAACAGAAGCAGAAATAAAAGAGGTAATAAAAAAAAATGAAAAATAACAAAGCCCCAGGATGCGACACAATAACTGTAGAAATGTTAAAATATGGAGGACATAGAATACAGAGTGAAATATCAAACTTAATACTAGAAATATGGACCACAGAAATAATGCCGGAACAATGGAAAATTGCAGTGATATGCCCTATACATAAGAAGGGAGATAAGCTAGATTGCAATAATCACCGGGGAATATCACTACTAAATGTTGGATACAAAATATTTAGTAAAATATTGGAAGGAAGACTAAATAATATAATGGAACAAACAACAGGGGACTATCAAGGAGGATTCAGGAAAGGCAGGTCAACTATAGACCAAATATTTACAGTAAGGCAAACGCTCGAAAAATTCTACGAGCGGAATACCGAACTACATCATCTATTTGTAGATTTCAAACAAGCGTATGGCTCAATAATTAGAAAGGAATTATATAGCGCAATGCAAAAGTTAAATGTACCAAAAAAACTAATCAGATTAGTAAAACTATGCCTAACCAACACCAAAGCAAAAGTAAGGATCCAAAATCAACTGTCCGATGAGTTTAACATTAATGAAGGTCTAACACAAGGGGATGCACTGTCAACAACACTTTTTAACCTTGCGTTGGAACAAGTAATCAGGAAAACTCCTATAGATAGGGATGGTACAATATTTACAAAGCTCAATCAGGTCGTTGCCTACGCAGATGATATAGACATAATCAGCTGGACATTAAAAGACCTAGAAAAAATTTATACATATTTTAAAGAAGCGGCACAGACTATGGGTCTAGAAGTTAATGTCTCAAAGACAAAGTACATGATAACAACTCGGGAAAAAGTACAAACGAAAAGCAACATATCTCTGAGCGGGCAAATATTTGAAAGAGTGGACCGTTTCAAATATTTAGGATCAACAATAACAGAAGGAAATAAAAACAGTGATGAGGTAACAGCAAGAATTTCTCTTGGAAACAAATGCTTCTACAGCCTACAAAATATCATAAAGTCAAAATCACTATCTATTAATTCAAAAGTAAAAATATACACAACAATAATGAGACCTGTAGTAATGTATGCATCAGAAACATGGACCTTGACTAGTGAACAAGAGGAACAACTTCTTAGATGGGAAAGAAAAATCTTAAGGAAAATATATGGACCTATACAGGAGAATGGAGAATGGCGTATAAGAATGAACCACGAAATAAATAGAGTGTTTAACAGACCGACTATCACAAAAGAAATACGAAGTAAACGACTAAGTTGGTTAGGACACGTAGAAAGGATGGATGATAAGAGAAATACAAAAAAAGTACTTAGAAAAGAATTAAATGGGAAGAGACCGAGAGGTAGGCCTAGAAAGAGATGGATTGATGGTATTAACCAGGATTTGAAAGACCTAGGAATACGAGAATGGGAAAAACAAGCAAAGGAAAGAAAAGCATGGGCAGCTATAGTCAAACAAGCAAAACACACATAACGCCGAAAAGACCTCCTCAAAAAAAAAAAAAAAGAAAGTAATATTTTAGATAAATATCGTTTAGAACTTTTGAGGAGTTGTGCGTGTGGCTGGCCTCCACACCATGTAAAACTTTAGAGCCTAGAAACCCCAACGGGCGACCATGGCCCTCCATGGGCTGTCAGCGGTCACCGACGATGATGATGATGCATACGGGTAATATGACTGAGTAATATGACCCGTATGCACACCAATGCTGAATATAAAATTCTTAATTGTATGTCAAAAAATGCGCAATAACTACCTCATAAATCCTACTAAATTTCATTTGCATATCTCAACCGGTTTAAAAGCAATAAGTATATCGTCAGTTTGTAAGAAAAAATTCAACATCCCGTATCTCAGAAACGAAGCATTTGCGGACATATGGTTATAAAGCAAACGGTCATTATAGACTCAACTGTAGTCATAGGTTTTCTTAACATTTTTCTTTTTGATTCATTCGCTTATGTTGCATAATAAAAAATAAGGTAGCTTAACAACTAGCAACGGTCTTCATCAATACAGGGTGTTTCTAAATAAGTGCAATAAACTTTTAGGGGTAATGCTGCATGAAAAAATAATGACCGTTTGATTTATAAACATAGGTCCACAAATGCTTCGTTTCCGAGATAGGAGATGCTGAATTTTTTCTTACAAACTGATTATTATTTATTGCTCTAAAACCGGGTGAGACATGCAAATGAAATTTAGTAGGTATTAAGAGGTAGTTATTGCGCATTTTTTGATATACAATTAAGAATTTTATATTCACAATTGGCGTGCATACGGGTCATACTACCCGGTCATATTTAATCTATGCACGCGAATGGTGAATATAGAATTCTTAGTTGTATGTCAAAAAATGCGCAATAACCATTTCTTAGAACCTACCAAATTCCATTTGCATATCTCAACCGGTTTTAAAGCAATAAATAAATGGTCAGTTGGTAAGAAAAATTTAACATCCCGTATCTCGGAAATGAAGCATTTGCGGACAGATGTTTATAAAGCAGACGGTCATTATTTTTTATGCAGAATTACCCCATAAAGTTTGTCGCACTTATTTTAAACACACTGTATTGATGAAGAACGTTGCTAGTTGTTAAAGTACCTATTTCTAACTTTTTTATTATCCAACATAAGAGAATGAATCAAAAACAAAAAGTTAAGAAAGTCTAAGGCTACCGTTGAGTTTTAATTTCACTATTTTATATACGCTGGAATATTTCACAGGGTATTCCGAACTTTGAGAAAAAAACACACTATCATTGTTACACCCGGTATACAATGACACTTACCTGTTTAGCAACAATATTATTACATTGATTTTCTTGAATAATAAAGCTATAACATATTAAAAAAATCCCTCAAATCTGACAGCAGTTTTAGGAAATACGAGACATCAAGAATGTCGCATTTTAAAGGTAGTGCGTTAATTTTGATGCTTAGTGTATGTATATCAAGTTCTGTCCTATCTAATAAGTACAACAGCAGACATATCATATTTTGTCAGTCTCATTTTTAAGGGTTTTATCTTCATTGTAAACACACCAAACTCTTCCGACTTGAAGAAATGTTACGATATAACATAGCAAGCAAATAATCTTATTTTGGCAAAAATCGGACATATCAAATTTTGCCATAACAGTAAAGAAGTATAACCATAAGAATCTTACCGAAATTTTAATCATGTATAACGTTTAAGTATGTACCTGAAACAGAAAGATGCAGTTATTAAAATAATATTATAACAGTTTCTATTTAAATTCACTTAATTTATAATCTAATAAATATAATATAATAAAATTAAATTTCTTATTTTGTTTTTGACGTCCCAATTTTATACAAATAAAAGGGAAAATCACAGTGATTGGCTGTACCTATACCATAGTTAAAAAACTTATATAGAATTAAAAAACTTCGGTTTGTAAAATGGTATATAATTTTTATTAAAAAGCTTTAAAAAAAGTCATCCAAATGGACTAAAAAACATTCGATCTAGTCAGATCATCTTCAGTGACATTCTCAATAGTAATTGAAACTATCCCACTAGTTGATACATAGCCTTGAAAATTACATAGTTATTGCTTAAATTGTACCATTGTAGTACGACACAATATCGATATTAATAGATTATGATATTAAGTAGTACTTTAAAGCAACATGGCTTCCCTGCTCGAAACAGCTGATTGGATCCTTGTCGAGGTGAATGACGAATGAATTCGGTCTATGTCATTCACCTCGACAAGTACCCAATCAGCTGTTTCGAGCAGGGAAGCCATGCTGCTTTCAAGTACAGCTGGTTCCTAAAAAAACTGATACGACTCTTAGTAAGATTTGATCAGTTTGAGCAGTGTATTTGATTGGTTTAACATTATATTATATTTATTATTACAGACAAGTAATAAAATAAACAAACAAGCAACAACCAACTGATTAAATAATATGTTAAATCATAAATTGTAATAATTATTAAGGTCTTCTTCTTCTTTAGGTGCCGTTTCTGTATTCAGACGTTGGCCGTCATCATGTTTACAATTTCTTGAAATCTCTCTCTATCAGCGCTGTGCGAAATAATTCTTCTACTGTGCAGCCACACCATTGTCTAATATTACGCAGCCATGAAAGCTTTTTTCTACCAATCCATCTCTTTCCCTCCACTTTTCCTTGTATTATAAGGCGAAGCAGATGGTATTTAGGTCCTCTAATTATATGACCGAAGTATTCTGTTTTTCTCCTCTTTAGGATGCTTATGAGCAGACGTTCTGAATTCAGCATTTGAAGAACATCTTCATTGGAAGTGTGCGAAACCCACGATATCTTTAGGATTCGTCGATAGCACCACAATTCGAATGCTTCTATTTTGTTTAGCATTGTGGTTTTTAACGTCCATGTCTCACAACCATACAATATGATAGACCACACATACCATTTCAGCACCTTCTTTCGAATATTCATCGACGGGTTTCTGTTACATAAAACTGGTTTCCAGGTCATAAAAGCCTTCCGTGATATTTCGATCCTACATAGTTATTATCTCTTCATCAGAGTTACAATTTACATTTAACCAGCTGCCAAGGTACTTGAAATGATTTACCCGTTCTAACTCCTCTTCATCAAGAGAAAGCTGACCTTGATCTATATTAATCTTTACAACTGCCATCCACTTTGTCTCTGAAATTTTGATTTTAAGGCCACTCCGATAACTTGCTTCACTGACTAGATTTAGTAGTGTCTGAAGATCTTGTAAATTTTCAGCAAGAATGGCTGTATCGTCAGCGTATCTAATACTGTTGATTACTTCTCCGCCTAGCCTTACTCCCTCTTGTCTGTCATCCAAAGCCTCCCTAAAGATTTCTTCAGAGGACAGATTAAAAAGGGTGGGTGATAAAACACAACCTTGTCGTACTCCACGTTTTATCGGCAGTTTTTTAGTACGACTGTCTCCAATTTGGATAGAGGCTACTTGATTGTAATATAAGTATTTCAGCAGCCTTATATCGTAGTGATCAAGTCCTGCTGCCTGCAGGCAATCGAAAAATGTATCATGTTGTACTCGGTCGAATGCCTTCTCGAAGTCGATGAAACAAATATATAAACGTTCTTTCGGAATTCACAACTTTTTTGTAATAGAACGCGCATACAAAATAGTGCTTCTCTAGTTCCTAGACCATTTCTAAATCCAAATTGCTTATTACCCATTCTAGTTTCGCACAGAAGGAATACTCGGCTTTGTATAATATGTAAAAGTATCTTAAGTGTGTGACTTATCAAACTGATTAGTCTAAAATCGCTGCATTTGGTGGGCCTGCTTTTCTTTGGTAATGTTATAAACAGTGACTCCAACCAATCATCTGGTATTTTTCTTTCGTTGTAAATTTTGTTAAAGAAAGTAGTCAAGTAGGTAATGTTTTCCTCATCTAAAAGTTTAAGTAGCTCAACAGGGATTTGATCTGGTCCAGGTGCTTTATTGTTTTTGGCTTGTATTGCTTTAATGACTTCTGGCTTCAGTATACTGGGACCTCTGTCTAATTGGTTGTCACAGGTAGTATTTGGAGTATTTTCTCGAAAAGCATCGTCAAAAAGGTCACTGATGTGTCTCTCCCATTCTTTGCACTGTTGTTCGCGATAACAAATTTTTCCGTCTGCAGTTTTAAGTACGTGATCATTTTTCTGTTTTCTAATTCCGGAGGTAAATTTAAGTTTCTTGTGGAGGTTGAAAGTGTCATGCTTTTTTTGGAGGTCTTCTATTTCTTTACATGAATTCTCGAGCCAGGATTCTTTGGCCTGTTTAATTTTTCTTTTTACGAGTTTGTTGATTTCACGGTATTTGATAATATTTCTATTTTTGTATTTTCGTCGAACTTCCATCAGGTCTAGAATCTCTTGGTTCATCCAGTCATTTTTTGGCAACATTGTAGGTGCTTTTAAAGATTCCCTTACGTACTCTAAAATCGAGTTTTGAATATCGTACCAACATTCGTTAATATTTCTGTTTTCGTTTGATATATTTGATATTCTGTGCATTTTACTATTTATCTGCTGTGATATGTGTTCGCGCGTTTGGGTGTTTTTAAGGGGGTCGAGGTATATCTTACTAGGCTTAGTTGGCTTTGTTAGTTTCTTTAATTTAATTTGTATTTTGGAGCAGAGTAAATTATGATTTGAGTTTATGTCGGCGCCGGGGTAAATTTTTACTTCTTTAATATTGTTCCGAAATCGATGGTTTATTAGGATGTCGTCTATTTGACTCCGTACTATTCTACCTTGATGTCCATCTTGAGGGGATTTACACGTGTAGAGTCGCCTTTCTGGAAGTTGAAACCAGGTATTTGTAATTACGAAGTCATTTTCTTGGCAGAATTCTATTAGATGCTCACCTCTTTGATTTCTCTCTCCCAAGCCAAACTTTCCGGTGATGTTTTGTGTCATCTTTTGCCCAACTTTAGCGTTAGTCTCCCATAATTTTTGTTGTTTCGTGTTTCTTTGTTGTTTTTAGCACTTCTTCTATTTGATGGTAGAATTCTTCAATTTTCTGCTCATCTGCATCTGTAGTGGGAGCATAAAATTGGATGATATTTATATTTACAAGTTTAGCATTCAGCTCTATTAAAATTACTTTGTCTGACATTGGGATGAAGTTAGTCACAAATTTACTAATATCCTGTTTCATAATTATTGCTACTCCGTTTTGATACATATGGTCTTGATTTCCAGAAAAATAAACGGCGTATCCGTGTGCTATGAAATTCCCTGTATTTGGCCATCTTGTTTCACTCACCTCCATGATAGTAATGTTTAGTCTGTCCATTTCAGAGAGTCGATTTCTCAGCTTACCGGCTTCATATAAAGTTGTTACATTTCATGTAGCTGTTTTATACGGATTCTTCATTTTCATCTTATGTCTGGTGATGTTTTGCTCACAGGGATTTCGATGGCTAGCGACCTGGGAAGCCCTGTGGTTTAATTTTGTATTCCTTCCCCTGCCGGATCTTGAGTTCCACAGCCCATGATCAGTAATGTTATTCGTTTCACTAATTGATTTCATGATAACTTTACTAGGGATTATAATGGGGTGGTTTCCCGTTGCTTTCCCCATCGCAGTGTTTTAGCCGTATCAATCTAATATAGTAATTGTCGCCTAAAAGTGTCCGTATTAAACTGTTCCGAAACTTTTTCTCCACCTTAAAATATTAATGAAAATGCTGCTTCCCATTTCCATGTGTTAGATTTTATACTAACCCTAAAATCCAGGGTCGCCACTTCCGCCATCCTCGCCGTACCGAAGGCTTCCCTCTCCGCAGTGGCTGCCGTTGTGGTCTTCATCCGTAACCCTGGACAAAAAACCCTAAGCAGGTACTAGTTTCCCCGGGCCAAGAAATACCTGGAATCTGTGGGGGGCAGGGAATGATTCAGTTTCCCTGAGAGGACTATCCAAGGAGTTCCAAGGATTTCCTATCCACTACCCGTATTTAGGTCTAAATTTTGATATTATTTTGAATTCTTGCAGTTTTCGCATCTTCAAAGGTATTCTCTTCTAATCTCTCTAAAAGCGTACGATTTTCATGAGCGGTAGATATTTTTGGTCTCCCAGAACCTTGATTTCTTTCGAGAGTTTCTTGTTATCTCCATCTTTTATTAATATTAAAAACTGTTGTTCTGCTTACGTTAAAATGGTTCTTTACGGCATATAGTGACCAACCATCTTCTAATTTCGTTACAATTCTTGCTTTTGGTTCTTTGCTAGCATGTGGAAACATTTTTTGATGTTCAACCAATGAACTGTCAATACTGAGAGTATTGGCAGTTCGTGTGGTTGAACAGAATAAGTTATCTGACAAATTTTAAAATTTGGCAGTGACAGTGACAGTATGTAAATATTAAGTATTTATCCTTCAAAATACACTGCTCAATTTTCTACAAAATACGCTTCAAGAGTCGTAACAGTTTTTTTAGGAACCAGCTGTACTACTTGATATCATAATCTATTAACATCGACAATGTGTCGTACTACAATGATACAAAGCAATAACTATAATAAGTATGTAATTTTAAAGGCTAACTAGTGGGCTAATTTCAATTACTACTCAAAATGCCATTGAAGATGCTCTGACTAGATCGAAAACGTTCCAATGTTTTTTAATCCATTTGGATGACTTTTTTTAAAGTTTTTTAATAAAAATTATATACCATTTTACAAACCGAAGTATTTTACTTTTATGTAAGTTTCCCAATTTTATGTTTAAAATGTGGAAATCAAAATGTTGATTGTGGTTTACTCCAATACATGAAATTAAGTTAAAATATGCGCCAAGAAAATAGTTTCAGAACCGTAAAAATGTTTTGTAAATTGTTTTCTTGTTTTTAATTAAAAATTCAAAAAAGGTTATAAGGTTTTCAGACCGTTGTCGAAAATCTAATTGATGGTTTAATGAAAGCCAGGCCAGACGGTGCTCTTGAGGCCCCAAAGAGATTACGAGACAAATCAAGCACAAAAGATACAGCGAGCACTTCTTTTGTTCTCGGTAGAATAATAAAATTTGATTAATAAGTCCTCTGTAGACAATAAAACTAATTCTGTTGGAGATTGTAAGGGAAAAATGTAGAACGAGGAGTTACAATGCGCTACTTCATTTTCATTTTATAATAATAAAGAAAAACTCAGAAGCTATAAATCTTTGATAATTGTACTAAATTCCTATTTATTTTTTTTATTCGGTGTGTCTTTGAAAATGCACCATAAATATTTTTTAAATATATCTTTATTATTTTTGCTATGATAAACGAAATAGTGGCAATCGGAGTAGAAAATCATTAAGTACCATCTTTAATTTATTTTATTACTAAAAAACCATATCAATTACAAAAGCTTATTAAAGAGAATTTTGAAGTTATGTAACATCATATTACCAAATACATAATTATTACAAAGCACCTACTGTCTACAAAATAATTGTGGTTTTAGAAAGCTAAATACATATATAGTGCGGCAGATTCGTGCAAATGATTTGAGAATTAAGAATTGCACCCGTGTTGAGCTGCCCCCTCCCCACTTGCAAAAATCAAAAAAGAAATAGCCCTGATTTATGAGCTATTTATGAGCTCTCATATTCCGCAAACTAAAAATTTTGAGCTCGTTCCACTGAGCAGGAATTTAATACTTTAGTGGGGGGGCTGACTCAGCCCCCCCACTACTTAAAAATAGGAATATTGAATCGGTTTTTGCGGCAGAATTACGAGCTATTTATGAGCTCTTGAAATTATATAGTTTCGATTTTTGAGCTCATCCCCTTCACCCACATAAACCGTTTAATTGATTTAACTTAAGACAAAAATGCTGAGAAAACTTAAAATATATCGTATTGCGGATATAATTCCTACAGCTTATATACTCTAAGAATAATCTATTAAATCACGTGCATTTCGATTATTGAGCTACAACACCTTCGCAAGAAAACCACCCTATCTTCCCGGCTTAAGAGAAAGTTGTACTTAAAATGCATTAAACTAATTATTTGGCGACTACATATCATTTAATAATTTATAAGCTTCCAAATTACGCGCATTTAGATCAGTAAATTGCAATTTATTTTGTATAGTGCAGTCACTCAAGGTATAAATCAACGAATTACCTTCAATTTCGGTGAACCTTCATCGATTTTCACGAAAATTGGTCAGTGGTTAGAGGATACGTCAAGAAACAAAGGTGACATGGTACTACCACCTTGCGCTTTTACCCTGAGGGTGGATTCCGCCCCTTCTCGGGGGTGAAAATTATTTTATAAAAAATAACTGCACAAATCAATAAAAGAACAAATTAAAAGCAAAATTTATTATATAAAGTTGATAAAATAAGTCAATACCTTTTAAGTTATTAAAGATCAAAGATTTTAATTATTCGTGAAAAAAATGCATGTTATGCAGCGGTTTTTCGTAAATCACTGAAAAACTGTAAGTTTTTACAAAAAAGTTAATACTAGTTTAATTCGTATAGCTTCTAAGAATAAACTCTTAAATCACGCGCCTTTCGATTATAGAGCTACAACCCCTTCGCAAGAAAACCATCCCATATTCCAGGCTTAAGAGAGAGTTGTACTTAAAATAATTTAAATTAATTATTTGGCGACTGCATATCGTTTGATAATTTATGAGCTTGCAAAATATACGCATCTCAATTATTGAATTGCCATTTTCTTTCTATAGTGCAGTCACTGAAGGTAAAAATCAACTATGACCTTCGATTTCGGTAAACCTCCATTAATTTTCACGAATTGACAATAACAACTTGGGGTTTTAGCCTGGGGTATATGTCACCCCTTCTCGGGTGTGAAAATTACTTTATTAAAAATAACCCCACAAATCTAGAGAGGGACAAATTGTAAGCAAAATTTGTTATATAATGTGATTAAAATAAATCAATACTTTTTGAGTTATTAAAGATCAAATATTTTAATTTTTGTGAAATAAAATGCACGCTTTAAAGCTATTTTTCAAAAATAACTCAAAAACTGTAAGTTTTTACAAAAAAGTTAATACTAGTTTAATTCGTATAGCTTCTAAGAATAAACTCTTAAATCACGCGCCTTTCGATTATAGAGCTACAACCCCTTCGCAAGAAAACCATCCCATATTCCAGGCTTAAGAGAGAGTTGTACTTAAAATAATTTAAATTAATTATTTGGCGACTGCATATCGTTTGATAATTTATGAGCTTGCAAAATATACGCATCTCAATTATTGAATTGCCATTTTATTTCTATAGTGCAGTCACTGAAGGTAAAAATCAACTATGACCTTCGATTTCGGTAAACCTCCATTAATTTTCACGAATTGACAATAACAACTTGGGGTTTTAGCCTGGGGTATATGTCACCCCTTCTCGGGTGTGAAAATTACTTTATTAAAAATAACCCCACAAATCTAGAAAGGGACAAATTGTAAGCAAAATTTGTTATATAATGTGATTAAAATAAATCAATACTTTTTGAGTTATTAAAGATCAAATATTTTAATTTTTGTGAAATAAAATGCACGCTTTAAAGCTATTTTTCAAAAATAACTCAAAAACTGTAAGTTTTTACAAAAAAGTTTTCATCACTAAAATTGAAGCTAATAAAAAATATAATAAATTGCTTACTTGAAAAACCCTTTAATGTTAATTTAAAGTAAGTTATTGGTAATTAAATGTATATTTTTTTCTGCGACTGTTCAAATCTAAGGATTCAAGCTTAAATAACGGGAAAGAGATGCATTTTTTAACACTTAGGAACTAAATACTTGTCAAAGTACTTAGAAATACCTATCAAAAATGAGCTCCAGAAAAAGTTGATAGCATCAAAATCCGCTCATCAATTTTCGTGAAAATGGATGGAGATTTACCGAAATCGAAGGTTATAGTTGACTTTTACCTTCAGTGACTGCACTGTAGAAAGAAAATGGCAATTCAATAAATGAGATGCTTATATTTTGCAAGCTCAAATTATTAAACGATATGTAGTCGCCAAATAATTAATTTAAATTATTTTAAGTACAACTCTCTCTTAAGCCGGGAATATGGGATGGTTTTCTTGCTAAGGGGTTGTAGCTCAATAACCGAAAGGCGCGTGATTTAAGAGTTTTAAGAGTGATTTAAGGTAATCGTTGATTTTTACTTTCAGTGACTGCACTATACAAAATAAATTGCAATTTACTGATTTAAACGCGCGTAATTTGGAAGCTTATAAATTATTAAATGATATGTCGCCAAATGATAGTCGCCAAATATGTAATTAATTTAATGCATTTTAATTACAACTTTCTCTTAAGCCGGGAAGATAGGGTGGTTTTCTTGCGAAGGGGTTGTAGCTCAATAATCGAAATGCACTCAGCACTTTTCTCTTAAGTTAAATCAATTAAAGGGTTGTTTGGGGTGAAGGGGATGAGCTCAAAAATCGAAACTATATAATTTCAAGAGCTCATAAATAGCTCGTAATTCTGCCGCAAAAACCGATTCAATATTCCTATTTTTAAGTAGTGGGGGGGGCTGAGTCAGCCCCCCCCCCCACTAAAGTATTAAATTCCTGCTCAGTGGAATGAGCTCAAAATTTTTAGTTTGCGAAATATGAGTGCTCATAAATAGCTCATAAATCAGGGCTATTTGTTTTTTGATTTTTGCAAGTGGGGGGGGGGCAGCTCAACACGGGTAAGAATTGCACATTTAATGATACAAGCATATAATTTGGTCCACATATACTGCACATACAAAGGTTCAAATTTAGATATGAGGTTACCTCAAATTTTCCTTTTACAAAAATGACGGTCATTCAAAATGGGCTACTATAAATATGTGACTAACAACACGATATCTTTTGAATCAAAAGTCCGATATCAACCAAATTTGGTACATAGGTTCTTTTGTGATTGGCAAGATCGATGTCGTGAACTGGAAGAATCAGTTTACCAGAAGTTGTGTTTTCCCTGGTTTTTTATGTAAAACTGTTTTATATTATGTAAATAATTTATTTTCCATTTTTTCACCCTCTGTATATTAATTTTTCAAAATGATAATACAACCATTGAAAAGAGCGTAAGAATATGTTTTAGGAACTATTTTGAACTTTTTAGTTATGTTAACTACCATTTAATAAATGCATAACGTATCTTTACATGTACCCATGTGTGGCAGATTCATGCACACATTATAAGAATTATTGTGCACTTGATGGTAGAAGCATATAATTTGGACCACATATACTACACATACAAAAGTTCAAATTTAGATATGGGGCTTTTACAAAAATGGCGAGCATTCAGAATGGCGGCTATATATATGTGACTAATACCACGATAACTTTTGAACGAAAAGTCCGATTTCAGCCAAATTTGGCATCAAGGTTCTTTTTTTGATGAATAAGATCGAGCTCTTGAACCGAGAGAATCGGTTTACCAGAAGTTGTCTTTTTACTGTTTTTTTATGTAAAAATATGTTGTTCTTTTTCAATTCTTTCACCCTGTATACATTAGTTTTTCAAAAAGGTAATACCGCCATTGAAAAGAGTGTAAAAATATTTTTTAGGAAAGAGTTTGAACTTTTTAGTTATTTTAATTACCACTTAATAAATGCATAACGTATCTTCACATATACCTACATATGTGCTTCAGATTCATTTTGAATGCCCGCCACTTTTGTTAAAGACAAAATCTGGGATGGCCTCACATCTAAATTTGAATATTTGTATGTGTAGTGTGTGTGGTCCAAATTATATGCTTTTGCCATAAAATGCACAATAATTCTTATATTATTTGCACGAATATGCCGCACATAGGTTCATAGATACATGTGAAGATACGTCCTGCATTTATTAATTGGTAATTATCATAACTAAAGAGTTCAAAATTTTTCTAAAAAATATCTTTCCGCTCTTTTCAACGCCGGTATTATCTGTTTTAAAACAATTAATATATACAGCGTGAAGGAATTGGTAAAAAAACAACATATTTTTTCATAAAAATCAGGAAAAACACATCTTCTGGTAAATCGATTCTTCTGGTTCAAGACCTTGGTCTTACACATTAAAAAAAGAACCTACATACCAAATTTGCTTGAAATCGGATTTTTCGTTCAAAAGCTATTAGTCACTTATCTATAGTCGCCATTTTGAATGCCCGCCACTTTTGTAAAAGCTAAAATCTGAGATGGTCCTATATCTAAATTTGAACCTTGATGTGTGTAGTATATGCGGTCCAAATTACATGCTTCTACCATTAAATTCACAATAATTCTTATAATATTTGCACGAATCTGCCACACATAGGTACACGTGAAGATATGTTATGCATTTATTAAATGGTAATTAACATAACTAAAAAGTTCAAAATATTTTCTACAAAATATTTTTACGCTCTTTTCAATTGCAGTATTACCTTTTTGAAAAATTAATATATACAGAGGGAAAAAATTGAAAAAAAAAACATATTTTTACAAAAACAACCAGTAAAAACTCAACTTTTGGTAAACCGATTCTTCTGGTTGACCACACCAACTTATAAATCAAATAAAGGGCCTACATACCAAATTTGGTTGAAATCGGATTCTTCGTTCAAAAGTTATGGTACTATTAAACACATGTGTATAGCCGCCATTTTGAATGCCCGCCATTTTTGTAAAAGGCAAAATCTGAGATGGCCTCATATCTAAATTTGAACCTTTATATGTGTAGTATATGTGGTCCAAATTATATGCTTGTATCATTAAATATGCAATTGTTTCTCATATCGGCCGCACTAATATTATAGGAATCCAAAATAGGAATACATTTATAGTTATTTGATTAAACTTATTCGTATACTGTTTTAGTGATAGAATCAGTTTTCTCGTTACCAGATATAAACAAACAAGATAGACCTGGATCCCGCGTACCAAAAAAAGTTTATTAATAGAAAACTGAAAATTTGTTACTAGCTTAAAGTGTCTAGTGTACGGGAACGGGTGTCTACTGTACGGGTCTAGTGTACGGGTCTTTGATTTACGGGAACACTTGGATGGGGAAAGTTTTAATTGTGGAACAGGTTACAAGTTTCGAACGTTAGACTATGAAAACGTTCCCTGTATTTTGTCGGACAGAACTTCCAATTGATTTGTTACCCTTTCAATTAACTCTCATGCAAAAATAAGACTGCTATTTATCCCCAACAAAATTCCTGTCATTTGATATGTTCTACGTGTCGGACATTATAATGCCCAGCAAATTTTTCTGACAAATATTTTTTCATATACTATATAAAGTTTGCTATTGAATGAACTTAAAAACAACCTCCTAGTTTTCACAATCATAAACTTGCCAAAATGACAAATTCTACAATTAAAATCACGTTACACAATTAAAACTTCCCCTGTTCCAGTGCTCCCATACCAACTGTCCCATCAAAATCTGTCTGACCAGACACCGTTAAGGTACTAGTACACTTTGGAAGACCAAAAATAATCATTTTTTTCAAGAATTTTTTTCTCAGAACCTTTATTAAAAATGAACATAAAACTTTTTACATATTAATATCTAACTCTTAAAGAGTACAAAAAATATATCTTTTTTCATTTATGCAGGTACACTAATATTGTAGAGGGCGCAAAAGTCGAGACTTCGAAAAATGATGGCGGACAGTTAATCTAGGGATTGGAATATCTGAAACAAAAAAATCGTACTTCATTTGAAAACGGAAGGTTTCTTACGTGACAATTTACCACAATTTTTCCAAAAAATAAAAAATAAATATTTTTTAACCATGAAAAACTGAAGAAAAACAGGCGATTTTTTCACAAATTTTTTTAAAATTTCCGTAAAATCTTTTTTTGCGGAATTTTTTACTAACGGTGGTAAATTGTCACGTAAGAAACCTTCCTTTATCAAATGTCGTACGATTTTTTTGTTTCAGAGATCCCAATCCTGAGATTAACTGTCCGCCATCGGAACTACTTTTTTTCGAGGCCTCGACTTTGGCGCCCATTACAATATTAGTGTACGTGCATAAATGAAAAAAGGTATATTTTTTGTATTCTCTAAGAGTTAGATATTAATATGTAAAAAGTTTTATGTTCATTTATAATAAAGGTTCTGAGAAAAAAAGTCTTGAAAAAATGCTTATTTTTGGTCTTCTAAAGTGTACTAGTACCTTGCTGTTAACAAATTTTCAGCTTGATTTCATGTAATCTAATGAACTATCATTCAGTATGTCATCCCAGGAACGCAACTCATAAAAATATTGGCAATATCATTTTAAAGTCTTCTACTTTAAAATGTATAATATATGCCTGAATTGCCGATATAAATGAGTCACATTAAATTAAATTATTACAAGAATTTTTTACTAAGCAACAACATTTTTCTTATTTTGTGTTTTGACAACGACATCCGATGTGAACGTCGAAACGTTAATAAAATATTTTTTTTAGTTAAACTGTGGCTTATTTCCCACTTAAAATAGTTGATTACAAAAATGCCACAAGGAAACAGCTTCAGAACAACTAATAATTAGTTGCCATTATAAAGGGGTTTCCAGCATTACGACCCTTGACCTGATTATTGTATGCAAACTTCCCTGTCTAAATATATTAGATCATAAATTAAGCAAAGAGCATGTAAGTGGATTAAACTCCAGGCTCTAATTTGATTTTACATTAGCAGAACCTGAAATCACAAAGTTTGTTAACAAACTTTATGAAAATCATAATTTTGATAGCGGCCATTTTATAAATTAAAATCTATTTTAGCAACTTTGCTAAGCGGATTAAAAGAATTAAACTCAGCTGATTTCGATAACTAGACTTGGAGAATTGATAGTTTTTAACAGGATAGATTTGAAAATCCTTCTGATTTTGCCAGATAAAGTTTAGAAAATCTCTAACTATTATTATATAGAGTACTTAGAAGTGCTCTTAAAACAAAATTAATAAAAATTACAAAATTTTAATTAACGTTTATTTTCCTTTCCTAATTTTTGCTAAGATATAGAATTTCCATAATATTTTGTATTGGTTATTTGAAAAATTATTTCCATAATAATTCATACCTCAATACTAATATAATAGGTCTGGATCCCACGTACCAAAACAAACGTTTATTAATAGCAAGCTGAAAATAAATTTGTTAATAACTTAACGGTGCCTAGTCGGACAAACTTTGATGAATGGGAATACTGGAACAGTTTATGATTATGAAAACTAGCAGGCTGTTTTGAAGTTTATTCAATAGCAAATTTTATACAATATATAAAAAAAATGTTGGGCATTTCAATAAGTCCGACACGTAGAACATGTCAAAAGACGGGATTTATATTGGTGGTTAAACGCAGTTTGATTATTACATGAGAGTTTAATGAAATGGTAACAAATCAATTTAATGTTCTGTCCGACAAAATACATGGGACGTTTTCGTAGTCTGACATTCGGAAGCTTTAACCTGTACCACAATTTAAACTTTACCTGTTCCAGTGTTCCCGTACGTCAAAGTTTGTCCAATTAGATACCGTTAAGCTATTAAAAAATTTTCAGCTTGCTATTAATAAACTTTTTTTGGAACGCGGGATCCAGTCCTATAAGAAATATGTTTTAGTAATGTAATAATAGAAGGGCAATACTTTTCAGCTGCATATGTGCTTATTAGTTGCAATAAGGGTAGATAGTAGTAGCTTATTTATCTGAAAGCAAGATTATCAACTGATTAATAAACGCCAAATCTAGTCAACTGGAAAACGTCTCCCGATAAATTAATTTTTTAGTTATACTTACGTGTATTATACCTTATTTTAATTCTGTGAATTTTATGTAGGAGGTTTGTTAATAACCAGTAAGTTTTAAATTCTGTACACGAATTGGTAATTATATAAATATATAGATAAAAAAGTAAGCCTGACGTTTTGTTTTTATTGTATCCCTATGAACAGTCCAGAATCTGGTCAAGTTTAGAGCGCTTTAAATCCTAAATAAACAAATAAAATTAAAAAACTCTATAGTAGAAATTTTTCGTCGAAAAATCCTTTACAAAACTCCTGTGATATCATTTAATTGTAAAATGAAATGAAAAAAAGTTTATAGATATTTTCAATTTCTTTGCAACACCAAAATGCAGCAGCTTCATAATCCTCTGGTTGAATCGGAGAGTGCAAGAAGAGTCTATACCGGTTTCGGAGGTCTTTTCCCCATCATCACTAGTCCCATATCCTCTTCTCTTCGATTTCCCAAAATTTCCCAGTATTTCAAAGAAAGAAATGTCACTGGATGAACTAGAGCCATGTACCGAAAAACAAAGTAAGGTATCAATCGAAGTTGCACAGAAAACGAAAAAACCGCCGAAACCGGTATAGACTCTTCCTGAACTCTCCGATTTAACCATAGCATTATGCAGCTGCTGCATTTTCGTGTTGCAAAGGAATTGAAAATGTTTATATACATTTTTAACTCATTTACCCTTTTGTAGGAGTATTAAGGAATCTTTCTTGTTGGAACTTTTACCACGCTGAGCAGATGATATGTGAATTATTTAAAATTATCTCGTCTTAATTTCCTCGGCATCCTGTATGATTTATAAATTTTGAAAATCTCAGGAGGTGTAACCAAATGAAGTATTCCACCTGTTGTCAATCTGGTGGTATGGGAACGATATTTATTGTCGTTTTCTGTACTACTTCGATTGATAACTTACTTTGAAAAAAAGTTATAACCTCCAAAAGGAAGCTGGTTACAAAATTTTTAACTTATTTTTGTTTATAACTTTTTTGTTGGACACTTGACGTAAAAAGTAAAATTATAAAATTTAATTTTCTACATTTTTTGTTTCATCAAATTTTCTGTAAGGTTGCTAGTTTATGAGATACAGCGCAAAAAGCCTTTGCACTCCTTTTTCCAAGATGGCTGTCGAAGAACAAGGGTGGCGACACCACAAACTTGAACTTAAGCTTTTACTGACCTCCCGTTCAGATTAAAAAAATAAAATGCGTCCTCTGAAAAATACAACCGTAAGTGTAATATTTCAAGGGACTATACAGGGTGATTCAATAGTGGGGAAACGCTCAATAGATCCGCTATATTATTAGATAGCAATAAAAGATAAAAACAAAAATGGTAGTTAACTTTGAGCTTCACATTACAAAATTAGTTAGCATGTTACACGGTGTTCGATAACAGAGTGGCAGACCAAACTTATGTTTTTTTAAATGGAACACTTTGTATTTTATTTTATATTCGAAATCCTGCTAGCTTCTCCATCACAAAAATATAAAGGTTTGTTATGTTATACAGGGTATTTACACAGTTATAACCAATTTTATATGAAAATCGTAACAAGTTCAACTCCCTGTATAAATAAAAATAAGCAAAACAACAATGGTTTATTAATGCCATATTTTTTTATTTATGGTCAAAATTTTCAAAAATTATTAAAATTGCTAATTTTCTTTATACCAAATACAGGGTGAGTCAAAACGCAAGTACATTATTTTCTCAGTAATTTTAAATGGAACACCCTGTATTTTATATCACTATTGAAAAGTACTACATACTATCGTACTTTAATTTTTATATAACATTCCCTGTATCCAAATTTATCAGTTTTCGAGATATTTTCATTTTTCAGAGGAAATTCTTTTAGGTGTCAAAATTTTTCAACATTTTAAGTAAGCCATGACTGAATTGACAATTGACGATTACTGATTACCAATACGGTAATCAATGTAACAATATAGCAAATAAAGAAAGAAAAATAATTTATTAGTAATACATCTTAAAAAAAAACACAACGACAACATGCAACATTTTTGAAACAATTAAAGTCCACGTTTGTATGTAAATGTAACAAATAAAAAAAGAAAAATAATTGATTGGTAATAAATTTAAAAACTACACACACAAACACAAAACACAATAGTGTGCGAAAACAATTACACACTACTTTTTTATGTAAATGTAACAATGCAACAAATAAAGCACAAAAAATAATTTATCAGTAATACATTTTGCAAAAAAACATGTTTGAAAAAATTCATAGCTACTTTTAATAAAATATTTTTAATATTTAATTACATAAGGTGTTCAAAATTACCTTTTAACACATTTATGCACGCCTAAAAACGATCATTGAATGAGCTACTTACACTACGAAGCATTTGTAAATAATTAATACATCAAAATACACTTTGTATTCAATTTTTCATTTCATCCCTTATTGTTGGTGGTATTTTATAATCTTCATTATTAAGGTAACGCCAAAAAAATCAGTCCAGTTTATTTTAATTCTGGTAATCTGGGTGGCCACGATACTTTGTGCATTGAAAAATGAAAATATCTCGAAAACTAATAAATTTAGACATAGAAAATGTTACCTAAAAATTAAAGTGCGGTAATGGTACTTTCCAATAGTGATATAAAATACAGGGTGTTCAATTTAAAATTACCGAGAATATAATGTACTTGCGTTTTGACTCACCCTGTATTGGATATAAAGAGAATTAGCAATATCAATAATTCTTGAAAATTTTGATAATACACAGAAAAATATCGCATCAATAAACCATTGCTGTTGTGCGTATTCTTATTTATACAGGTAGTCGAACTTGTTACGATTTTCATATAAAATTGGTTATAACTTTGTAAATACCCTGTATTACATAACAAACCTTTAAATTTTTGTGATGGAGAAGTTAACAGTATTTCGAATATAAAATAAAATATAGGGTGTTCCCTTTAAAAAAACATGAGTTTGGTCTGCCACTGTGTTATAGAACACCCTGTAACATTCTAACTAATTTTGTAATGCGGAGCTCAAAGTTGGCTACAATTTTTATTATTATTTTTTATTGCTATCTCTTACTATAGCGGAGCTATTGAGCTTTACCCCACAAATCAATCACCCTGTATAGTTAAACATCCTTTTTTATATTTTTTGAATGTCTCAGAACATATATTCCAAAAGTCGGTAACACCACAAAATCGCTGTCACCAAATGATAAAAAATACATTTCAACATCTTTTCTTACTTAAAGGCAATCATGTTCACTTTAGTGTGATATTTTCTTTTAAAATTTTGATAAAACCACTCTTCGTCTTACTATAAAAAGACGGTGTATATTTTCTTGCTACCGGATATCAGTCCAAAGAAACTTTTATCCTCAATTTCCCTTACATAAAAACATCTAACGTCACATCAAATAAAACGAGAGAAATAGGCCAGTACAATCGTGGTTTAAATGTGAGTTAGAGATATTACTGTTACAATAATATTAGATCGATATGTTTGATATCTTCTGACTACCAGACGTCCTCTATTTTTTGTATATAGATACTTTGTGTATGACAAAAAGGAAATTTCAAATAGAAGGATCCGTAAAGAACTGTGCTTACTGGTACATGGAATGTACAGTTACTATCACTGAATAGATTACACCTTAATTTTTGTATAAGTTCCCGTGTGTGTGTGTGTGTGTGTGAAAAAATGGCTTGGATGCGAGTCCGTTAGCCACAGATTTTTATTTTATTGTTACCTCAATTTATTAGTTTTGTTATATTTATACGTATTTCACTTAAATGATTATATTTGTTTCTTTCAAGTAGTTTATGAGTAATTTAAATATTTCCATTTTATAACTTTTAAATATTTCCATTTGATATAAGTTCCCAAAGGCCATAAAAGAAGAAAAAAATAAACATACTGTAAAATTGCAGTGCCGTACGGATTTGATAAATGTCAAAGTTAAAAAATTTTAAAAAGTCAATGCTTGTCAAAAATTTCGCGAGCGTTGAAAAATAAAATAAAACGATATCATGGTTAGAACGCATTTGAATGATGCGCAAAAAACAATTGCCAAAATCGAAGGAGGTGGGTCACTAAGGCCAGTTGCTGCAGATTTAAACGTGAGCCATATGTGCATATGGAAAATTAAACAAAGATGAGATCATTTTCATTCTATAGCACGGTTGGGCGGTTCAAGAGGGCAGAAGACTTTTTTTGACTGAGGATCACCGTAGGAGACGAGTTGCATTTTGTAGTGAATTTATAAACCGTGAAAAGAACTTTTGGTCTAGGGTTGCATTTTCCGATGAAAAAGTATTTCTGTCGTATAGCAATGCTCGAGTAAGAGTTTATAGGCCCAGAAATCATAGGTATGATGAACCATATACGCATCATTTAAGAAATACATAGTGGAGGAATCTCGGTCAACGTATGGGGACGGATAAGTGCTGTTAACCCGGGCATTTGTTATAATATAGGAGAAAAATTAACATGGTAACATTACAAATATATTCTTAACAACACAATGTTGCCATCGGTGATCCAGAGATTTCCCAACAACGTCTTCATCTTCCAACATGACAATTTCCCGGTGCATACGAGTAGAATTGTTCGAGAATGGCTGGAAGAAACTCATGATAATGTTCTTTCGTGGCCTTCACGGAGTGCAGATTTTAACCCCTTCGAAAATATGTGGGCAGAGTTAACAAAGAAACTAATGGTAGGGGAGCCCAAGCGGGGATTTTTGCAGTTACTCGAGCGCGTCAGATTATCATATGGTGAGAAACCTGGTACCCTGCAGATGTACCTCTACTATATATTGGCTCTTAACACAGGGGAGTTCGTTAAGGGGGGCCCGAAAAAAAAAATCTATCCTTAAAAAAACTCGAAATTGTCAAATTAAGATAAGGTAAGTTAAGTACATGCAAAAGAGTGTATATTTCAAAAATCTGACGATTTGAGCCGGGCGTAAGGAAATGGGTGAGTCCCAAAGTTTCACAAGAAAAAAGCGAATATTTCGCGAAATGAATGACAGATCGAAAAACTAAAAAATACGTACTCAATATTTTTTTAAAATCTATCGAATGATACCAAACACGACTTCCCAGGGAGAGGGGTGGGGAGTAAATTTATTATTTTAAATACGTCTCCCGCGATATTTCGCGAAATGAACATCAGATCGAAAAACTGTAAAATACACTTATTCAATATTTTAAAAAAATATATCTAATGGCACCAAATACGACCCCCCATGGAGGTGGGACGGGGGGTTACTTTAAAATCTTAAATAGGAGCCCCCATTTTTTATTGCAGATTTGGATTCCTTACGTAAAAATAAGTAACTTTTATTCGAAACATTTTTCCGAATTATGGATAGATGGCGTTATAATCGGAAAAAACGATTGTTGGAAATGGAAAATTAAATTAAAAAATGGCAAGCGCCCGCTAAAATGGAAAACTTTACTTAACTTTTTTTGGTTTTAGGACCTACTCTTCACAACCCAATAGGTCCCCATAACGCTCGAGTGACTGCACATTTAGCATACTTTGCTCCCCTACGAAAGTAACGTTAGATCACGAAATAGAATTGAATTATGGAAAGCAATTAAGCAGGAATTAATAAAGCTTGTTGACTATATATTGTAACATGAGGGGTTGGTGCTATCTATTAACACAAGACCGCAAAGTTGTATTGACGTTGATGGAACTTTCACCAAATATTAATTCTTGTTTATTATTTATCATTTTTTATCAATATTTAATATAAAATAGATTTAAAATAACTAATTCGAATAAGCAATATTTGTTATCAGACACATAGCGGAAAAATATGTACAATTTAATAAACCTGCATATAGGTGTTTCGTCGATATGAGCAAGGCTTTTGACAGAGTACTATTAAAGGACGTGTTAGAAATAATGGGAGAGAAACGGCTAAACCACAGTCTAATTAACCTAGTACACGATATTAACAAACAATGTAAAACAAAAATAAGAGTAGGACATTTGACAACAGAAGACATAGTTATAAATACAGGAATCCATCAAAGAGATTTACTCAGCCTTTCATATTTAATTTAATATTGGACAAAATAATAGAAAACCTTTCCAGAACAGCTGGATTTAAGATGGGTAACACATTCTTTATAGTCGATTGCTACGCTGACGATGCTGTCCTTATCGCCGATTCTGAAGAGGATCTCCAAAGGCTACTGCATGCATTTAATACTATAGCTCAAGAACCTTAATAAATCATCTCAAATTTTGGAATATGCAGATGATGTGAACCTAGAACCCGCACAACACGCAAGCTAGAAGAAATGTATACCACCTTCTCAAATGCCTCAAAAATATGGGCCTGAAAGTAAACGAGGAGAAAACTATGGCATCAACACTCAACAATAGAGCCAGAAACATCGGTCACCAATTCACGGTTGATAACTGCACCTTTGAAATTGTGGACAAATTCACATACTTAGGCTCCTGATCACCAAGGAGAACGTCGTCATGAAAGAAATCAAGCGAAGGATAATCCTAGCACAAAAATGCAATTTTGGACTGAGTAGACATATTATGAGAAGCAGAAACTTAATTTAAAAAACAAAAATAACCATACAAAACCCTTGTACAACCAGTGTTGACATGGATAGGGAGCATGGACCATCTCCAACGCAGATCAAAACCTTCTGCTTATATTTGAACGAAGGATCCTGAGAGGAATATTCGGTGGCATCTGTAAAAATGGTGTTTGGAAGAGGACGTACAACTACGAGGTATACCACAAATATAAATATATATTTGGTGATAAAGACGTATCTCTTATAAAAATAGGAAGACTAAGATGGGCAGGACATCTAGCAAGATCACGGCAGAACAACCCTCATAGAATCATCTTTATGTTACAACCTGTGGGAAGTAGAAATAGGGGTAGGCCGCAACTCACATGCAAGGATGGTATAGATGAGGATCTGAGAAAAATAGCCACAGCAAACTGGCAGCGGTTGGCAATGGATAGGACTGACTGGCTTAATAGACTTGGGAAGGTCAAGGCTCTTTCAAAGGGCTATAGCACCATTGATGATGATCAACACTTTCTTTGGAGTCACTTTCTACGCTGACGATGCTGACCTTATCGCCGATTCTGAAAACAATCTCCACAGGCTAATGCATGGGTTTAATACTAAATCTAAAGAACTAAAATATGCTCAGCAACACCGAGAAGACTAAGTGCCTAGTAATTTCCAAAGACCCGATATGATGCAAATTGGAAATTGACTCCAAAACCGTGCAACAAGTAATGACTTAAAATATCTTTGAGCGGAAATAACAAGCTATGGAAATCTCTCAAAAGAGGACAAAAAACAAACAATGACAGCAGCTAGAATCTCGAGATGCCTGATAGAAATCGCATGCAATAACAAATATCTAAATACTGAAAGCAAAGTCAAAAATATATAAAACAACAATAAGACCTATTATAGCATATGCGGCAGAAACAAGACCAGACACAGATAGAACGTTACAAATGATGAGAACAGTTGAAATGAGAACACTAAGGAGTACACAAGGCAAAACTCTACGTGACAGAATAAGAAGCGAAGATATTAGACAAAACTGTGGAATATAGGACATAGGAAGGTGGGTCAGATAGAGACGAAGATATTGGAACAAACATAAAGAGAATGGAGGACAGCAGACTCGTTAAAAGCGCAAAAACGAATAATTCAGTAGATAAAAGACCACAGGGTAGATCACCAAAACGATGGCGAGAATGCTGGACCTCATCATCTGGGGAAGACTTGATGGCCATGAACAGGCAGTAGCCTACTAGCATGATCGATCATGCTAGAAAGAAGAAGAAGAAGACAGTAGGTACCCAGGTTATATTTTTCCAATCACTTCATCCTCACTGGCCTTACAACACATGGTGGGTCTTGACCTGTTCCAGAATCAGCTTCCATTCCTTCCTCGCCTTGATTTTCCAATTTCGCATTCCTAACACTCGTAAGTCGCCTTCCACCTGTTCCTTAAATCGTGCTCAGGGCCTGCCTCTTCTCTTCACTCCATCCGGTCTCTGGCTATAAATATGTTTCGACGGCTCCGCCTCATTCGTCCTCTCAAGTGGCGTAGCCACCGCAGCCTGTTTATTTTGATAGATCTACCAATTAGACCCACTATTTTTTTTATTTTTAATGGCCTAGATATTAGTCATTCAGCCAGTTCCAATAAAAAATATACAATCCTATCCCTAATACAAAATTAAACAGAAACAATATAGTAATACAATAAATAGTACAATACAATAATAATACAATAAAAATAATAATGGTTCTCTGATAAAATGATATAACATGTATGATAAAAAAGGATGCAAATCTAAACTTAAATCATAAAAAATATCATGGCCTCGTACAAATGAAGGAGGTAAAGTTCAAAATTGTAGCGTCTACGACACAATCCGTTTTCATCCACTCCTTTGTAGATATGTCTGAGGATTTTAAGTTCAAAACAGCCTAACCGTTCTTCATCACTTTGTGTAATCGTCCACGTTTCTGACGCGTAAGTGAGGACGGGCTTGATTAGAGTTCTGTATATCAATATTTTTGTTCTTTTTGTGATTATGTTTAATGTTAAAAGTTTCTTTAATCCATAGTACGCCCTATTTGCTAGATATATACTGTTATGATCTGCTTTCTCTTACTTTTATATTAATTAGTATTTATTTAATTAATTATTCAATTGTCGCAAACCATATATAAAAAAAATTAATAAAAATCTCAGGGTGCCTTTTTGTCATAAAAAATACCTAAAATATCTTAGGTTATACTTATCCTTTCTCGTGGCTTCAGTATCTCTTAGTTGATCCTTATCGGGATAAAATAGGAAAAGGAAATAAATAGAAATACCATAAATATGAACATACAAATACCTTTATTATCAAGAGCAATGCTCTGAAAATTTATCAATTAAATCCTGTGGACATAACTGTCCAAATGAAACATTTACCATATAAATTCATCTAATTCAAACAAATATTTATCGCTTTGCTCTTGATACCATTAATAAAACAAGCTAAACAAACAAATTTAGGTATTCGCAAAACTACTTATATTTCCTATTAAATTTTTGAATTGTTGGAATCTTAATGCATATGCTTTTACGCAAAAAAATTAACTTCTGATTATAAAGAAAATCTATCACATAGGTTATTGACTGACCTTTTTGATTCACACACAATGATGTCTCCTCTTGACCCAAACAGCTTTTCCTTGTTGATTATGTTAGGCTACCAATCAAAGCCCTCTCCGTTCTCAGCATCAATCCAGCAGCATACCAGCAACTATTTCTCCAAAACACGAGCCAGGCCTCTTTTGACCAGTACTCGTTCAATAAACTACAAAACTCTCTCCTTTCTTTCTCACGATAATAATCTCCTGAGACCCAAGTATCTTTTTAACTTGGTGTCACAAATAATTGTAATAATTATAGTTCTTGTAACTTACTCTCTTGGACTTAACAGAATGAAAAGGTATTTCTTCTCAATTTAATTTGTCTCTTGTTCCACTTTTCAGCCACTCTTCACTATCAAACAACCACTAGTACTTGCTTCTGAACTACTCACGAAAACTTTTGACTGCTGTTCTCGGATGCCGGTCACATAATAATCTCCTTTTCCAAACTGTCTGAACATTCAAACTTCTTTCATCCCCATTCCAAATTGCCAAGCCAATCAGAAACATTTCTCTCTCCACATTCCTCTTTTTTCATTCGAAAAAACCCATGCATCTTTCCAAAAATTACTTCTATTCATGATAATTACTTTTCGGGAATTCTACAAACTTCCTTGGGGCTTAGAAAAAGAGCCTTAAAATTCCATATTTCTCTACCTTATTTTTCTAAAAACTAATTACCTGTGGCTTTCGGCCTAGTCCGTAACAAAACAAACGTTTTAAAATTATAATCCCGAAACACGTTGTCTATTCATATCACTTTATTTATTAATGTCGTTAATTCTTCAGGGAAAAACGCATTAACAATAAACCCACTGCTTAAAAACTAACTTATAATAAAAAGTTACAAATCAATATACAGGGTGTATCAAATTCATATGCCCGCGTTATATTAAAAAAACTAAATATTTTATTCTATTTTTGATTGATAAAATGATACACAATAATATGTCTGTTAATTTCTGCAGTTACTGTATTACTTTGGTTGATTTGTGAGCCTAGATATACGAACTGTCTTACTCCTTCAAAAGTATATATTCCATCTATTAGATTTTCAAGTTCTACTACTTGATAATTATTTGAGACCTTCATAGACTTTGTTTTATTAATATTAGCTTGTAGCCCCATCCATTTTTTCTGCTGCTACCAATGCCGTGAACGACTGAACCAGCAGTGGGACTCTATAACTTTTATAGCGAAAGCGTAAGCAAGTCGTAGCGAAGCGTAGCAAAGCAACGGTTCAGTTCGAATCGTACTCTGTATTGTGTGGCTTCGCTTCGCTATACTATCGCAATACTCTACGAACTGGACCGAATTGAAACGAACGATTGGGTAAAAATTAACGGCAACACAGCACTTCCATTCAAGATTTTAGAGTTCTGTAATAATTGTCTTGTTCTATGCCATAGATAAACTCCGTCCTGTGGAAATGTGATGTGATTCTACATATTTGACAGATTTAACTAACCTATAATTCCAAAAAAGCATAAGGTAAACAAAAACAACTGTTTATTGTTGAAATTAAATAAAATGTTGCCTATAAATTTAATAATTTTCGACGAACAAGAACGTAGGGATCAGTTACGGCTGCTTTGTGAAGAAGGTAGATTTTTAAGGGATAGAAGTGATTATTTTAGTTTGCCGGATTTACGATTCATAGAGTTGTTTAGATTAAATAAAGATTTATTCCATTACCATTTTAATGAATTGCAACCGTTGATGGATAACATTATATATATTTCTATGTTAAAAAAATGTATTTGTGAAAACTGAAAACTCAAGTACACTATGTATTTGTAAACAACAACGGCCAAAAAAACGAAACGTGGTAAAAAACAACCTCAAAACCAAGTAAAATTGTCAATTTCTTCTTTTAATACGTCACTCTAAGCGCTAAACGTGGTGAAACGAAACCACAAATAATCACGTTTCGCTTTACTTCCGAACTCCATTCGGTGTTGCCGGCGTCATCCGACAGCAGTTTACAGAGTATAACTTGATGAAAGCGTTCGGAAATTACGCTTACGCTTTCGCTATAAAAGTTACAGAGTCCCACTGCAGGTCCGCCTTTCTTCTTGCTATTATGTCGATGTCATCCGCACACGCTAGTATTTGTACACTCCTGTTAATAATGGTCCCTCTTGTTGTTATGCCAGATTCTCTAATAGCTTTCTCTAAGGCAATGTTGAACAGAAGGCACGATAAGCTATCTCTCTGTCGAAGTCGTGTTTGTGTCTGGAAAGTTCTTGATGTTCCATTCTGCACTCTAACCTTACACTCGACTGTTGAGAGGGTTGCTTTCACCAATCTCACTAAGTGTATTAGGATATTAAACTCTATTATCGCTTTGTATAGTGCGTTTGTGTCTACACTGTCATAGGTACATCTAAAATCCACAAATAAATGGTATCAATTCCATACTCATAGGTGTTTTCCAACGCTTGTCTTAGAAGGAATATTCGATGGATAGTAGACTTTTCTTTGCGAAACCCCCACTGGTATTTACCTATTATGCTTTCACAATATCCCGACAGTCAATCGTAAAGAATTTAGGCCAATATTTTGTAGGTCACGTTTAGCAGGGTTATTCCTCTGTAGTTATCACAAACTGTTTGGTCTCCTATGTTGTAAAAAGGTACAATTATACCTACGCCATTCAACGGATGGCTTGTCTAAATATAACAGGTGCCATGAAAACAACGCCAACTGCTGCAATGGAGTTGCTCATTGGCATTACCCCTTTAGACATATATGTCAGAGAGGTGGCGCTGATGACGATGATGAGATTACGCTTAGCGAGTGCAAACCTTGATGTAGGAATGGGACAATTAAGATGTCGTTTCTGACAGGGTGAGCTGGAGGCACTGCCCCAGCTACATGCGGGCCATGGATGCGACTCAATTAAACCTACGTTTGTCTCCGACAAACCCTACAAAATCGAAACAAGACAACATAGGGAGTCAAACGTGGCAAATGCATATTGCATCTACACCTAGGGTTCCAAAACGGAAGAAGCCTCAGGTTGCGGAATATACTCCAAATCACTGAACCTTAGTATAAAATGGGGTATGGACAAAAATGCCAGCGTAGTTCAGACTGAACTGGCTGGTATCTCCATAGCCGCAAAAGAGATAATCGGGAAAGGTATAGCCGGCAAAACTATAATAATCTCCACAGACAGCAGCTATTAACCCTGAACAGACCACGTGTTATATCAGGGCTAGTAATGGAGTGTCATGAATCACTAGCCCAAGCTTCGGATGGTAACAACATCATCCTGAGGTGGGTTAAAGGACACAAAGGAAATAAAGGCAGCCGCATTGCTGACCAGCTAGCTAGGAAGGCAGCAGGCCTAAGACTCTTAGGACCTGGTGACCCTTTTGGCTGGTCAACTGTAACAATCGCGGAAATTGTCAAGTGTCACTCCCACACGCAAACCGTGAAATGATGGGAAGAAGGGCCGGGATGTAGACTTACCAAGGTAACACTAAGGAACCTTGGGAAGTCAGCATCAGAAAAGTACTTGAAAATCACCAGGAAAAACCTACGCTTGAAATTTGGTTTCTTAACTGGCCATTGTCAACTACGAAAACACCTCCACACACTGGGCTAGTACTGGGGCTAGTAGACACATCTCTATGCAGGAGGTGTGAACAAGATGACGAAACTGTCGAGCATGTCCTATGTGAATGTCCGGATTTATCGTCAATACGAGAGTATGCGTTCGGCTAGCCTTGGCCTACACCTGCCGATATAGGGAAGATGTCACCAGGTGATTTGTCCATCTTCCTGAAAATGGCAGGATGGATGGTGAACTAAGGACGACAACCCCCTGGGAGGACGTACAATGGGTCATTTGTGGCCTAAGTGCTGTGGGACTTGACTCACACTCCCTACTCTACAGAGAGATACCTACGTTCCAGTCTTCTGGTAGTTTTACCTGCTTCCAAATCAGTTCTACTAGCCTGCTTATACTACAAGTCAGATTTTTTGCGCCATGTTTTAAAAGTTCAGAAAGTGTGCCATATCATCCAGGAGCCTTGTTTTCTTTCAATTTTTGCATTGTGATGACTTCTTCCTCTCTTGGGATGCTATTCTTCTCTCTTCCGTCGTCCATATATTCGAGCTGTACTTCTGCTTCTCGCAACCTCATCTCACTTCTTATATTTACTCTACTCTCAAAATTTTCTGCCCATCATTCTAGTATCTCGTCCTGATCACCAATTATTTCTCCTGTTCTGTTTCTAGCTATTGATGGTCTAGGTTTGAATTCCTTTCTGGTCTGGTTAATCTTCTTGTAGAACTTTTGCCACCGTAAGGTAAAAGAGGACGGCTTGTAAGTGAAAATAACTTTCGCGTTTGCACTTGTGTGTTATACAGTGGAACTCCGATAAGTCGGATTAATCGGGACCGCGGCCGATCCGGGTTATCGGAAATTCGGGTTAGCCGGAGAATACGGTAAAAATGAATAAAATATGGCATTCGGCTCTCCCAAGTAGAAACACTGTAAGCGCCAATTCGAAAAATGTTCACCAGAGTAGAAAACCTAAAGGACTCAACTTTTCAAATTTTTATTTTGTTTAAAATAAAAGTGAACACACATTAATTTAGTAAAAAATACTCCTGTTTTTCAGTAAATATTTTTATGTCTGAATTTTATTTCCTGACTAGGTTTTGAACACATATATTGTTTTTATTTGGGACACCTGAAAATATAGTATAAAATTTCCCAAGTTTTAAAGACATTAAGTACCACAAATGGTACTTTATTCAAGTTCCTTTAACAAATATATAACAAATTGCAACAATCTAATGGTCAGTGTCTGGGTCATGAAATTGCTCTCATCCAGGTTTATCGAAAAGATTATCCACTAGTGTCTCTGAGACTGACCAATTACGCCAAAACGATCATCCGTTTTCAGGCATCAAAGAAATAATTTTCTCTATTATTTCTGTATAGGTACATATTTATAAAATTATATTAAATTCTCTATATAAACAAATTATGTTATTCAGTTTTTAATAAAAATTTTTTTTTTATTGTTATAACTTTGTATATATAATATTTATGTTAAGGTTTAGTTTTACAGCTAGTAGTTTTTTTTATTAATTTGGGCTATTATAAAGTGGTTTTACTCAAAAATCAGCCGACGTACAAGTGAAAGATCGAATAAATTCTGTAATTTTGCAATGGTTTTGCAGCATCTGTGTTTCTAATTATTGGTCAAGGTTTACCAAACATTATTTTGTAGATTTTTTTAAGAACAAAATTCATTTTGTAAAGACTACTTATATTTGTTAGTTTACGAATTATAATAACTTAAACAATTAAATTGTTTATAATAAACTCTCTTCACTTCCGGCGCAAAAGAAAGTTATAAATTCAAATTCAGCAGGTCAAAATATTATTCGATTTTTATTCATATTTGATAATTAAGAGGTAACACCCAGTTTAATTTTAAAAATATTTTTTAAATACTCAATACAATAAACTTAAATATTTTATACACGACAAATTTCTACTGCACTTATCACAATAACCATCAATAACTAACAAGCAACTAAAAATTGCATTGAAAATATCAATGGTCTTGGCGAATGTAAGATGTAAATCATGCGATTCTCCCGATGAATCACTGTAAATCCCAAGAACCAAATAAAAACACTGTATATCTAGTATTTACAGTGTTTATACTTGGGCATATGGATATAATGTGTTTTAAATTGGTGAAGTGAAGATGGAATGTGATATAATGTGTTTCATAGCAATGTTAAATTGTGGTTCTACTAATTTTTTTATTTTTTTCTTCCTTGGTAATTGGTAGATAACAACACCCTAAATCCAAAAATGCAATAAAAGTGTATCTACAGATAATAGTAGATTATACCACGAGTCAATAATGATGGCTATTATTCCCGAGGAATATTTACGAACCGAGCCGCGTTAGCGGCGAGGGAGTAACATTCCGAGGGAATGAGAGCCATTATTGCGAGTAGTATACTCTACTTTATCTACGACAAATTAATTAATTTAAGATTTTTAATGAACAACTTTATTTGTTAAAAACATTAAAATTAGTAATAGTACAATTAATAAACTGAATTGGTTGAGAATCATCATTAACTTTAGTAGAGTTTTTAATTATATTATATTATACGTTTTATTATAAATGGATTTCGATGTTTCAGGTATTAAGGTAGATGCTGTTGCTGTAGCTAGTTCTACAATTTCTGGTGGTGTACAATGAAAAGATTCTTCATTTTCGTCCATCTCAACACAAACTGTCAAATATACTATTCGTTTGACAGTGACACTTTTTGAGGTTGATTATTTTGTTTCCGTGGTGAATTTTGTGATTGTTGTGCCAGAGGGATTAATAGCTATTAATCCCGCATTATTAATCCCTAAGGGATTATTATATGGCATTATATTGCAAACACCACAAGTATAATACATATATTATGTATCAGTCGTAGATAAACTCCATTATAATTGCAAAAATATTGCACATATATGCACAGTACATTTAAATTACGTAAAGTTGTATGCAGTATTGTTAATTTCTTGGTAGAAAACTCACGTCACGTCAGTTTCGGTTGTGTCAATTTCGTCTGACAAAAATCAGTCCGGCTAAGCCAGACTTCCGGGCTATCGGGGTTCCACTATACATCTCTAGTTCTTTTATTTGGTTTTCTGTATGCTCCTTCTTCTTTCTTTTCAGTATTTGTTTTTCGTCTCGTCTCAGTTGCCTGTATTCTTTTTCTACTTGTCTCGTTCTTCGTGCTTGGAGCCTTGCATATGCTTGATTTTTTCTTTGTATTGTTTGTTAAAATTTCTCGTCGTACCACTCCGACCCAATTTTTTCAGGCTTTTGCCTTCCAATCACCTCAGTTGCTGCCTCTTCTAATATCCAATACACCGCCTATAATAGTTATCAACATCTTCAACTATATCACCTGTACAGTCCTCTAGCTTACGTTCCAGAATTTCCACGAATTTCTTGACTATTCTAGGGTTTTTCAACGCTTCTACGTTAAACTATTCCTCCTTAACTCCTCTAACTTTCTTTGCATTCGAGAAGATTTGATGGCCATGAACAGGCAGTATCCTACTAGCATGATCGATCATGCTAGAGAGAAGAAGAAGAAGACAGTAGGTACCTAGGTTATGTTTTTCCAATCACATAGGGTTAAATAAAATATAGGGACCACTTTTCACATGGACGACTTCTTTAAATTTATTCTGGGGTATCTCATGAAGTTATGCAAATATATATTTCAAGGGAATATTTTTTCAAAAAAACCGACCTTCTTACCTTATCTGTGCTGTTAAAGCAATAACTCTAACACAAGTTAATGAATACGCTTAATTAGCGATGAGACTTCCGGCAAAACTTTATGACATTTGCTGCATTGCAAATATTCGCGTTGTTTAATCTGTCTAGTACAATAATGAATAAAGATCATTCACCTGATAAAATTTCCTTTTAAAACTTATGGTATTAAATAATTTATTGGCATAAAGTTTCTTGAAATAAAAATGAAGGACACCTAAATATATTGGATTATATAAATTTTAAAGAGCTTAATAGCATATTATTCAAAAATCATATAACGGTGACTGTTATTCACGCGTATTAAGTTTACGTGTTATCAATCATACGAGTGAATAACAGTCATTATATTATGCGAGTAGAATACTATACTTTATCCAAAAATATCAAATAATTTTGGCTAAAATCTAATATATAATTTTTTATTTTTAAATAAATAACGTAATGTAATGTAATGTGCCAAGTAAAATGTAAGATATGAATTTAAGATATTTTGATTTGTTGTAGATGTAGTTTCATTATACTTGTATGTCTGATTGTTACCTACAAGAAATATTTTATTGTGAGATTTTGAGTGTGTTTTTTAGCTGTTTTTTTTTATTTTTAATAGTGTCGTCAATCGTCAAAATGTAGCATTCAGCTACCATTGCCGATTTCCCTCCGTCGTGTCTCTTTAATGCAGTTATATGCCAGCCTGTGTCTATAAGTATAATTAATTGCAGAAGATCGACGAAAACCATGACCGGAATATTTTTCTGGATTGGGTAGTTACAGAAATGTATAAACATTCTCAATTTCTTTGCAAAACGAACACCCTGGTTAAAGCGGAGAGTGCAGGAAGAATCTATACCGGTTTCGAAGATCTTTTTCCCCTCATCAATAAACCCATATCCTCTTCTCTCCGCTTTAACCATTTACCATAGCTTGGGCCTTCCCGAATTGCAAGGAAAGAAATGTCACGGATGAACTAGGGCCATTTACCGAAAAACGAACTAAGTTATCTATCGAAGTAGCGCAGAAAACGACAATAAATATCGCCTCTGTACCACCAGATTGACAACAGGTGGAATACTTTCATTGGTTACACCTCCTGAGATTTTCAAAATTTATAAATCATACAGGGTGCCGAGAAAATTAAGATGAGAGAATTTTAAATAATTCACAACTCATCTACTCAGCGTGGTAAAGCTCCAACAAGAAAGATTCCTTAATACTCAAACAAAAGAGTAAATGAATTAAAAATGTATAAACATTCTCAATTTCTCTGCAAAACGAAAATGCAGCAGCTGCAAAACACTCTGGTTAAAGCGGAGAGTGTAGGAAGAATCTATACCGGTTTCGGAGATCTTTTTCCCCTCATCAGTAAACGCATATCCTCTTCTCTCCGCTTTAACCATTCACCATAGCTTGGGCCTTCCCGAATTGCAAAGAAAGAAATGTCACGGATGAACTAGGACCATCTACCGAAAAACAAACTAAGTTATCAATCGAAGTAGCGCAGAAAACGACAATAAATATCGCCTCCGTACCACCAGATTGACAACAGGTGGAATACTTTCTTTGGTTACACCTCCTGAGATTTTCAAAATTTATAAATCATACAGGGTGCCGAGGAAATTAAGATGAGAGAATTTTAAATAATTCACAACTCATCTACTCAGCGTGGTAAAGCTCCAACAAGAAAGATTCCTTAATACTCAAACAAAAGAATAAATGAATTAAAAATGTATAAACATTCTCAATTTCTTTGCAAAACGAAAATTCAGCAGCTCTGCATAACACTCTTAGTGATATGCAGATTTATTCAGCAATCTTTTAGTTATAAAAATTCTAACAATAAGCGTCTTTGGGGTTTGAAATAAAAAAGAGTTGACGTTAGAGAGGTCAATCCAATGACTGGACCTCTAGTATGGAACAAACATGACATTCCGATAATATGCTACATAAACATACAAACATACATTTTACATTTACAAACAATACATATATCTAAAATATAAACACAATTACGGTGAGGTATAAAACTTATTTATAAATAAGGTCCAGTGGATTTTTACGTTTTAGTCTGTGAGTTTGTTGACTATTATCAAGCAAGTTTATTGCCAGGGCATTTGGATGGATTTCTAGGCGTTTTATGTACCGAACACTGCACTGAACTATCACTTCCTGATCGTAGGTATTTCTAGATCACAATAAATGTCTTTGTTTGACACGAACCATGGAGCGTGTGTTATAGAGCGTAACACTTTGGATTGTAATCTTTCCATTATGGATATGTTGGATTTTGCTGCTGTACCCCATAGCTGGATCCCATAGGTCCAGACCGGTTTGAGTATTGTATTGTATACCAACAGTTTGTTACGTATAGACAACTTCGATGTTCTGCCCAGTATCCAATAATGTTTACGAAATTTGAAATTTAACTGTTGGCGCTTTTTCCATATACATATGTGTTCTCCATGTCAAAGTTTTGTCCAGGTGCATACCAAGGTATTTAACGCTATCGGCTTGTGGAATGGCTTTGTTATTTATTTCTATATTAGGCGATATTTTACGACATTTTGTAAATATGATATGTTGTGATTTTGATTCATTGATCTTTATTCGCCATTTCTTTTTCCACTTTTCAATGTTCCTAATATGCCTTTGAAGAGATTCGGTAGCTGTTGCGGGATTTTCATCTGTGACTAACATAGCTGTGTCATCTGCGAATGTTTTAGTCGTTACATTTTCGTTTGTTGGTATGTCGTGTGTAAATATTAAATATAATATAGGACCCAGAACACTACCTTGAGGGACTCCAGATCGTATAGGGTAGATTTTTGATGTATCTGCTTCATGCTTGACACGGTAGTACCTTTCTTCTAAATATGATTTTAGTATAGTAAACATTGAATCAGGAACGTTCATTTTTATTTTGAAGAGCAACCCTTCATGCCAGACTTTATCAAAAGCTTGACTGACGTCAAGAAAAAGTGCAGACAGTACTTTTTTCTTCAAAAGTTTTATTTACTATATCAACGACTCTATGAACTTGTTCTATTGTTGAATGCTTCTCTCTGAAACCAAACTGGTGATCCGGAAAAAGATTATTATCAGTTGTTATCTTCATTAGCCTTCTCGCTCATAGCTTCTCAAATAGTTTAGCTAGTCCCGGTAAGAGACTAATACGACGATAAGAGGTATGTTCGTGAGGTGGTTTACTATGTTTATGGATCATTATTATATCAGCAATTTTCCATTGCGTTGGTACAATTTTCAGCCTTATTGCGGCGTTGAATAGTTGTGTTATCATAACTACACCTTTATCTGGTAACTCTTTTAAGATAGTTTCTGTTATAAGGTCATAGCCAGGAGCTTTTTTGGTTTTTAATCTATATTGGATAGTATTTTTTACATCTCTTTTTATTACTGGTTTAATTTGCTCACTTGGCTGTTGGATTATTGCTAGACTTTCATAGATAGCCTCATCTTCTTCAGCACTGACAGAGGGCAGAGGTTGAAAAACTTCTTCAAGATATTTTCCAAATGCCTCTGCTTTTTCTTAATCTGTTCTCGACCATGAGCCATCTGGATTTCTTAATGCTGGTATGTGTTTACTGGGTTGTTTTAATTTCCTGGTTGCCTTCCAAAGTGAATAATCGGTATCTGCTGTTGGTGTTAAATTTTGAAGATAATTTTCGATGTAGGAGTTTTTGTGCTGTAGTATTGTATTTTTAAGCTGTCTTGCGCCTCTATTGTAGTTCATTTTGTCTTGATGCTGCCTTGTGTTTTGCCATATCTTTCTTAGTCTCCTCTTCTCTTTAATTTGATTTCTTATACTAATAGGATTTTTTATTTTATTCTGTGTATCTTTACATTTTGAAGTGGCATTCCAAGCAGCTTCTTGGAGAAGTGTAGTAAATTCATACACTGCCAATTCAAGTTCATCTTTTGTTTTGAGAGGAATATTAAAGTTTATTTTTTGATGTATTTTTTCCCTGAACTCATGCCAGTCAGTTTTATGATTGTGCAGATTTTCTGGACGTTCTTTCTCAACAAATCTTGAATTTAGCGTCGCTATTACAGGGGTATGGTCTGAAGTAATTTCATAATTTGATACAATATTTAGATAGCCTTCTCCAAAACCTTTGCTGACAAAGAAGTCAAGACAGTCCGGAAGTCTACTAGGGTCAGTGGGCCAGTAAGTAGGTGTGTAACTAGATAAGTGTTTGAGATGTAGTTCCTGCATCACTTGAAAGAGGATTCTACCTCTACTGGTGGAGAAAGTCGAGAGCCCCAATTCACATGTTTTGCATTATAGTCAGCACCGGCAAGAAATCTATTACCTAGTGAATTAAAATAATTAGTAAATTATTCTTTATTCGGTGGATATCTGGAGGTATACAAGATTTCCTTCTTCACTATCTATGTCCATGTTTTCCAACGAAAAAGTTTAAAAGTGATAAATAAATCCAACAAATCGACGCTGCCAAGCCAAAACGGCATAAACGCCAAAATGACCACTTTTTAGTTAGCTGCACTAAAAAATAGGATTTTAATTTCCGCACCAGACAGTCAACGCGGAATAACCGCAGAAAATGTGAAATAGGTGTAATATAGGTTTAAAATTTTTATAAACGCCAGTCTAGTCACGCACGTGAACACCGACGTGAACACCGATTGACATAATCGCCAGTGCTCGTAAGATTATCATTGTGTACATTTCGGTCCAGTAATAATAGTAAAGGTATGTATTTTTACAATTTTTATGGATAAGTAACATGGTATTATCTACCTTTGCAATATTTTCAATTTGTATTGATTTTTGAAGCGTAAACACGCTGAATTTCTTTAAAAACTATGGGGCGTTTATGCCAAAACCACATATTTACATCGTGGTTGACACAAGTGCCATTCCTCAATGGTATTCTTATGCAGGTTTCTTATTTAAAAATTGCGCAAATAAAAAGTTTATTTTAAAATATTCTATTGTAACTTTGTACTAGTGTGATGAACAATTCATTTTGTATTACAGCATAGAGTTCAAATCAATTTTATACAGCTAAAAATGGCGATCGATTTTTGGCGTTTATGCCATTTTTTTGTTGCACATGGAAAGCAGAAGTAAAAAAATAATGGCCTAACTAAATGAAAATAAAACATATACCGAATCAGAACAAAATGATATACTGACTGACAATAATCCCCTATATTTCCCTTAGAGGTTTATGACATTTATAATGCCAACATTGCAGAAGCTTTTAGCAATGACATTATCATCTTTGAGGAACCACCAGACGTTGCAGTAGAAGAAGAAATATTTAGTCACGATCTCACATCATGTTTCAACTTAGCAGCAGATAATGGTTTGGATGCCGGTATAAGTAGTGATCAAAATAAGGAAAATACAAGCAATCAAATCAATACGGATGTTGAACCAAATATTGACAGTGATTATGAATTAGAATCCACTACTTATTATTAGATATCCACTTTTAAGTATTTCATATTTACTTTTAAGTATTTCATCCTAGCACCAAAACATGTTTAAAGAATTTAAGGTTTTGTTTTTAACTTAGAATGTATTTTTGATTATTAAAAAATAAACCCTATCAAAAATCTTCGTAATTTCATCATTTTTCTTGTTGGTATAAACGACAATTTTTGATTTTCGTTTCTTTTTTCATTAATGGCATATATCCCTTTTAAGCGCCATATTGACTAACCTTACAACGATGCGATCGACACAAACGCCAGAGGTAAGTTTGGCATATTCACCAATGTTATATCTTGATTGGACATAAGCGCCATTTTATAGTTTTTAATTTATTTCAGACAGTATTTTCAGCCACATTAATGTTCGCAATATATTAAAATTTGAAAAAAAAATCACCAATTTTTTTGAGTCACTGTGCAGATAAGCAGAATTGGTAAAAATAAAAATAATCAGTTTTTTGTGTTTCCTGAAAAATCAAGTTAATGTCGTTTATGCCGTTTTGTCTTGACAGCGTCGAAATATTTGATGTTTCAAATTAAAATTAACCGCAACAGCGCCTTGACTTGACAATTCATCTAGCTTTGCATTTTATGTTGTACGCACACAACTGTATTCGACCCAGTGAATAATGAAATCATTTTTCACTATAGTGAATAATAGATATATATTATTGTTATTACTTAGTTAACTCATGTATAATGAATTAGTTATAGACGTCTTGGACAAAAACTTTTAAATTTTTTCATAAAACTTTCGGATTTAACAAAAACTAATTTTCTTTTATGGCACAAACCGAATTATCTAATTAATACCAAAAAAAACTCATTCCAGTAATAAAAATATATTATTCAGCAAAACCCTTGTTTTCGTATATATCTTTTCGGTTATTTGCAAGTTAATTTTTGTATCCGGAGACTGGCCTACTAATGTCACATCAACTAAAATGGGAGATAAACAGCATGGCGACAAGTGTCCTTCGCAACGTCTCGGAAACACCCCGGAGCACTAAAGTATCGCTCCCTGGTTTGGAGACTCCCTGGTGATTCCAGAATCCCTCTTTGTTTGATTTTGATGCCTACTCGATGTCTCTGGATAGTTCTGGTAGCAAATACTAATTAACCGCTCGAAGATGGTGTAATGAACCACACGAACTGACAGTTTTATTTGGTTGCCCACCCGCGGGATGTTTCTGAAGAGGAGATTCGGTATTTAAATATGAGTTTCTATTGCTTAAATAAAAATAAATGGTGGAAGATATGGGGAATGAGCTAATGATGTGGCCATCATGTTGTAATATTATTCACTTAAATCTTTTGGTCGTTTTGCTTTAAATAACTATGTTCAAAATATTGTCTCTTCGTGATGCTATCTGCTGGTCCTGAAAACGATAATCTTATGCATATATACCGCATATATCTTATGGAAAATATGTTACTCAAATGCAATAGCATGTACATGAGTACATTCCTCTCTAAATTACGATAATTTCATATCATTGAGACAAGTCTGAATTTTTTATAAGAACGGAGTAAACTGATATAGATAAATCTAAAATCAAATGATAGTGTAGTAGTGCAGTCACGGGAGGTGGATATGAGCTATTACCTCCGATGTCGTCGAACCTCCATCAATTTATATGAAAATTGGTGAGTGGTTAGAGGATATCTCCAGGAACAAAGGTGAAATGGTACCAACTTGCGCTTTTACCCTGAGGTTGGATGCCACCCCTCCTCGGGGGTGAAAATTATTGTATTAAAAATAACCCCACAATTTGATAGAGGGACAAATTTTAAGCAAAATTTGTTATATAAATTTATTAAAATAAATCAAATCTTTTTGAGTTATTAAAGATCAAAGATTTTAATTTTTCGTGAAAAAAATGTATGTTTTTAACCGATTTTACATAGATAACTCTAAAACTATAAGTTGTTGCAAAAAATTTATTATTTTTAAACTTGAGGCTAATAAAAAAAATAAACTCCTTACTAGAAAAACCTTTCAATGTTAACTAAAAGTGAATTGAATGTCTATTTCTTTCGTCGAGTACATAAATCTAAGTGTTCAAGCTTAAATATCGGGAAAATGGTGCATTTTATAACATAAACTTATTAAACATTTGTCAAAGTACATAGAAATATCTATTAAATAAGCCCTCGAACAAGTTGATAGCATCAAAATTTATGCACCAAAAATGTTTCAAAATGTATCTTTTAAAAATTTTTCCAAAAAATGTTATTGTTTTTTTTTTGTAAATAACTCTGTTAATTTTTAAGATATAGGGTTCACCTAAATACTAGTTAAAAGCTGATTACAAGAGCTATTAAAAAACGTCAAAATTAGTCTGTTAAACCTCTCACTTTTTTCAAAATAAAAGAATAAGCCACAATTTTACTAAAAAAATGAATTTATTAACGTTTCGAAGCCCAAATTTAATAAATTCATTTTTTAGTAAAATTGTGGCTTATTTCCCATGGAAAATACTTAATTATAAAAATGCCACAAGGAAATAGCTTCAGAACAACATCAAAATAAAAGGTTAAATGGCCCCGGTTACATGGTTCTCGCAGCAAAATTGAAATATTAAACGTTTCTATCTCGGTTATTTTTTACTCTACGGAAATAGTAAAATGGATAAATTATTTGGAGCAGAAAAAACTAAAATTTAGTTATATATGATTTTTTAAGTATATTGAGCATTTTTGGAGTTATTATCAAATGAAAATGAAAAGTACGATAATTTTAAAAATTCTGATTTTTTAAAAATATATCTTTTTTTTTTCAAAAATATGCATTCTAAACCGGTTAAAATTGTTGAAATTATTAACTATGTTAACCTAAAGAAATTATTGTGGGGGTTACTACAAATATTAATTCTTGTGGAAATTGCGTATGTTTTATTTTTCACTTTTTCCTAAAGAAATCGAAAGGGTTCTCTTATTTTCATCATAACTTGCTTAATTTTGATGCTATTAACTTCTACTGAAGCTCATTTGATAGGTATTCTGAAGTACTTTGACAAGTGCTTAACAAGTATATTATATAAAATGCATCGTTTTCCCGTTATGTAAGCTTGAATACTTAGATTTGAGTACTCGTCGAAAAAAATATACATTCAATTACCCATAACTCACTTTGAAATAACCTTAGTTTAGTTCTTTAAGTGGGAAGTGTATTAAATTTTTTATTATCTTTAATTTTGGTAATAATAGGTATTTCACAAAAGATTATAGTTTTTAAGTAATACGTGAAAAACAGCTTCAAAGCATGCATTTTTTAAGAAAAAATAAAATCTTTGATATTTAATAACTCAAAAAGTATTGATTTATGTTAATAACTTTATATAACAAATTTTGCTTAAAAGTTGCCCCTCTATCGATTTCTGGTATTATTTTTAATAAAAAAAATTTCACCCCCGAGAAGGCGTGGCATCTACCCCCAGGGTAAAAGCGCAAGTTGGCATCATGTCACCTTTGTTCCTTGAAGTATCTTTTAACTAGTCACCAATTTTCATGAAAATCGATGAAAGTTCAACGAAATCGGAGGTGAAAACCTTCAGTGACTCCACTATAGTGAGTTAGGGAGAGACATACTATGTCTCTCCCTAACTCACTATAGTGGATGTCTCTCCCTAACTCACTATAGTGGAGTCACTGAAGGTTTTCACCTCCGATTTCGTTGAACTTCCATCGATTTTCATGAAAATTGGTGAGTAGGTAGAAGATACTTCAAGGAACAAAGTTGACATGATATAGGAGAGGAAAGAAATTTTGTGAATAAGCCTTTTGCGTATGCGTTCATAAATCTTATCTTAGCAGGTATTAAGGTCTTATCTTATAGATAATAATGACAATGCACTTCAAGTGACGAACCGCAAGATAAGGGTCAGACCTCACGCTGGCCAAGTTAAAGCTGTTTTTGATACGGACAATATATTTTAGAATAATAGTATTATGAATAGGACAGTTTTATGGACTTAAAAAATGTGATTTCGATAAACTTAAATTTCAATTTACGCCGTTATTGTAAAAAATTCAGACTTTGCGCAATGATATGAAATGATAAAAATTTAGAGACGAATCTATTCCATAAAAAGTGTGCGGTGTCCTTTAACGTCAAAAATAAATATTCAGTCATCAGTTTCAATTCAATGCAAGCCACATTTCAAAAACCTGCTTCAAAAACTGTTAAAAGCTATGTCAAAAATCTGTGGTCTGCGCCTTCATAACAAAGCTAAACATTCGTAATAGCGCAAAATTTTTTTATGGATGCACAGAGATCCTCAATTACGTTTTTTAAAAACCGGATATCGAATAGCAACGCCCTTAAATTATCATATGGGCCCATAAATTATCATAGGCTACTAATAGGCAATGTTTTGAACATTGCCTAACACGTTGACGGACAGAACCTCTATAGACGTCGTATTTCCATTGATGTAATGTGACAAAACGTCTATAGACGACCTTTATAAAATAACGAGTTGTGACAAAAAATCGGTGTCAAAAAATGACACATTACATCTACAGATGCAAATGTGACACGACGGCCGTGTTCGTCGTTCACATGTTTACAAAAAATGTTAAAAAACTCATTGTTTCCATAAACTATAAGCGCTAAAAGAAATTCAGCAATTTCCCTATTCTACTTTGTAAAGTATATAGTATGTCAGTCAACAATTCAAAGCAGAGTGAGCAGAAGATTTAAGCGAATAATTACAGCAGAATTCCCACAACCTTAGCTCATTGTCATATCTTACACGATTTTTGAAAAGACTTACACTCTTTTGTCATGTAAAACTAGGTTTTCGACATGGAATTGCAATTCGAAATTTGGTAATGGATCGCGCCGAAAAGCGGTTTCATGGCGATTGCTATAACTCTTATGCACTGAGGCTGAAAAACGTTTAAGTCATTTGCATTCACGGGAAAACTTTTAGAGAACTATTCGGCAGCAAATATTTCTTGGGGATTTTTTGTCCGGAATTTTTGTGAGGATATTTTGACCCAAAAAATTGGTGGATATTATTTGTCCGGGATTTTTGAAGTTATACTTCTTTAGGCATGAGGGTGAATTTTTATTTTACTGGGCGCATGCGCACACCGACAGTATGGTATAAACGTTATACGGGATCTGATTGGGTGTTAAAATCATCTGTCAATAATTGTTCAATAAGGAGATTTTGGATAAACACATTAATGTTGTTTGTATTAGTTTTTATTGTTAGTTTTTGTGATGGCAGAGAAAAAAACAGGTTTATAATATTGTAGTGACTTTTTAAATAGTTTTTAAAAGCGACAGGTACGTAATAAATATAAATGTTTCAGTATCCTAATAAAACCTTTCATCGGTACCTACCCTACCTATTTGAAAAATTACAAATAACCAACCAAAATAGTATGTAATGCTTTGATTTACATAATTTGATGACCATCAAAATTTCTATCAATATTCACCTAATATATTGTTTTCTTACACTATATTTTCTTGTATTTTAATACTTCTTTCAATTCTAAATAATTTAGATTCAAAATCAAAATAATTTGGTTAAATTCAGAACCGTCAAAACTTTAATCCGTTTAGTTACTTGATCTTTGCACATGTTGACACATGGTCTCCTTGGGTGAAACTTTAAGGTGAATGAATTTCAATACTAACTGCGCTAATAAGCGGGTTCGAACCCCAACGAAACTTTTATTTTTTAATTTTTTTTACATTATATGATTGTAAGTTTATTTATTATATATTTTTTTTTTCAGAAAATACGTATTTAGTTAAAAAATTTCCTACATTGTTCAGAAATTATTTGTGGTATTTTTCAATGTGTTTTTTTTGTGTGTGTTTTATTCTTTTATTATTTTAATTTTTGGAACTGTTTTAATAAAATTTTTTGAGAAGTAGTAAGTATTAAAATTAGTTTAATATTTAAATAACATAAAGAAACTGTTTAAAGTATATTAATTTCGTTGAAATCATATAATAGAAATATAACTTCTTACGTGCGTACAAAGTACACGTACACACACATTCTTTTTTTGTGTTGATTTTTTGTCCTGGGATTATTTGTCTGGGGATTTTTTCCAGGGATAATCTGTGGGGATTTTTGGTCTGAGAATATTTGTCCAGGGATTATTTGTCCTTACCCCGACGTGCGGTATGTCATACCTTGCCGAATACATATTTTGTTGTAAAATGTGTTTTATAAAAGATTTCTAGAAGACCATATGTGTATCTTCAAGTGGAGTGTAATTGTACCTGCTGCCAACTGCTGCATTTTTAGTATGGTTTAGACTTTGAGCTACGTTGACGTAAACTTATCTTGCGGTATCACGTACCGCATGGCAGTGCTTACGTTTCTATAGTTAAAAGCAGTCCAATGTATTCTTTCGTTATTATTATGGGAGCAAGTTCATCCAGTTGTTCTACCTTCAAGTGGAAAGCACTATTTTTGAATTACCAATACTCAAGTTTTTTTGTAGCTTAGTTTATAAAGGATTTTGTAAGAACCTCCACCATTTTTTAAAATTATTTAAATATTCATGCGTTTATAATTTTCTTGTGTTTAATTTTGTTTGTTGTCTTGTACTATTAATTTTGAGCAATATTTTATTAACAGCAGTATAAAGCGTCATTCCGTAGTTGATGTAAAAAACAAATACAATGATATTAGACAACTTTATATTGAAAACAAAGAAGGATAGGCACCGGTATGACATACCGCATGTTAGAATCTACGTCCTGAAACATCCACGTTAGCAGTTAAGGGTTAAGCGCGAATATTTCTTTTAAACCGTGTACAACGCTGTAGAATCAAATTTACAGAACACTTTATAAAAAATTACAAAAAATTCAATTCAAACATACTATAGGGTGAGGCAGATAACTGGCCTATTAGAAATATCTCGAGAACTAAAGGCAACAGAATCATAAAAATTAAAATTAAGGGGGTTTTGAAGGATGATCTATTAAATGAAAATATTTTCATCCTTTTTGCAACTTCAGGTTATACCGGAAGTTGCTTATAATTTAGTTTTTTTAAATGGGACACCCTGCATATTTTTACATTTTTTTATTCTCTTCGATGTCTTCTTTCTTAAAATATGAGGTTTCGTAATATTATACAGGGTATTTTAAAAGGTAATTACGTTCTTTTATTAATTTCTTAGCAATATTCACATCCTGTAGAATTGTAGTAGTTTGACATCTAAAACTCTACTTACGTGCAAATGATTTTTAATATACTCTACTATTGTTAAGAATCATTAGTATAGCTAAATTTTTAATTTTATTATACAGGGTTGGTCGACACTCGGAATGAGTATTTTCTGAGTTTTCTTAAATGGAACACCCTGTATTTTTGTATTGTAGTGAAATGATATTTTATAGTACTTTTTTATTTCTTAAGCATTCCCTATTATACCTAACTGCTTTAATTTGTGAGTTATTGGTGATTCAAGCTAAACAATAATTGCAACAAAAAATACGTAAAATTTTATTAGGTTGGCCGTGAAAATACTCAATCCCAAATAATTTTTCAGAAATAAATACATATTAATCCAGACTGGTGCTTAAAATTACCAATAATGGTTTAGCTATTAAAATACCTACGTAGTTAAGATTGTTGTTGCGATTAACAATTAAGCACAAATTAAAGCCGTTAGGTATAGGAAATGCTTAAGAAATAAAAAAGTACCATAATATATCATTTAATTTCAATACTAAAATACAGGGTGTTCCATTTAAGAAAACTCAGAAAATACTCATTCCGAGTTTCGACCCACCCTGCATACTAAAATTAAAAATTTAGCTATACTAATGATTCTTAACAATAGTAGAGTATATTAAAATTCATTTGAACGTAAGTAGAGTTTTAGATGTAAAACTACTACAATTCTACAGGGTGTTAATTTTGCTACGACATTAATAAAAAAAACGTAATTATCTTTTAATATACCCTGTATAATATAACAAAACCTCATATTTTAAGAAAGAAGACATCGAAGAGAATCCATAAATATGAAAATATACAGGGTGTCCCATTAAAAAACACGAACTTATAGCAAAGAGATGAAAATATTTTCATTTAATAGCTCATCCTTCAAAACCCCTTTATTCCAATTTTCATAATTCTGTTGCCTTTAGTTCTCGAGATATTTCTAATAGGCCCTTTATTTGCATCACCCTGTATACTTAACACCTTTTTGCGTTGTGTTTCAGTTCATAAAATATAATCCGTGCTACGCCCTTAACGACAGGACTTCAAGTAAAATTCTCAATATACTTTAAAAAATTCTTCTTATAGCTGAGTTTTCATCGTTTCAAGAACATATATGTCTCACATGCAATTTTACACTTTTTATGAAAATGTAATAAATTTCTTTTGTAACATAAATCACCATTTTTAGTCAAAACTGCCTCCAAAATGAAAATCGTATTAAATTTCATGAAAAATTCCTGGAAAATTTATTGTACTTGTATCATCTTTTAAACAGAAATCTTCTGTTATAAGAGACCTAACATTAAGACAAATTGTTAGTTACACAAGATGTTATACGTTAAAAGAATAATAATACAAATAATGGGATAAAATACTGTGTCGTTTCTTTATGTATATCATTTTATAGAAATAGGTATAAATATTAAGGATGGCCATTCAATTACTCACGATATTACCATGAATAGTGTATAGTGTAATATGTTTGTCTAATAGAGCTTTGCCTCAATTGAACTAGCAAAACAAATAACAATTTTTTTTTGTTTAAAATTTATGAGACCATGAATCTTAAGATGTCTTTATAGAAATATACTTTATTTATTGTTCGTTTTATCTGCTTAGTTATTATAATTTTTAGAACGAAAATGAAGGGTGGAAATAATTAAAAAAAAATTAAGCAGGTCGTACTTAATATTCATACCTATTTGCTTTATTACGCCCCTAAAATTATGTCACATTTAATACACGATTTTGGCCTTCTTAAAAAATCTATCTCAAAAAATGAGTGACAATTACTAAATAAAATGTTTGTCAATGTTACATATATTTAAAAAACGATAGTTTTCTCAATTATTATAATAGTTCATATTTAAGTCCAAATTAATATTTGGGACTTTTTCTGTACAATATTAATTCTCGATGTGTCTGGCGTAAAAGCTAAACTTAGCTTTAGTAAGTGTAGTTTTTTTAAATAAACCAATCAGGAAAAAGAAGTAATTTATTCTACAACTAAGAGACGGAGAAAACGGTTTGGGAATTAATACCAAAGCGATATTTCTTCATTTGGTCCGTTATTTTTTGCTGTGAAAGCAAGGGGATATGTTCAATAAAATTGTGCCAATCTTTAAGAATGCAAGCGTCGTTTATTACGGTGTCCCAATGAAACTTTTTGAACCATAATTTTTGCATCAGTATCTTACCTTTTACTATAACAGGATTTATCAAGCCTAACGGATTATAACATTGAGCTAAGATAGAAAGTATTTTTCTTTTGGTAACTGGACCGTGCACGATTTCTTGAGGCATGGAAATACAAAGAGTATCTTCTGCTGTACTCCACTTTAGCCCAAGAACTTTACTTGGGACTTCATCTATGTTTATGCCATAATCAGCTTTTTGATTTTCCGAAATGTCTTTGGAAATATTTTTAAGAAAATAATCACTATTTGAACAATATTTATGCAACTCAAACCCATGCTTATTTAAGATGGTATTTAATTGAGAGTATAAATTGAAAAGTTCGTTGTGATTATATGAACCACAAAGGCCATCGTCCATATAGAATTGATTCAGAATTGCATCAGACGCAAGAGGAAATTCTAAAAAGTTTAGACAAGCAATTTCTTTAAGAACCCTTGTTGCCAAGAACGGGGCTGAATTGGTTCCAAAAACTACAACATCGAGTTGGATACATTTAAAGTCTTCATCAGGGTTTTCTCGCCATAAAATGTTTTGAAGAAAAGTTTGTTCCGGGTTCACGAGGACCTGTCGGAACATTTTTTTAATATCTACCGTGAATACAAAAGGAAAAAGTCTAAATCTACATAGAATGTCATACAATTCTGGCTGGACCTGATATCCCTTTAAACACACGTCGTTTAAGGAATACCCTGAGGAACTTTTGGCGCTGGCGTCCATGACAACGCGCAAACGCGTTGTTAAACTGGATTCTCTAACTACACCTAAGTGCGGAATAAAATATTTATTTTCAGATTTGGCATTTAGCAGAGTTAGGGGTACATAATGAGCATGTTTAAGTTCAATTAATTCATCAATAACTTTTTTATAGTCTTGATAAAAGTTGCAATTAGTTTTAAATTTATTTTCTAAAGAAATGAAACGCTTTCTGGCCATGTAATAAGAATTTCCTAACTTTAGATTTTCTGAAGGTGATTTCAGCGGCAAACTTACTTGAAATCTACCATTTTGTAAAATTTTAGTTGTAGAACGGAATAGGTTTTCAGATGCCTCATCAGCTTCTGAAAGATAGAATTTATGGGGAATTTCCTCGATTTCCCAGAATTTTTTCAAACGGCTGTCTAATTGTAATGTGGAAAGAAGTGAATTAGATTCAGTTAAAACTTCTGAACTACTGTCTGTAACAGATATATTGGATACAGTAAAATGATCAGGAACTTTACCAGCTACCACGAAACCTAAGTGAGACTCTTGTAAGACTGGAAGATTTTTGCCAAGTCTGACGAAGTTAGGTAAAATAATATCGTAATAAAGATCCAAACCAATTAGAATGTCAATTTCAGAAGGCTTAAAAAATTCGTCGTCTGCTAGAAAGAATTGTTCCGGAATATTTAATTTTTTCACTAGTATTTTTGATTGAGGGAGAGCACAAGTAATCTCGGGTAATACAACTACTGAAAAATGAAAACTTCTTCGACGATCATAATTGGAAGATATGGTTATATCTGACATTTTAGTACAAGTCGAGCCACTCCCTCCTATTCCTGATATATGTACTGACTTGTTATACGTATCTAATTGTAACTTGTTCACAAGCTTCTCTACGATAAATGAATTTTGGGATCCTGTGTCCAAAAGAATTTTCGCTATGCAGAAATTAGCGTTTTTACCAAGTAAGGTTACTTTTGCAGTACCCAGAAGAATATGACTATTTTTTACTGACTGAACAGAGTGATTCGCTTAATGATTATTTGCGGTAGGGTTATTTTCCGTAAAATTTCTCGAAGGACCTTGAAAATTTGTTATTCCTGAATTTTCCTGTACTGGTTGGATATCCAGAAAACGGGTTTGAAGATTTGAATTACTATCGAGATGAGAAGATGAATTATTACCATTTTGAACATGAGCAGTATTATCTAAATAAGAACTATTAGATGAGATTAGAGAGCTATGGTTACCTGCGTAGCTATTAGGTTGAGAATTTGAACCATTATTATATAGAGAATGTGAATGACGCTTACTACTAGTCATTGGCGGAGAATGTTGATTTTCGCCGATTTTTATGTGCATTAACGAATTGTGTGACTTGGAGCAAAAAGAACATTTTTTGGAGGATTTACACTCTTTCAAATTGTGTTTACCAAAACAATTTATACATAAATTCTTTGCCCTAATAAATTGCAATTTGGCGGAATGAGATATATCTTTAAACTCAGAGCAAGTGTAAATTTTATGGCCCTCCTTGTTACAGTAGATACAAATTAATTGAAATTGGCGATTTGAAGTTGCCTCATGCATTGTCGAATGAGATGAGAAATTTTTTCTGGTAGTTTTAGGACTAGAAATTTCAACATTTTCCAGAATTACTGCACGTTTTTCTAAGAATTTTAAGAAATGATTTAAAGTAGGTATTTCATCGTGATTCCTCTCAGATTCATATGCCTTAGCCGATTGAAAATCTAACTTCTTTTTTAGAATGAATATAAGTGTTAAGTCAAATAAATTTTCGGAAGTTAAATTCAAATTTTTTAGTGACAAAATATTCTTTGGAATTGTAGTGATTAATTCTCTTAATGTGTCTGACTTACATTTAGAAATATTATTACAATCAAAAATTGCTTGCAAATAAGAATTTATTATGGCAAATTTGTTTTCGTATCTCTTCTTTAAAATATTTAACGCGATTAAAAAATTTTCATTAATTATCGGTAATGAATCTATAAGTTGAAGGCTTTCGCCTTTTAAATAACTCTTCAAGTACACAAGTTTTTGGACATCTGTTAATGTCTCATTTTTCACTATGAGTGCATCGAAGAGCGCGATGAACGATTGAAAGTCTCTAATATGACCTGAGAATTGTGAAATTTTTATATCCGGAAGACGAACTGCTATTGGAGCACTACAAGAACCCTCACTGGATGAACTAGATCTTATCTGAGAAGGTGCAGCTTTTAATTTATTAACACAAGCGGTCAAATCGCTTACAAGTTTGAAATATTGATTTTCTGTAAACTCTCTATCTTTTTCTTCTTTGCCTGTATTTGATGCAAGGAATTCGATTTCATTTTGTGCTTTTTCATAATCATGAAATATTAAATGAAGTCTACTTAATCGCGTCTCGAACTGGGTAACATCTAATTCTACGTCTTTTTTGGCTATAAACCAGTTAGACATACGAGTAAGAGAAGACTTAGCAATTTTTCTATATTTTTTGAACTCATCCATTTTTACTAAAGATATTGGAACACGAAAATGTCTTTGAATCACAGAATTTATTGATTTTAATGTCTTTGAATAACTGATAGCCAAATAGAATAATGAAACAAAGGGTATATAAATGGACTTATCTCACCCAGTATATCCTTTTGTTGTTGTGTCGGCAAATAATCTTGAAGAACTTTCCATAAGTTTTATGCTGGTCAAAAATCCGGCTCGAAGGACCAAATGAAGATGTATCGCTTTGGTATTAATTCCCAAACCGTTTTCTCCGTCTCTTGGTTGTAGAATAAATTATTTCTTTTTCCTAATTGGTTTATTTAAAAAGACTACACTTACTAAAGCTAAGTTTAGCTTTTACGCCAGACACATCGAGAATTAATATTGTACAAAAAAGTCCCAAATATTAATTTGGACTTAATTATGAACTATTATAATTGAAAAAGCTATCGTTTTTTAAATATATGTAACATTGACAAATATTTTATTTAGTAATTGTCACTCATTTTTTGAGATAGATTTTTTAAGAAGGCCAAAATCGTGTATTAAATGTGACATAATTTTAGGGGCGTAATAAAGCAAAGATTAGAATTTGGATTATATAATAAAGTTTCAACAATAATTTTTAGAACGAAAATGAAGGGTGGAAATAATTAAAAAAAAATTAAGCAGGTCGTACTTAACCTTAGACAATAGAAAAATGTTTTATATCATTCCAAGGTTACTACAGGTGATCATCTTGTGAAACAAAAGGAACACGTATATAAATATTTCCACTTATTTGTCTGTTTAATACAACAAAAAAATAAGGAAGGTGACGCATACATACAGGGTGAGTTTTTAGTGCGGGATCGGTCGATACCTCCATTATGGTATAAAATATCGAGGAAAGTTATTTAAAAAAATGTAGGCAATGATATTCTCCACGCTTGGAAAATATGTCCATTTCTACAGGGTGATCAGTAACTGCGTGGTATATCAAACATATAATTTTTTAAATGGGACATCCTATATATTTTTTTATATTTATATTCTCCTCATAATTCTTGTTCATATAATATGGTTTTGCATTACTATACAGACTATTTTTAACAAGTTATGACCATTTTTATTTCGAAATCACTATGAGATTAACACCCTGTATATGAAGAAGTAATTCGTAGACAATAATTCATTTTATGTAATAAGATAAACAATATACTGTAGTTTTTAAATTAAGTCCAGTTCACATCATTGACGAATATTTGTATACAGGGTGAACTACAAAACCAAATTACGATTTTCTCTATTTTTTTAAATGGATCACCCTATTTTTTATTTTTCAACATTATTGTATTTAATATACTCTTTCATTTTTATATAGCATTCCCTATATCTAAACTGATTACTTTCCGAGATATTTTTAGTTTTCTTCAAATTTCGGGAATACATTCAATTTTTCTGGTAGAAATAAGTTAGTATTGAGTGATAATTAAACAAACTTATTTTTATTAGATAAATAACTAACACAAAATATAAACCATAGCAATATGCAGCGAATATACCAATAAATGTGATATTAAGAAATTATCATATTTCCCTGATATACAAAAATCGTAAAATTCCTACAAAAAAACTTTGTATTCTATATAATACTATAACAAGATTATTTTTATTTAATAAATAACTTACATGAAACATAAATCAAAACAATATACAACTGATGTAACAGTTTTTAGATTGGTATATCAACAGCACCAACACCGAAAATTACGAATGTGCTTAACTGATTAAATAAATAAATAAATATCAACAGCAGTCTAAGCCAAGAATTTTTTAGTAGAACATTCATTTTTATAAGCACTTTTAAACTACAAATATTGTATTTATACACTTTCATTTTTATATAGCATCTCCTATACATAAACTTATAAGTTTCTGAGATATTTTTAGTTTTCTTCATTTGCCGGGAATACATTCAATTCTTATAAATATAAATAACTTAACAAATAAGTATTATGTAATAATATAACAAATATTTTTCTTCAATAAATAACTAACAAAAAAATAATAAACCATAACAAAATCTAATGAATGTACCAATTAATGTGATGTTAAGGATATAAGTCTAAAGTAAATGTTGAAAATGACCACTTTCAACGTCTATGCAATTTTGTAACCGATATTCAAATGACCGAGCCACATTTCTAACATTTTTGTAAGTCAATATTATTAAAAGCTTCTTTTATTATATTTTTCATATCATCAAGCGTTGTTGGACGCTTCTGGTATACAAGGTTTTTTATATAGCCCCACTTGAAAAAAATCAATTTTGGAAGAACTGGAGCACCGTCGTATAAAAACCTCGACCGTCAAAAAATGTGGACCAATCACATAATCTCTAACAATATCACCTTAAACATTTATAGATCACCTAGTTTGAGCGTTAACAAAGTAGGGATTTCTTGATGCATATTAATGAAATGTAATATGAAAATTATATTATTAATAACTGCGGGTCACAATCTTCAATTAGGAATGTGTTATTAAAAATTTTCTTGGCTTATAATGCTGTTGATATAATAATCTAAAAACTATTAAATTAGTTGCATATTGTTTTTATTTATGTTTTGTCTGAGTTGTTTATTAAATAGAAATAATCTTGTAATGTTATTCTACACAAGCTATCTATATTTTTTTTGTAGGAATTGTATGATTATTGTATATTAGGGAAATATGATAATTCCTTAATATCACATTTATTGATACATTCATTCCATATTGCTATGATTTATATTTTTTGTTAGTTATTTATTGAATAAAAATAATTTTGTTTAATTATCATTCAATACCAACTTATTTCTACTAGAAAAATTGAATGTATTCCCGAAAGTTGAAGAAAACTAAAAATATCTCCGAAAGTAATAAGTTTAGATATAGGGAATGCTATATAAAAATGAAAGATTATAATAAATACAACATTTTTGAAAAATAAGATATAGGGTGATCCATTTAAAAAAATAGAGAAAATCGTAATTTGGTTTTGTAGTTCACCCTGTATACAAACATTCGTCAATCTATTCAATTGGACTTAATTTAAAAACTACAGTATATGGTTTATCTTCCTACATAAAACAAAATATTTTATATGAATTACTTCTTTATATACAGGGTGTTAATCTCATAGGGATTTCGAAATAGAAATGGTCATAACTTGTTAAATACTCTGTATAGTAATCAAAACCCTATATTATATGAACAAGATTTATGAGGGAAATATAAATATGAAAAAATATATAGTGTTTCCCATTTTAAAAATTATATGTTTGATATACCACGCTGTTATTGATCACCCTGTAGAAACGGACATATTTTCCAAGCGTGGAGAATATCATTGCCTACATTTTTTCTAAATAACTTTTTTCGATATTCTATACCGTAATGGAATTATCGACCGATCCCGCACTAAAAACTCACCCTGTATAAAAGAATCCGTTAAATGTACAAGGTGCAAATTAAATCGTTTAGTAGTAAAAAAATCAAAATAATACGAACTCAAACATTTTAACGGCACTCTTTACATTTTGGTAAGAAATATGTGGTACTTTCTTGTGAGCCAGCAGCAACAATAGACAAATTTTAACTAAATTAAAAATAATTCAATTATAAAATTATTGAAAAAATATTTAATACATATAAATAACTTTAATAATAATAAATTTAACAAGGAGACTCGTTGAGTCCATTGTGGTTCTGTTTAGCTTTGAACCCCCTTTCCCAGCTATTAAACTCCACTGACTCAGGTTTTAGCATTAAAAGCAATAATACTGTGGTAGCGAAGCTCAATCATCTGTTGTATATGGATGATTTGAAATTAATGGCTTCCACTCGAGAACACCTAGGAGAGATGCTAAAAACTGTAGAAACATTCTCTAATGATATTAGTATGCAGTTCTTTCTAGACAAGTGCCGTGTTTTGAATATAGTCAGAGGAAAGGTACAGCCCGGTGGATTCGATATGCAAAATGGCCAGAACATCGAGGCCATGGGCGACAACGATATGTACAAATATCTTGGAGTAAAGCAGGCGCGGAAAATTGACCATAAGCAAATGAAAACTGAGATAACTACTGAGTTTATAAGAAGGGTAAAACAGCTGCTTTGTTCACAGCTTAACAGTAAAAATTTGTTTAAGGCACTAAACACCTACGCTTGTTCCGCGCTTAGCTATTCATTTGGTATTGTTAAGTGGACAAAAACGGATATTGAAAATCTTCAGCGAAAAGTGCGAACACACCTCACAAAGGCACAAAAACACCACCCTAAAAGTGCAGTAGAACGAACGACATTACCCCGGTATTTAGGAGGAAGAGGACTTATGGATATAGGTGAGCAATTAGATAAACAAATTGCTAATTTACCTTTTGCTAAATCTGGATACCATGATGGACCTCAGAGCACTTCAACGTGTGCAGAATACATGAAGCCGTGGATAGATAACTACATGGAATCCGAGTCGGATTCCGAACAGGATGGTCGATTGTAGGATTGTAAATAGTTTACCTTATGTTTTAAATTCCCCTGTATATCATTTTTCTTAATTATTAGTACGAGAACGGGATAAGGGTCTCACACATATGGACGTTGGCCCAGATGTGCAGAACGAATTGGGGATTACAGCGACGGTAGCGGACTACTTTTAACGTTATAATTTTAGTTTATTGGAAAAAGATGGCGGCGGGTCGGTACATACTTTGAACCAATTTTAATTGGGTTCTTTCACAGGAAAAAAAAGAGATTAGCCTAAGAGGGTTTGTTTTAGCGTAGGGAACGAGAACGAATACATTTAGTCGATTTTACCATCATAAACGCGACGGACGTGCTGTTAGGGTTAATAAGACGTAAAAAGACGAATTAAGACGGGTATTATATTGATTAGACGCAAATTATCTATAAATACATTTCTTTTTTGTAAGAATAAGAACACGTAAGATTTTAGTCGCAACTACACAACACTTTAACATTTCGTCAATTTAATAGTATCAATAATTTAGTCATCTATTTTATCAATTAAAACTGTTAAACATCAAACGGACTTTTATTACGATTGTCTTTAAAGAATACCTACATATAAATAAAAAAATATGAAAAAAAAATTTTTAAGAAACGCTTTTCTTTAGTTACGAGTGACTAAAATTAAAAATATAAAAAGATCAACTAAAAAGCAAAAAATTTAAAAAAATTTAAAAAAGCTAACACATTCGTCAAAGAAAAGCGTGGCGCGTGTTCATTGAATAAACGGTTTTCGCCCCACATTTTTCTTTAACGAATGTGTCAGATTTTTTCAATTTTTTTTTTTTGTTTTGCTTTTTAGTTGATCTTTTTATAATGTTTTTAATTTTATTCACTCGTAACTAAAGAAAAGCGTTTCTTAAAAATTTTTTTTTCATATTTTTTTATTTTTAAACACTTTTATTTAGTTCAATATTTGACTCCCTTATCTCCAAGGCAAATGAATGAAAATTTGTAGACATATGCATTCGCGGGAACAATACACGAATAGTCAATAATTTTTTTTTATATTTGTTAATTGTTTAAATAACAAAAAACGATTTTAATGGAAAATGCTTAAATTCTCTTGTTTTTTACAATGTAAAAACTTGAAACTTTTACGGATTGTAGCTAATGATATGAACTATGCATAATTTCACTTTTTACGTTAATTGTTATATATACATATTTTATGTATAATTGTTATAAACAAACAATAACTTTTTCGAATGTTTTGCCGATTCCGACTACTTTTCATGTTAGTACATCATATTATTGTTTTATACATATTTTAATAAACATGATGATATATTATAATGTTTAAAAAATGTAAGACTAAAAAGTAAAAAATAAAAAAATATGAAAAAAAAAATTTTTTAAGAATCGCTTTTTTTTAGTTACGAGCGACTAAAATTAAAAATATTATAAAAAATCAACTAAAAAGCAAAAAATAAAAAAAAAGAAAAAATTTAACACGTTCGTTAAGAAAAGTGTGGGGCGAAAACCGTTTATTCGATGAAGACGCGCCACGCTTTTCTTTGACGAATGTGTTAGATTTTTTCAATTTTTTTGATTTTTTGCTTTTTAGAGAAGAAAAGCGTTTCTTAAAAAAAATTTTTTCATATTTTTTTATTTATTTTTTAGTCTTACACTTTTCAAACATTAAAATATATCGTTATGTTTATTAAAATATGTACAAAATATATTATGATGTACTAACATGAAAAGCAGTCGGAATCGGCAAAAAATTTGAAAATTTATTGTTTATTAATGAAGCATAACGTAAACAATTAACGTAAAAAATGAAATTATGTATTTAGTCTGGGCTGATTATCGGAGAATAGGTTATTTTTGGGAAAAGTTATTTACCAGCAATTTTATTGCTGGAATCGAATCTTTTACCGCAATTAAATTCTGCATAGAGATGTGTTTTTTCCGGTTTACTTCGACGAAAAGTTTCCCCGGAAAAAGCGGGTTTTTCCAACAAAATCTTTAATTTTCAACTAAACTTTTAGATAAGTAGTTTTTAATAATTAATTAAATAACTTTGTAACGTAAAAGCCCTTTTCGTATATATTATAATTCCAGAAGCCGATGGAAATTGAATGAACAGTTTAGCAACAATTGAAATGTTAATTAAAAATTTACGGTCGCTATAATAACGACAATAATTATGATGCGTAAGAATAACTATGATTTTTTCATAAAAAGACACTATACCTATCTAATGTACTTTAGATAATTGAAATTGGACTACTTAAGCGGCCTCAGGAATATTTTAAAATTATAAACAATTTTTTGGCTTAAAATCAAATAGAATATCTCAGGAAATATTAAACTAAATTAAATTGTAAAAATGGTATTCGAAAGACAGCGGAAGGACGCTTCTTTAAAAAGAAAAAACGTTTAATTATGGCGAGTAGTTCCTGAGATACAACCGGTCAAATTTGACCGAAATGTACGGCAAAGATATAAGCAATAGGATCATAATTTTCAAACCATCACCTTTTTATTTTTGTCGTCTTTCTCCACACCAATTTTCATATCTTTAAAATCCTCATAACATATATTATTATAATAAAAACTATCGATAATACGTGTGAAAATTGCCAAAAATAGCAAAATTCCAATCAAAAATTAGGTTGGAGAAAATGTAACCCTTAAAGTTCAAAATCGGTATATGTTAAAAAAATGCATTTTCTCGGCTTCCCATGGAGCAATTTCCTTCATTCTTTTTTTGTTCCCAAGTAAGTCGAGTAGACCCATCGAACTAACGCATTATTAAATGTCAAACTTGCTTTTCTTTTGTTATAATATATTAATTTATTTATTATAACACAATATTTTAATTTGTTTAAATAAAAATTGTTTAAATAATTATACAGCTTTCAAATGAGAACATTTATGTTTATAACTTTAAAAGGTACACTTGTAGTAAGTTTATCCAAAAAAAGCCTACAACTGGAAAAAATATGTAATTTTCTGTTCTTATAAATAAATTAATCTATTATAACAAAACAAAAGCAAGTTTGACATTTAATAATGCGTTAGTTCGATGGCTCTACTCGAGTTATTAGGGAACAAAAAAAGAATGAAGAAAATTGCTCCATGGGAAGCCGAGGAAATGCATTTTGTTAACGTATACCGATTTTGAACTTTGAGGGTTACATTTTCTTCAACCTAATTTTTGATTGGAGTTTTGCTATTTTTGGCAATTTTCACAAGTATTATCGATAGTTTTTATCATAATAATATATGTTATGAGGATTTTAAAGATATGAAAATTGGTGTGGAGAAAGAGGACAAAAATAAAAAGGTGATGGTTTGAAAATTATGATCCTACTGTTTATATCTTTCCCGTAAATTCCGGTCAACTTTGACCGGTTGTATCTCAGGAACTACTCGTCATAATTAAACGTCTTTTCTTTTAGAAGAAGCGTCCTGTCCCTGCCTTTTGAATACCGTTTTCACAATTTAATTTAGTTTAATATTTCCTGAGATATTCTATTTGTTTATAAACCAAAAAATTGTTTATAATTTTAAAATATTCCTGAGGCCGCTTAAATAGTTCAATTTCAATTCTGTAAAGTACATTAGATAGGTATAGTGTCTTTTTATGAAAAAATCATAGTTATTATTATGCACCATAATTATTCTCGTTATTATAGCGACCGTAAATTTTTAAGTAACATTTTAGTTGTTGCTAAACTGTTCATTAAATTTCCATAGACTTCTGGAATTATAATATATATTATTGATTGACAACTACTTATCTAAAAGTTTAGTTGAAAATTAAAGATGTTGGAAAAACCCGATTTTTCCGGGGAAAGTTTTCGTCGAAGTAAATAAAAAAAAACACGTCTCTATGCAGAATTTAATTGCGGTGAATTTTTATTTGAGTGTTTTTGATCTAAAGTTAAAATCTTTGGAGTTTAAAGCAAAAATTGAAAAAAACACGATTTTCGGGCGCCATTTTGTTTATAAAAGAAGTAGCACACTATCTGCGGACTTTGCGTATCTATGTTATTAATACATACAATAATAAGATTCGATTCCAGCAATAAAATTGCTGGTAAATAACTTTTCCTTGTATTTTGCTAATTAGACCAGAGTAATTGTCCATATCATTAGCTATACAATCCGTAAAAGTTTCAAGTTTTTTACATTGTAAAAACAAGAGATTTTTTTTTATTTAAACAATTAATAAACATGGAAAAAAATTTATTGACTATTCGTGTAGTGTTCCCGCGAATGCATATGTCTGCAAATTTTAATTCATTTGCATTGAAGAAAAGGCAGTCAAATTAACGTCTAAAGATTTGACGCAAACTATTGAACTAAATAAAACCGTTTAAAAAATAGCAGAGAAACAAAGGGGAAAATGTAAATTTTAAAAATACATCAAGCTTTTCTTATTAAAATAACATAAAATATTATTAAATTTCACCTAATCAAATCAGAGACTTCTACAAACAAATCTTGAAGGGGTTATACATAAAATAAGCTTTTAGGAAAGTTACCGCATCCAAAACTTCAGTCGTGAATTTTAGTCATGGTTTAATTAGAACTACTTTTAAGTGCTCTGCTTATTAAAATCTACCTCTAGTTTGGTAATTGCACTTAATATTTCATTCAAAATAAAGACATAAAATCCTCTGAATCCATAACTTCGTAGCTGCTAATTTAACTTCCTGAAAATGTTATGTTATTAAATACAAAATAATTTTAACTTATTAGTTTTAAATAGGAAGTTTTCTTGCTGAAATATTGAGTAAAAGGCTAGTATTTTTTGTACGAGTAACCTAATCTATCTTTGGTCCATACATTACGTAAAATCAGATTTTATTTTAATCCTAAGTTGAAGTATGTCTCTCTTAGACGCGTACAAATTTTAATGCCGTCCTCACCATCTTACAAATTACAGTTGACTCCCTGCCCCCGAGTTATCTTCCTCTGGAACACTAATACCAACAGAAATGCCTTTTTTTATTCAGTTGGCTCTTGTCCTACACCTGCGATAATTATAGTCTAAGATACGATATAAGGTCGAACTTCACGTAGCTGGATTATTCTAACCAAAAAAGGTCTTTTGAAATTTTTCTCTAAAGATGATCGTTTTCGAGCTATAAACAATTTAAAACTAAAAAATAACGAAACATGACTATTTTCAAAGCTCAAAAACATAAGTAAAAGATATCATTTTTGAAATTACGAATTACATAAATTCAAGTTTCAACTTTATTCCGTCAGTTGTTGATAAGTATTTTGGACTTATTTTATTTTAAAATATTGTTTTTAAGTTCTTCATTCATAATTAACATTCACTAAACATTCATAATTAACAATTTAAAAAACATATGTTTTAGAATAAAACATGGCTAAAATCCTTATCGGGACCTAATGGAGGAAGATTTGTACTTGAATTTAGCTCCTTGATGATTACAAAAATAATATTTTTTACTCTTGATTTTGAGCCTTGAAAATCGTCATTTCTCGTGTTTTTTTTTCAGTTTTAAATTGTTTATAATCGAAAACGATCAACTTTAGAGGAAAATTACAAAAGAACCTCAGCACAATATTATACTGAGTTTTCAGGTATGAACTATACAGTGATAACTATACAAGATATTTGGTTGTTTTTTCTTAATTCTTCAATGATCGAAGAAAATGTTCACTGTGTATTAAGGAAATTTAGAATGTTACCTAATTTTCAAACAGAAAAATCCTACAAAAATATAAATATTTTGCACCAATGTTAATTTCTAGTTCGTAAATATATTAATAAGCTAAGCGGAATTACACCTTGACCTTGAACCAAGAGTCCTGTCGCTAGTAGGGGTACAAGGGCCTCCTTAATTCAGATGAACTTACCCAAGTTTTCTTTATGGATTTTGACCCGTAGAACACGAATTTTTTGGGTAACAGTCGATTCGGATGTCGACAAGATCGTTAAAAAACAAAGAACTTGAGGAATCGCATAACAGCGATTTTTCGCAAAACAAAACATTTTTTTTTGTATTTTTTGGGTCATTCTAAGCAAAAAATGTTTTGACAAGTTTTTTCGTAGGATGCATAGTTTTCGACATAAACGCGGTTGAACTTTCAAAAAATCGAAAAATTGCAATTTTTGAACCCGAATAACTTTTGATTGAAAAATAAAATGGCAATTCTGCTTACTGCATTTGAAAGCTCAAGTTACATTCTATCGGTTTTAGTTATTTTCATTGCTAAAAATTAATTTTTTTTATTGTTAAACAAAGCTATAAACACATAGTGATTGAATGATGTTTTCAATGCGTTTCTAATTTGAAATCGAACGAGTAGGCGCGCATACAGAATTTATGCGTATATTACGTACATTAAAACGCATTCATTGGGCACGGGAAACACTATGTGTTTATAGCTTTGTTTAACAAATAAAAACCTAATTTTTAGCAATGCAAATAATCAAAACCGATAGAATTTGACTTGAGCTTTCAAATGCAGTAAGCAGGATGGCTACTTTATTTTTTAATCAAAAGTTATTCCGGTTCAAAAATTGCACTTTTTCGATTTCTTGAAAGTTTAACCGCGTTTATCTCGAAAACTATGCATCCTACGAAAAAACTTGTTCGATCATTTTTTTGCTGAGAATCACCCCAATAATATAAAAAAAAGTTTTGTTTTGCGAAAAATCGCTATTATGTAATTCCTCAAGTTCTTTGTTTATAACAACCTTATCGATATCCGGATCAACTGTTACCCAAAAAATTGGTGTTCTACGGGTCAAAATACATAAAAAAAACTTGGGTAAGTTCATCTGAATTAAGGAGACCGTTGTACCCCCCCTGGCGACAGGACTACAAGTAATGACATTGTTTAAGCACGATTTGTTTTGAATATAATATACAAATATGGAAGTACCAAGATAGGCACATGATCTTTTTCCTAGTTATGATTCAAGCTGGGTCAATAGTTTTGTCACTGTTTTAGTCTGTTACCGATCGTAAATATAAACCGGGACAAAAAATGCTTTCTCTCTCTCTCTCTATCTCTCTCTCTCTCTCTATCTCTCTCTAGTTCCATCTCCCCTTGTGAAGTATTGGACTCTTGTATAAAAGTGTAAGATAGGTGACAGGGTCAGCACATCTTCTTTCTTTTTGAAGACATTCTTGTTTAGCGGCGAATCGATTGAGGGTAAAATTTGATTGATCCCCGCGCATGCGCACACCGACAGTATGGTATTAGTGGTTATACGGGCTCTGATTGGGTATTGAAATTTTGAAATGATCTGTCAATAATTGTTCAATATGGAGATTATCGGTAAACAAAAATATTGTACCTATAATATTAGTTTTTATTGATGTGTGGACAGAAATAAAATCAAATTTATAATTATAGTGACTTTTTAAATAGTTTTGAAAAGCCGCAGTTACGTAATTCTAAATGTTTCAGTTGGAAATACCTAATAGTTTCAATACCTATCTATTTGGAAAATGTAAACAAAATAATGTAGTTACCTATTAGTAGGCAATGCTTTAATTTACATAATCTGATTACGAACAAACTTTCTACAAATATTCATCTCATATATTGTTTTCTTACTCTATATTTTGTTGTATTTTATTTCGACAAAAATTAAGTAATAATTTTATTAAATTTATATAAAGTTATGGTGTAAAAAGCAAGTTATTATTTTTTTATTTTTTTTTATAGATTTTATGATTGTAAGTATATTATTATATAATTTTTGAAGATATTCTTTTTTTTTGAAAGTGGTAAATAAGAAAGTTATTTTGATTTTTAAATAAAGTAAGTACAAATAACCTTTTAGGTATATTTACTTCGTTTAAATTACCTATTATATAATAGAAGAATATCTTCTTACGTGCGTACAAAGTACACACACATTCTTTTTTTATTCTTTGGATAAACTGTGTACTATTTCCTTCCATTATCTTCTTTATTTTGCCCCGTTTTTACTTCGCCCCATTTTAGTCAATTTTTTTCGTGTTCTCTTGTTGTAAATCTTTTCCAGCCGTTGTCTGGTCCTCCTCTCTTCCTTTCCCCCCCCCCCCCCGGATGGTATCCAGGTGCCTGTCTCGCTATATTGCTTTGATGTTTTCTCAAATTATATACATGATGTTTTACATACATTCACAGTTTTGTTCCTTGTCTGTAGTAGATGTGTTAGTTTGCTTTGTTCGACCAACGGGGGTTTGGTCATCAACGATCATAAAGCTAAAGTCATAGTATCAGGGGTAGGTCAAACAGTTAAAAACACGAGACAAAACTTTAACACCAGCGACTATAGATTTGAAGTTTTTCAACAATTCTCTGATCAGGAAAGCGTGGTCAACACCAATAATATAATATCGAAAGAGATAAACCGTAAAATAACGCTGATATATAGAAGTTTCTACGGATTAATAAAATACTTTAGAAGCTACTGTCTTACAAAGAATACAAAGATAACGATGTGTAGATCCTTATTACTTCCAGTTTTAATGTACAACTATTGTGAGATCGGTGGAGATAACTATACAATAAATACAACAAATTAGTCCAAGCTAGGTATATAGTCACTGCAACAAAAAATAAAACCACTACGGTGGGTAGAACATCTATCCAGAGCAAAGGAAAGCTACCATGCATTACGTATGGCCAAGGTGGAGATGGAGGGATGGTGTAGATGAGGATGCCAGACATCAAGCTGTTTAGAACAGAACTGAATGCAATGATCAGTTTAGGAGAAGGTATTGGCTCAACTCGGGACACAGCACCCATTATGATGATTATGATGATGATCTTCTTCTTCAAATGCAAATCCACTAATGGATGTTGGCGATCACATTTTCCATTAACTCTCTGTTTCTTGCAATGTGTATCAGAGATTGTTTGTCGTTAATCCCTGTCCATTGCCTTATGTTTCGGAGCCAGGACATTTTCTTGCGTCCTATTCCTCTCCTGCCTTCAATTTTACCCTGGATTATAAGTTGAAGGAACTGGTATTTTTCGTTTCGCATGATGTGACCCAAATATGCCGTTTTTCTTTTCTTGATGTTTTCGAAAAGCTGACGTTCTTGGTTGATTCTTTTAAGGACATCCACATTTGTGACTTTCGCTGTCCATGGTATCTTTAGGATACGGCGATAAAGCCACATTTCGAAGGCTTCTAATCTATTTATATCCCTCGTTTTGAGTGTCCAGCCCTCTATGCCATATAGCAGCACCGACCACACGTAGCATTTAGTAAACCTTAGTCTCAGTGTAAGGTCGAACTCTGAGCAGGTCAGTACCTTCCTGAATTTTACGAAAGGTTGTCGAGCTTGCTCAATGCGACATTTTACTTCCCTGTCCGATGCCCAGTCTTCAAAAAGCCACGTTCCTAGGTATTTGAATTTGCTCACTCTCTCAATGGACTTAGTATTCAGTGTTATGGTGGAGTTTTCAAATGCATCTAAGTTTCTGGAGATGATCATGAATTTGGTCTTTTTGGTATTAATCTCTAGTCCCATTTGCTTACTGTATTCTCCCATTATAGTGACAAGTTGTTGAAGATCTGCTATGTTGTCGCAAATTAAGACAGCATCATCAGCATATCGTATGTTGTTGATCAATACTCCATTCACTTTGATTCCCATCTCTGCATCTTCCAAAGACTCCTGAAATATGGCTTCCGAATAAATGTTAAATAAAAGAGGGGAAAGCACACATCCCCTCCGAATACCCCTTCTTATATGTATGGATTTGGATACAGAATTGTCTATCTTTAATTGTGCTGCCTGATACCAGTACAAGTTTTCAATGCATCTTATGTCTTTTTGGTCTATATCAAGCTTCTTGAGGATCTGCATTAACTTGTGATGTTGGACACGATCAAACGCTTTCTCGTAGTCTAAAAAGCACAGGAATACGTCCTTTCTCTGATCGTAACAATGCTACTATTGCTTCTCTTGTTCCCAAACCTTGCCTAAACCCAAACTGAGAATCACTGATGTCCCATTCACATTTTTTGTATAATCTTTGATGTAGTATTTTTAAGAATATTTTTAAAGTGTGACTCATTAGGCTAATGAGTCTGTGATCCTCACATCTTTTTGCATTGACTTTTTTTGGGTAGGGGAATAAATGTAGAGAGCAACCACTGCTGAGGGTAGCAACCAGTTTCATAAATAAAATTAAATATTTTATGTAGTGTTGAAATTCCCCTTTCATCTAATAGTTTAAGTATTTCTGAAGGGATTTCATCAGGCCCAGGCGCCTTATTGTTTTTTGAATATAATATTGCCTTTTCTGTTTCCTCTGTAGTGATTGAAGGGCCAGTCAGATGGTCGTCTGTATAAACTTCACTCATGGGTCTTTCGTCATGAAAGAGCTCCTGGATATAGTTTTCCCATATATGAATTTTCTCTTTTTCGCCTAGCACTACCTGGTTATCTTGATTAACTATAATAGTTGGTCTTCGTTTTCTGTATATTCCAGCAGTCTCCTTAAGCTTTTTATGTAAATTGATGATGATGATGATGATGATGATGTCGATGAACAAACTCATTTAACACTGTAGACTAGGTCAGCTTTATTTTTTAAATTGCAGTTGAATTTTCACAAAATCATTGATGCATTTTTGTTATTTACGTGTAATATATTTATATTATTTAAAAAAATCAATGTACCACAATATTTTAAATAATATTTTCGCAATACACTTTTCATATATTATTTACATTTTAAATTAAGTGAATGTTTTTATTTTATTTTAGTTTTATATGCGGACTTCAAACAAACATGTTGTGTAAACGTAGTCAATAAAAGTTCGATCTATATCATATCCAACCGTAATGGATTTGATAAAAATTAGTTTTTTATTTATAAAATTAGAAAAAATTTGTAAACTTTTCTGCGAAATAGTATATTTTCAATTCAGTTTTAAAAATAATATTATTTATGTTTTGGATATTTTTAAGGAACATATTATTAAAAATTTTGATACCCACATTGGTAAGTATTTTTTGAGTAAGAAATTGCTAAATTTATATTTATAAATTCAAAATCCAATGTCATAAAGAAAGATATACAGGGTTGTTCATCTTATCCGCCTCGGTCTCTGTACGGAAAACCACTTGATATTTTAAAAAAATTTCTTCACATAAATATACATGGCCTTTAATACTACAATGTAAAAATAATGTGAATTATACAGGGTGCTCCAAAAAAGAGTGGTATATCAAAGTTATATTTTTTCTTATGGAATGCCCTATATCTGATGACATTACTGAATTGACCTTAAAAAATAAGCTATACTTTCATAAGGGTTCCCTATACCTAAATACAGGGTGTTTTCATTTATTTCTATTTTTATGAAAATGTAAGGTTTTAGAAAAAAATAAATAACTACGAATTTAAGAATCAATAACAAATTCTTTCTTGGATCTTAATAATAAACTATTTAGAATACTTAAACAGATGCTTACTTCAACAAAATTTCTTACAGGGTGGTTAAAATATGAGATTGTTCTATTAACAAATTCAAGCTGTAATAACTTACTTATTTTAAATAGAACACCCTGTATCTTAATAATCTATCGCGTAGAAAATTTCCGTAGCTTTCAACTTATATTAGGGTTTCCTATACCTATCTTTTACAGGGTGGTCAAAATAATATATTGTTCTATTAAAAAATTCAAGTTGTAATAACTTACTTATTTAAAATGGAACACCCTGTATCTTACTAATCTATTGCGTAGAAAATTTACTTAGCTTTCAATTCTTATTAGGGTTTTATATACCTATCTCCCTTCTTTTTTTAAACATTTAACGATTTCCTAATTTGTAAGCTTTAAAAATTAGAATTAAGTACCTATGTTGTGGTTACATAATCTCACCAACACCGGCAATATACTTAGATATCTTAGTCAAGACCCTTTCATTAATAAAATTCACATTTTTATAATTTAATCACACATAGAATGTTCTTATTTTAAATGACATACTCGGTATTCTATTCTTTATAATGGAAGATATTTAATATCTTTTCAATTTCATGTAAACATTCTCAATATACATGTTGTCCTGTAAATATAAATTCCCATGTTTTCTGTATATACCCATTTTTACATATTTTTATAGAATAGGATCGTTATCGTCATAATAGCCATTGCACTTAATTGTTTATAATTGCGATTCAAAGATTCAAAAAGAAGTGGTGTACAAATTAGGAAATCTTGTAAATATTTAATAAATGAAGGGAGATAGGTATAGGAAACCCTAATAAGAATTGAAAGCTAAATAAATTTTCTACGCGACAGACTAGTAAGATACAGGGTGTTCTATTTAAAATAAGTAAGTTATTATATCTTGAATTTGTTAATAGAACAATCTAATATTTTGACCACCCTGTAAAAAGATAGGTATCGGAAAACCTAATACAAATTGAAAGCTAAGTATATTTTCTACGCGATAGACTAGTAAGATACAGGGTGTTCTATTTAAATTAAGTAAGTTATTACAGCTTGAATCTGTCAATCGAAAAATCTCATATTTTGACCACCCTGTAAGAAACTTTGTTGCAATAAGCATCTGTTTAAGTATTGCAAATAGTCAGTTATTAAGATCCAAGAAATAATTTGTTACTGATTCTTAGATTCGTAGATATTTATTTTTTTGTAAAACCTTACATTTTTATAAAAATCGAAATAAATCAAAATACCCTGTATTTAGGTATAGGGAACTCTTATAAAAGTATAGCTTATTTTTCAAGGTCAACTCAATACTGTCATCAGATATAGGGCATTCCATAAGAAAAAATATAACTTTGATATGCCAGTCTTCTTTGGAGCACCCTGTATAATTCACATTATTTTTAGATTGTAGTATTAATGACCCTGTATATTTCTGTGAAGAAATTTTTTTAAAATATCAAGTGATTTTTCGTACAGACACCGAGGCGGATAAGATGAACCACCCTGTAATAGTTAAGATAAATTTTTTGTGTTTTTATTGATTTAGTTTTTAACTACTTTCCTAGTTTTAAAAGTTTTTATAAAAATAAAAGTTTTTACTTAAAAGTTCTAACAAAGCATAACTTATAGAAAGAGATTTTTTAGCTTCTTGTTTCCAGAGGGGGAGTTTTTTTTTAATTAAACGCGATATTATGATAGGGACAAACGGAAAACTAATTTTTTGCTTAGGTAAAATTTTAGTTATAATTTAAATAAAAGTTACGTTACTTACAAACAATATTTAAAATGTTGTTCTGAAGCTATTTCCTTCTAGCATTTTTATAATAATTAAGTATTTAGATGGGAAATAATCATATAAGCATATGTCAGTAGTATTTTGTATTTTGACAACGTCACCAGATTTGGGCGTCGAAACCTTAATAAAATTATGTTTTTTAATTTAATTGTGGCTTATTTCCCATGTAAACAGTAAAATATTTAAAATTATTTGTAATTTAGTCCATCCATTTAGAGTTTCGCTAAATAGTAAGATTATATTTTCCTGTTTTATTTGGGAATAAAGCCACCATTTAAGTTTGAAATTACTTTTAAATTTATCATTGAAACTTCTACTTCGGAAATCTTTATCAAAATAGAAAACATTTTGTACAGGGCTATTCACTATATTTTGACCCCCCTATAAACTGCTTCATTTACAGAGTTAGAAAAAAATGCCAAATAGAAAAGTTATTAAATTTTTAAATTATGATTTTTTGACATATATATCATACTAGTGACGTCATCGATTTGAGCGTGATGACGTAATCGACTATTTTTTTTAATAATAATAGGGGTTGTGTGCTAGCTCATTTGAAAGGCTATTCAATTCTCTATTCAGTAATATAAACACTAATAATAAATATTTATACAGGGTGTCCAAAAAATTATTTTTTAAATTAAATTAATTGACACAAGAAGAAGAATGTGTGTAATTTATTTAATTTAAAATACATTCTACTGCTGTCAGAAAAGAGAAATAAATTTTTATTGAACAAATAAACATTACTTTTCACTTAAATTCAATGTTCAAGTTCAAGCTGCTACCCATCTGCTTCTTAGCAGTTTGAACATTGAATTTAAGCAAAAAGTAATGTTTATTTGTACACTAAACTTTTATTTCTGTTTTCTAACAGCAGTAGAAGATATTTTGAAATACCTAAATAAATTACATACATTCTTCTTTTTGTGTGAATTAATTTAATTAAAAACAATTTTTTGGACACCCTGTATAAATAATTATCTTAATGTTTATATTGCTGACTAGAGAATTTATTAACCTTTCGAATGAGTTATCACACGACCCCTATTCTCATTTAAAAAACTAGTCGATTACGTCATCATTCCCAGATGGATGACGTCACGAGTATAATATATAAGTCAAAAAATCATAATTTAAAAATCGAATGACTTTGTATTTTATATTTTTTCGATTTCTGTAAATAAAGCAGTTTACAGGGGGTCAAAATATAGTGAATAACCCTGTAGATAAAGAGACACATATTATACACTTTAAAGTAGATGACTTTTAAATGATAGCCAATATTTATGAGTTGCATTCCTGGGACGACTTTATTAAAAGATAGTTGATTTGAGTACATGAAATCAACTTTAACTTAATAATTTCCGTCGAAAAATCATATGTGATGTATATTTAAAAAGTCAACCACATGCAGTGATGACAGTAAAATTCTCGGTTTAGTGATTTCATAGTATATCACGACAAAAAACCAGCAGAGAAGCCTCATGATACTATCCCGACTTGGTAAGTAAACTATGGAAAGTAGTTCAAAGCGCCAATATCAATCACTTTTTGACAATGTTTCCCCACATAAAATTGAAAATAAACCTCATTTTCGTTTTCAGCACCATAAAAAACATAAAGTGTGACCAAAATTAGCTATTCACCACACCGTGGTCAGTATCTCGAGAAATAAGCGTTTTTTGGGGTGAGCAGCTCGTCTAATACGTATGAGGAAAGTCAACTAGCTCTTAGTTAACGTCTAAAGGTGGGAAACTATCGTAAGTTGTAATGTTTTATAGGTTAATACCGATAATTTCCCACCTCTACTATTTTCATCTCTCTTTATATCTCAACGCATTATGTTGTCTTTTTTTGCGTTATTTTGCCGGTTATTAGCGCGCTCATTATTGTATATAACCGGCAAAATAACGGAAAGACGGAAAACATAAATACGTTGTGAAATAAAAAGAGATGAAATTAGTAGAGGTGGGAAATTATCAATAGAAACCTATAAAAAAACATTTTATTGATAGTATATTAACTTTAGATGTATCGGAGTCAAACTCTCATAGAATGACTGCCAGAAAGCAGTTTATTAGCCAAAAGTCTTAGATTTAAAATATTGTTTATTATATTTTTAATTTCAATTATTCTAATTGTTTAAAAATTAGTAAACTTTGTATCTGGGGCTTTTCGTTGTTTTTCTCGTATTGCGAGAGATGTCGCTAGATTGCGTCTCAAAAGGTGGAATAATTGCATCGCGATGGTTCGCCTTAAATAGGCAGGGTTGTTAATGTTTGTTTTAGAGTTGTGACTGCATAGCTCCACCGAGGACGCATGGGATGCAGAAATAGCTATCTGCAGATGGTGGTCCAACTCTGAATCAAATTAAAACAAAACTGCCGTTATCTCTTTATCTCTTTTGTCATAGGATAATTTTATAAATTCTCCTGTCAAAGTGGCAGTTTCCAAACTCCTGCGATACGTCTGAAGGTGAGAAACTATCAGTATAATGTAGACTTGCCATCTCTACAAGTTTTATCTCTTTTTACTTTACAACGTATTATATTTTGCTTCTTTTGCGTTATTTTGCCGGTTTTTAGTGCAGTCATCACTGTATATTTGTATATTTATACGTATAAATCTCTACGTTCAAGTAATCGAGTGTCGTAATATCTGAGGTTGAAACAATTTTTGAAACAAGCGCGTTTTCAGTTTAATTAGTACATTGTATGATCTGTTGTTTGAGACCAATAAAATCTGAAGGTGGATGTATAATAAACATTATGTGGAATTAATAAACTTTCGTGACTTCTTGGATAGAAATTCCCTTCATTAAAAATGATTTTGATTAATCAAACACAAATAACATATTACTAAAAGTGTCAGTGTGGATAAGGCCGATTAAATTAAATTATAATAGTCCAAGTAATGAAGCATAAAATAGGACAAAACCTAGCAATTTTTGGATAGTCCAAGAATCAAAATCTATATCATGCCGAAAGGCACTTTTACCATGGGGGTGGTTGCCACCCCATCTCGGAGGTGAAAATTTTTAATTATATTTTAGTCACAAAAGTTGGTAAAAACGTTCATTCTAAGCAAAAAACGTTCTATATATTTATGATAGTTTTCGATTTATTCTCTATCGAAAGTGTTAGTTTTATATCGAAAAAATCAATGTTTTTAATAAGTTTTCTGCTAGTAACTCAAAAAGTTTTCGTTTTATTAAAACACCTTTATTTAACAAAAATTTGCCTCCTGAAAAAATAAACAAAAGCGTTTTTTCAAATTTTCTTTAAGACCAATAGTAATCGAGCTATACTTTATTATAATGTTGGCTATTCTTCGTCAAATACTAAATATTGTAGTTTCAAAGTCAAAAGACGGGAAAACTATACATTTTTTAAGGAAAACTTTTTCAAACTAATTTAAAGTACTTAAAAATATATATCCTCAGAAATAAAAAAAAGTCTCTGGCTCGAAAATTAAGTGACTTATAATGAAAAGAATGTCAGTCCCTATTTTTTTCAGCGAAATAGTGATCGCAAGCAACCCCCTAGTCACCACCCTAATTAAGATTAGTTATTGATCTTATTTGGACTTTTTTACTTAGGTATTATTAACAGGTTCTAGAAGTTTGACCGGCTTAGAAGGATTAGTTTAAAAAAAATGGTTTTAAAATAGAATAATGAATATTTGTAGTTTGGAAAAAAATTGCCTTTTCTTCAGAATAGCCAGATTAGAATCAGAGATACGAAAAAATGTTTAATATTAAATTGTAGCCTATTTAATCCCAAGAATCTGGTTTGCAAAAATTATTTCTACGGCAAAAGTTGAGTGAGCTATTGACAAATCCAATTGGAAGCATAATAATGGAAGTTAGCGGTGCTTTTAGTCATTGTCCTTATTCACTCTCATTTATTTATGTATTATTAATAGATTCTAGAAATTTGACTGGCTTAGAATGATTAGTTTTTAAAAATCTGGAGTTAAAAGCAAATAACGAATTTTTGTAGTTTGGTAAAAAATGCCATTTTCTTCAGATCAGAAAGATTAGCACCAGAGATAAGAATAAATGTTTTAATATAAAATTATAGTTTATTCATTTCTTAAGAACTTGGTTTAAAAAAATTTTTTGACGTCGAAAATTGAGTGAATCGTAAATGAGTATATCGAATAACATTGATTTTTTCTATACAAAACTAACACTTTCGATAGCGAATAAATCAAAAACTATTAATTTTTCCGCAAATCGCCAGGAAATTTTGACATTCCTGTCAAAATTTCTTGAAGAAAAAGTCAGGACTTCCTTACTGTAAGGAAATGTCATTTCCTTACTGTAAGGAAATGATATTTCCGTACAGTTGTTAGTGTTCTACATAAATGATAGAAAACACATTGCTATTAAAACCTTGTAAATTACCTTAATAATTAAATTTTCTTTATCTGGAGCTTCCTGGATAAATTTTTCAATTTCTTCCTTCGTTAAAATCTTAGATTTCTTTGCCCTATAACCTTGAGCTTGCCGTTTCAATAAAGAACGAAGTTTTGAGTATGTAGATATATCTACATTGTGTTTAAGTGCAAGGGTTGACTTCAGCATTGAATAATTGGCCCATAATGTTGAAGATTTCATCTTTAAACAAAGGTCTAGGAAGTATGCCATTACAACATTTTCTGAGAAAGAACTCGTAATTTTACTCATGCGATAATCCATAAAACGTCTGTATGCATTTTCGTACTTTTCTCTTGATTTCTTTGGCAATAATTCTAATGAAGCAGTATTCACTGCCTCAACCAGCTCTGGAGGAGTCCCAGGAATGGAAATTTCATCATCACTTATCATTTTACTTTCGAGAACACCAGCAATTAAATTTATAAGCGTCAAGTTTGACAATTCAACCTCAATACGTTTCCATAGTAACCCAAGTAATTTTATTAGGAATTTCAAAGCACCATTTATTTGGGAATAAAATTATCGCGTTTTTTTTAAATAAATCAATATCTGTCGAGTTTTAAACGATTTGCGGAAAAATAGTATGTTTACCTCGTAGGAAAAGCCACGTTCCTGGACTCTGTGTTGCTAAGTCTCGGCTTGCGCCTCGACTTAGCAATCTTCACAGTCGTCCAGGAATGTTAAGCTTTTCCTACCCGGTAAACAATGTACTATTACCCAAAAAATATATAGAAAGAACATTTTTTGTTTAGAATGAATGTGTTTATCGACTTTTGGGGTCAAAAGATAATAAAAAATTTCCACTCCCGAGATGGAGTGGCAACCACCCCCATCGTAAAAGCGCCTTTCGGAATCATATAGATTTTGATCCTTGGACCATACAATACTTATTCTCAAATTTTCAATCAAATCGATCCATTCTGTAAAAATGGCGAGGTGAAAAGCTTCGGTTCCTGGCATGTGAGAAGAAATATTTGATTTTGTTTTCAACCTCACAATACAAGATAATTTAGGTATCTAATTAAATTGTTTTTGATCTAAAAGCCCATCTATACTTGTGGTACATGTTCTCTAATATATTCGATAAAAGTTAAACGAGTCATTTTACTTTAATCATCAAATTACCGTCACTAGGGGCCACCTTCATTACTATTTCCGTCTTTTAGTACTATCGAAGCTCCTCTACTTTGTATATATTAGTTAAATATGTAGTCAAATGTCTGCTTCGGTTTCTACATTTTAAACAAACTAACAACTGCATCTCTTAAAGGCCATTAGACAAATTGCTGCTGTAATTTAAATACGGTTAATTTAAACATCAGAGTGATGGTTTGTTAGCTCCCAATGGAAATACATTTTAATACAGTTGCCCAGAAAATGGCTAAGTAATTTATTTTAGTGCATGCTGGTATAAGGGCTTCCAGAGAGCTATGGGAGATTATTGATAAAACAAATTAATATTTGTGAAAATGGTAAGTTAGTAGTCTTTATCATTAAAATACAGAGGTCTATACAGAATGTTTCATTAAGAATGTCCAATCTCTCAGTTGTAGATTCTAGACCTCAAAATATTAAGATTTAACCCAAATCATTTAAATAAAATGTAGTTCCTTACTGAGTTACAGGGTGTTTTATTTAAACATTTAAAAACTATTTTTACCCAGTATATGGCAGAAAGTGTGGCTAATCTACACTCTACTAAAATATGATAAACAAACGTTTTTAGCTACTAGCTACTACCAGACGCATACGACATGGGATACTGAATGGTTGACCCTTTCCAAATTCTACGCCACTGGGGGAATTACTATGATGGCGCAATTTTTTGATTATTCAATACTTTCTATGTATATAATATACGCCGAGCGGGAGCACCAACGTATCCACTATGTGGAGCAGCTACACGGATCACCAACGTAATGGATACGTGCCTTTACGTCATTCATTCATGGCATAACCTTAAATAATTACACTTTTATAAAAATAAGTTTTTTATAATAAAACCTTTTTATTATTTATAGGAGAGGATATAAAGTAATTTGACGATAAATTTGACGGTAAAAAAATGCTTAAAATTCCAAAAATTACACTATAATAAAAAAGTACTTTTTATAATACAGTGGAACCTGCTTTCGAACTTCTATAATTCGAAATCTTCTTTAATTCGAATTTTTATTCTGGCCCCTATCATTTCCTATATAAGTAATGGTAAAAAGTCGTGAATAATTCGAATTATATTTTGGATAATTCGAACTTTTCTGCTATCTTTTCTGAATATCTTAGAATCTTTTGTCAATACTGAGAAGCTAAATTCTAAAAAGCAGCTAAAAATTTTGGATCGCTTTGGAAAAAAATAAAGTCTGTCTTTTTTATAGCTTGAAAATATTTTAATTGGTATTTTCGGCCGAATTTTGTTAGCCAATTTTTTTAGGTTGACAAAACTCGGGCAAGAATAGGCACAAAAACATCTCCAAGCCATAAAAATGATCAACTACTGTTTTTTTTTGCTAATAAACTACTGATATTTATCATTTCCAGATGTTTTTGTAGGTAATCTTTGCTTTTGTAGATTTATTTTTTAATTCGAATTTTTGGATAATTCGAATTTTTTTAACGGTCACCTGAGATTCGAATTATCCAAGTTTCACTGTAACACGGTTTTGTTATATAAAGGACACAGCATTTTTCGAAAGAATAAAATATGAATATTTAGTAGGTGTATTAAGTGTTAAAATTATAATTCCAAAAATTACACTAGTATAAAAAAGTACTTTTTATAATACCACGGTTGTTTAAAATGGTATGTAATAATATAACATTTAAACATAATAATTAACTTATAAAATATGAATTTTAAGTATATCGACTTTTAATTACTTATTAAAAAAAATAAAAAAACATACGCAACAGCCGTGTTCGAACTAGGGAACTCTCTATCTGCAGTCTAATGCCACTGACCCATCCATTTGTAGATATCGATTTATTAACGTACTTTAAACTATCATTGCATTAGTCACAATTTTAAAATAGTTTGAAATAAAAAAAATATATTTATCCATACGGGGTAATTGATTAGTGGGGTAAAGCTCCGTAGATCCGTTATAATAATAGATAGCCATAAATGTTAATAACCAAGCCAACATTGATTACAGATTGATAATTAATCAATAATCGTAAATTGTCAGTTTTAGACAATTCAGTCATGGCTTACCTAAAATTTGGATAGATTTAGACCCGTAATTAATAATTGGGGGTGAAAAATGAAAATATCTCGTAAACTAATAAATTTAGATATAGGTAGGGAATGTTATATAAAAATTAAAGTACGGTAAGGGTACTTTTGGATAGTGATATAAAATGCAGGGTGTTTCATTTAGAATTACTGAGAAAATACTCTACCTGCGTTTTGACTTACCCTGTATTCAATATAAATAAAATTAGCAAAATCTAAAAAAATATATAATAAAATAAAAGCAAATATAATAAAACTTGTTACGATTTTCATATAAAATTGGTTACAACTTTTTAAATACACTGTATAACATACTAAACCTTTATATTTTTGTAATGGAGAAGTTGAGGATATTTCGAATATAAAATAAAATATAGGGTGTTACATTTAAAAAAAGAGCTTTGATTGTGCTACTATGTTATCGAACACCCTGTAACATTCTAATTAATTTTGTAATGTGAAGTTCAAGGTTGGCTACAATTTTTGTTATTAACTTTTATCGCTATCGATTACTATAACGGATCTACGGAGCTTTACCCCAGTAATAACTCACCCTGTATAATAGCAGTTAAATATTGCATTGTTAGCTAGTTCTAAGATATTCTGAAAATTCAGGTACCTAGGTAGCCTAGAACTGTTTTTAACATGAATTACAAAATTTGCGGAGACCCTGACAACAACCAAGTATGTATATAAAAACGTTTTAAAAAAATTAATGATACTCGTACGAGCATTATTACATGGGGATTGTAAGTATCCTTTTACAAAAGTAAACAAACGTACCACGGTTAATTCTGAAGGGAGGCATTTTCTACAGCGATCAGATCCTTATGGTAATGAGAGATGCAGGGGCTCTATTTATGTCATTATGCGGCTATATCTTTATTTCTTTCGTTGTACAGGGTGTTTCATTAATAATTGTCCATATTGTAACTGGAGAAACCTTATCACAAAATACGAAGATTTAACCTAAAACACTTAAATAAAATGTGGTTCCTTACTGAGTTACAGGGTGTTTTATCTAATAATTTAAAAATTATTTTTGCTCAGCATTTTAAAACTATTCGACGTATCATGTTTATACTTGGCAGAAAGTGCGACTACTAGACATTCTACTAAATTATGATAAACAAACGTTTCTAGCTACTACCAGAGGCGTACGACAGAGGATGGTGAATGGTTGACCCTTCTCAAATTCTAGGCCATTGGAGGAATTACTATTTTAGTGCGAATTTTAGAATGTACAATACTTTCTACGTAAATAATATACTCTTCATTGGTAACGATAAAGTCATTAGTTTTCGAGATATTTGAAGTTAAATATGGAACGGCACAGTTATTTTGATTAATTTATGATATGATTCATAATTTTTAAATTTTAGTCATATTATGACTAAAATTTAAAAATTATTTGTTACCAGTACTTTAAAACTATTTGGCCTATCCTTATCATACTTGACAGAAACTGTAGGTACTGTACAGTGTACACCCTACTAAATTGAGATAAACAAACATTTCTAGCTACTACTAGCGGCGTACGACAGGAGATAGTGGCTGGTTGACCCTTCCCAAATTTTACGCCACTGGCAAAATTGTTATTTTCGTGTAATTTTTGATTTTGCAATAGATTTTATGTAAATATTATACTGTTCATTCGTGACAATAAAATGATTAGTTTTCGAGATATTTGAAATTAAAAATGAAGCGTCACAGTACACTGATCAAAATAACCGTGTCGTTTCATATTTAACTTCAAATATCTCGAAAACTGATGACTTTATATTTAAGAATGAAGTATATTATTTTCATAGAAAGTATTGGAGAATCCAAAAATTGAACTAAAATAGCAATTTTGCCAGTGGAGTAGAATTTGGAAAGCGTCAACCATTCACTTTCCCCTATCGTACGCCTCTGGTAATAGCCATAAACGTTTGTTTAACATAATTTAGTAGGTTGTACAGTAGCTATACTTCCTGTCAATTTTGAAAAGGATACGTCGAATAGTTTTAAAATGCTGAGTAAAAATAGTTTTTAAATTTTTAGATGAAACACCCTGTAACTCAGTAAGGAACCACATTTTATTGAAGTGTTTTAGGTTAAATCTTCGTATTTTGTGCTAATGTTTCTCCAGTTAATATATGGACAATTATTAATGAAACACCCTGTATAAAGTATGCTTAATTATTAGTCTATGTTTTTCAGGAGCGATGGTTTATATTTTGATCTATTCTATTTTTCAACAGTGTATCATGTAATGTATTCAAAACGTCAGTAAATTTATTTGAAAAAAATTAAACACGAAAACCTATTTTTTCATTATGCTGTCGTCTCTGAATTTCAGTTAATTTTATAGTGAGAATATAAATATCTTCCTCTTATTAACCCTTGACGTACTTTATTCTCTGATTATTTATCCTACACTCGCACCTTCTTTATCAAGTATCATTGTAATAGAATTTCTAACTAGTATTTTTGTTTTGTTTTTACAGTTTCTTATTTTAATGTTTGTAGTTTTTGGGTGAATATCCGTTTAGGACTTACTTTATGTATCGTCTTATTATTAAACTTATTTTATACAAGGTAGCGAAAAAGTATGGCAACACGGTAATTTCTCGGAAACCGCTAGAACGATTTTTTTAGATTTTGGTGGGCAAGGGTCTTCTAATGCGGCCGATATTATAGTGGTAATTACATTGTTGTCAAATCTTCCAATTTTCTGGAAATCTAATGAACTTTCCTATTTTAAATGGAACACCCTCTATAATTTTTGCGTTTTGAAGTCCTTAAGAAAAAATGGTAAATATTTTTCATGTTATATTCCCTATAAATACCTATGCACTTCTCGGAGTTATCGATAGACAATATTTTAGGTTATTTGGATCATTATGAACAAAAAAGTTCTTTTGTAATTTTCCTCTAAAGTAAATCATTTCCGAGTTATAAAAAATTTGAAACTGAAAAAAATCGAAAAATTACGATTTTCAAAGTTCAAAAACACAAGTAAAAAAAATCGTTAAAATAACGAAGTACCTAAATTCAAACCTTCTTCTATCAGCTCCCTATGAGAATTTTTGGCACGTTTTATTTTAAAACACTGTTTTTTTTTAATTGTTATTGAAGCGCATATGAGAGCATTAACAACTAAAAACAAAGTTTTTAAATAAATAAGACCAATAGCCGGTTTCCGAAACGTTATTCAAATCTACGATCATCTAATCGGCTGTCAAATTTGATCAACTGTTAACCTGTGATGGGTTTCTCAAACGCCAATTATTGTAAAATTGTATGATCATAGATCATGTAATCGATGATCTGACATACGATTTGGTAGCGATACTGTCACAATTGGTTGTTATCCTTCAAAATTTCAATTATATTAACCTCTAAATCCAAACTTGTATCTTTAGATTCTAAAGGTGCATTCTCTCTTACGTACTGTCACTTTTGTTTGGAGCAAGAATTGAACGAGAGCATTTTAAAAATGAGGCTAGGTAATGTGACGAGAGTTGGAGATATAAAACAGTTTATATATGATCTATAATATTTTATAATCGTATTTTTATTTTTGGTCTATATATTTACTTTCTATATTTATTTTTAATTTATTTATCGGCTGTCTTATTGTGTTCAAAGTTAGCTGCTATAATTTCTCACACGTTTTCCCTCTTATTTACATCGCTATAATCATTATGTTCTGCTTTTTAGAGCTCTGGCCTCTCAAAAAATAACGCTATGAGTCTAGCATCTTTGTTATCTTACATTTTTAAAAGAAAAAAAAGTATAAATTATATAATCAAATATAAAAAATATCCGAGATATCCAGGTTCTGTAAGTTAAATCAATATTTTAAATTATTTCTTCCATAAAAAATCTTATTTTTATTGAATAATATTATTTATATCATTTATATATATGTTATTTGACAATTTTTTCCCGGTATTTGTTAATTACAGTAATTAAAAATCTAAAAAAAACTCTTAACAGTCCGTTAATCGACGGATAGTCGCAGATTAGGTAACAGTCCATTTTTACCGCTGTTTGACAAGCGAAACTGGTTAATCGACCTTTCGGAGACTCAAAATACTCATGATCGGCTGTTAACTAACGATTAATCTTTTGTCAGGTGATCGATTATTGTTAAAACTAGTTTGGTTGACGTTTCTGACGCATTTAATCTATTGTTAATCGTCGATTACATAATTTTTGAGATGATCATCCTTTCGGAAACCGGGCGCAAATCACGTATCGGTAGCTAATAAATCAGTTTTGAGCTTGAATTTAGGCACTTCCTAGTTTCAAAAATAATATTTTTACTTGTGTTTTTTAGCCTAGAAAATCGTAATTTTTTGATGTTTTTCAGTTTTAAATTGTTTATAACTCGCAAACGATTAAATTTATAGGAAAATTACAAAATACCTTTTTTGTTTCCAATGATCCAAAGAACCTAAAATAATGTCTACCCGGTCCGAAAACATTGATTTTTATATTTTTGTTTAAATTTTTTTTAATAAATGTAACAATAACTCCGAAATTATGGCACTTATGTATAGGTAATATAACACAAGAAATAATCAGTACTCCTAAAGGACTTCAAAACGCAAAAAATATGCAGGGTGTTCTATTTAAAATAAGAAAGTTCAATAGATTTCCAGACAAACGGAAGATTTGACAACAATGTAATTACCACTATAGTATCGGCCGTATCAGAAGACCATCACCCACCAAAATCTATAAAAATTGATTTAGCGGTTTCCGAGAATCTACAGTGTTGCCATACTTTTTCGCTACCCTGTACATTGAAAGCACAGCCACGAAGACAGCGCATAATCTTTGTTTATAAAGGGTTTGGTGGTTCTTCATGTACTCCAATCAGCCTCTCAGCTGTATGCTTGAACATAATAATAAATATAATTAGGATCGCTTGTCGATGTAGGTATCAGTGGTATTATTGTTCATAATGTGTAGTAGGTCTTCATTAGTTTAAGCCTAGCATAAACAGTTAAACTGTTTGTGCTATGTAACTGCATTACCATTAGTATGTTACTCTCCTTCGTCATAAGCGTATAGCTTGCTGTAATTGTGTAACTAAGTGTAAGGCATAAGTTAAAATCTCCCCATTAATTTATATTTAAAGTAACACCTAAGTACCTATATCTATAAAGGAAAGTAATTACATCTCTGATACACGAATATGCATTTTGAAGTAGGTATATATTGGTTTTATGATGTTTTATTCACTGGGTCAGATAGTTTCTCGACACATTGAAAATTATTCTGCTTACGCTTTGGCCACACGGGCGATTTTTTACGGCGCGATAATTTACGGCGTCCATTGGTTTGACTATCTCCTCCACCAATTTTAGATGAAATCATTTCATCTAAAATTGGTGGAGGAGGTATTAAGCTACGGCCAGTCAAGCGACAATTTACGGCGCTATAAGGGCAGCAAAATGAAGCGCGACTAAGCGTGGGTGAGTCGGACAGTGTGTATACAACTGTATATATGGAAACTTTAACTGCGTGCGGTTGTCGAAAAGCAGGACTCAAATGTTCAGCAGTGTGCCTCCATTGTGATGGTGAAAGCTACAGCAGCATCGTGGACATATCAACATTAATTGAAGAAAATGAATTGGAATATGAATTACCGACAATGACACCAACGCTAACTCTCATTATACCACAAAAATTCACCTCAGATACTGTGACTCGCAGCTTGGACTAACGAAAAAATGAAGAAATAATTACTATAATAGACCTTTTCCAATATAATAATACATTATTTGGTCTAGAAATTGTTGGTGGATTAGGCCTACTGGGGATACCATATAGCGCCTCCAAACTCTACCTCATTGGTGGCGGGGAAAAGGGACAAAAATAGGTTAATCATAGCATAGGAATGTTAAGATCATAATAAGTTGCATGATTGAAAAAATATATAGATAGAAAAGTATACCTAACGTTTTGTTTTTATTGTATTCCCATCAGCATCCGAGAATCTCGTCAAGCTTGGATTGTTGTAAAACATAGAAAAACAAAAAAAAAAAAATAAACACATTTATAGTGGAAATTGTTCGTTGTAAAATTTTTTACAAAACTGCTATAATGTCATTTTATTGTAAAATGAACTGAACAAATTTATAACCACTAAAAGGAAACTTGTTACAAAATAAATTTTCACTTATTTTTGTTTATAACTTTTTTTTTGGTCACTTGAACATAAAAACTAATAGAAACGAAACTGTAGAAAATTTAATTTGCTAAATTTTATGTTTCATTAAATTTGCTGTAGGGTTGCTCGTTTACGAGATACAGCGCAAAAAGCCTTTGCACCCCCTTTTTCAAGTTCTTAGGACCCCCTGCACATTCATAAAATAAAATTGACTCCTCTAACAAATGCAATCTCAAGTGTAACATTTCAATGACTACCTAATAAGAAAATAAACTAATACCTAATGATTGTGTATTAGTGATTGCTGTTCAGTATATATTATATTTTTTGCCTGTTCAAAACTCACGATTTTTCTGCAGTTTGAATATATTTGTTTGGAATGCCGATTTCTTGATCGCAGATATTTGTAGCATCATTTCCTTTAACCTATGGTCGGCAGTTCATCTACTTCCGGCTGTGTTTCTAACCATAAATTAGTATTATAATTTTTCTTGGAAGTTGCGGTTCTTTTAAACGATTTTTTTGCTGTTTTTTACTGTGTTACTGCTGTTTTAAAAAATTTCTTCTCTGCATCTAAGGACTTTCATTATGGCTCTGAATGATGAATAGATTTAGAGGGGAAATGTTAATCAAATGAAAAAATATCACCAATGGCCACCTTACTGTGCTTCTGCTTACATCATATGCCGACATTTCTTTCATTTTATTTATCTCACTCATACTACCTAATATTAAAACACTTCTCTGGCGCAACAGTATGTACATAATGTCAAAAACCATTATATGTATTTGAGACTTGCAAATATTTAGCTGCGAATCTCATAGTGTTATATATAATATTGGTTTACAACGTTCTTCGACGTCTTCCGATTTCCAGTCTCCATCTCGTTCTGTCATTCCATAGATCGTCCTCGAGTCCTCTGTCCCTGATTTCTCTATCAACTCCTTCTCTCCAACTTCTCCTAGGCCTTCCTCTTGGTTGCCATTCGAGGATTTGTCTTGGTATTCTATTCTCCGGCATTCTCCTTACGTGTAGAGTTATAACATACGATACGAAAATTCTCGATCATGTCCAAGGGATAACACAGGCCAACGAAAAAGAAGATTTATAAAACTTTTCTTTACAAATTTATGTGAGTCCTATGTATTTTTTGGCCCTTAAAAGAATCTGAAATTAGATTTTACGTATCACCCACAGTTTTCCCACAATATGACACTGGTTTATTCTACATTATAATGATTTGAAAAAGACAAAATATTGAAATACATTAAAATGATACATTATTAGAATAATACCTTAATTCTAATTCTTATCTTGTAATAGTATAGGTCTGTAAAATAATTTCACGGGTCAATGCTTTTTTAATTTCTTTCTCTTTTTTCTGTAAACCTTTTCAAGTATCTTTTTGTATTATGTAAGGCACTCTGTTGTTCCTGATGAAGTAACCAACAGTAATTACCCATCATGTTGGTGTTCCAACATCCCTGATATCGTGTCTCCATCACCTTGATATCCTGGTGGAAGCGTTCGCATTGTTTTTCACTGACATTACCCAGATTTTCAGGGAAAAAGTCAATATGGTTATGTGAAACGTGGATTTTGAGGCTCACTAGACATCTCAAATCTTTAAACTTATCTAATAAATTAACTACTATAAGCTCGTAGTTAGGATCCTTCACATTACCTAAAAAATTGGTTACAACTTTTTTGAATGCAATCCAAGCTTCTTTTTCCTTAGTAGTCATCTTGCTTTCACCATGTTATTATACAATTTTAAATGTTAAATTGTGAAAAAATGGTGGGTGATACAGCATTTTAATATCATTTTCGGACTCAGCACACCAAATCCATATCCCAAAGAATCTAGAAAAAATAGTTATCGGGGGAAAATAGGAGATTTTTAAAATAGAGCACGCCGCACCGGCCAAAAAATCGGATGGACATACATAATTAACAATTAAAAACTACGGTTTAAATTGAAGTTAGACCCGATCACTCTTCGGAATCTGGAAAAGGAATCTTTAAGCTTTAATTCAAGTTATTGGCACCCTTAAAAATACTAATTTAAATATGAGTTTCTAAGCCTCGAAAATGCGTATTTTCGCATTTTTTAGATTTTAAATCGCCTATAACTCGAAAACTGTCAATTTTTGAGGAAAATCAAAAGATACCTTTCTTGATTAGAATGACGCAAAAAACCTAAAATTATATTTTTTGGGGCAATGAAATGTGATATTATGTATTTGTTTAAAAAAATTGTTTAAACAATTTCTGCCCAAAAATTCCGTCCGGCACCCTTCAGATTTGTTTATAGGGGACATTTTTTAATATGAATCCGCAGAGAAAACGAATTAGAAATGTTTTTCAGACGGGAGCGGTCTCACCACATGGACTAACTCTAAAGTTGTTACTTCCCTTAAATAAAGCTCAAAAGCAAAATATTGCTATTAATTTATTATTGATTATTAAAGTTAGTTTACAAAATACAGTACCAATGATTTACAACCGCAAACAGAAGTTTACAGCCGAAAATCTCAACAAAAGATCACAATTTCAATGTGACCTAAATTTTTTGCCCGCCAGTGTATTTATTGTAAATGTATTTATTCAATAAAGCATAAAAATTAATATTTTTTTGTATGCTGCTAACAGCTGATAAAATATTTAAGTTACTTACACACTATTAAATATATGGCCCACTATTATTACGGCATTTTCTTCAAAATTGAATTGTATTAAAAATTGTTCCTGATAAAATATTTATTTAAATCGTGTTGGCAGCTTCTGCAGCTTATGTTCAAAGCATTATAGAAGTCAGCAGGTTGTTACTAATGGAATACATTTTCATAAATTAGACCTGCCAGGTGGCTTAAAATATTTCTTATGGGGATAGATAAAATGGCAAACGATAATGTAAATTACACGATCCCTAAATTTGGGACACAAAAAGTCTCATTTGTTAAAAAATATCATGAAGTTTTTTGAAGATTATTTTACGTTTATTTTTATTTTAAGTTTTAATAGTTTTAGGGCCGCTTCTCTCAACAGCTAAATAATTTTGTTCTATTTAATTTAAGCAAGTGTTTACGCCTGAAGCTTCTGTAAATCGCATGACTATTATTAGCGCCGAAACCGAAGGTATTCATCTCGCAATTTTTATCGATTTTCTTAAAAATGTGAGATTAAGTAGTGGATGGACCAAAGATCAACATCTACAGGGTGTAACAAAAATACAGGTGATAAATTAAGTCACATATTCTGGAACCAAAACTAGTTCGATTGGACCTAACTTACCTTAGTACAAATGTGCACCTAAAAAAAGTTACAGCCTCATGGTTTATCGAAAAAGTACTAAGAGGCAAAAAAGTTTTAAAAACATTGTCTTTAACTAATGGTACTACAAAAGTAATTTAATTGGGACGCACATAAAAGTTTGGGGGGTTTAAAGAACAAAACCCCCATAAATTTTTTATGGGCTGCACCAATTTCAATATAATTTATTTTTAGGATGTTCACGCCATAAGAATGCCACATGTCCATTTTCATTAAAAAAGCTATAATAGTTTTCGATATATCGGAAAAAATCGATTTTAATTTTGGAACTTCAACGGGCTCTAACTTTTTGTGTGTGCATATTTGTACTAAAGTAACTTAGGTTCAATCGAACTATTTTTGGTCCCAGAATATGCGATTTAATTTATTACCTGTATTTTTGTTACACCCTGTATATTCATGTCAAAAGGCGCTTTTACCATGGGGGAGGTTGACACCTCATCTCGAGGGCGGAAATATTTTATTATATTTTGACTGCAAAAGTTAAAGAGATTAATTTTAATTTTTTCCAGGGCAAGAGATTGCCTTATTGGATTGCTTTATTATTTTCCCGTAATTCTCGATTTTACATGGTATTGAAAGTTCAATGTTTTCATACATTTATTTTCTTCTGTTAAGCTTATCATATTATAATATTTGGTTTTTATATTTAAAATGTTTATATTTTAAATATTTATATTCTAAATAAAATTTTATTTCAATGAAATATAAAATAAAGCTGGTTAGTTAATATATGTTATATCATTGAAATAATTATTTATTTATGATGGTAAAAATAATAAAATAATATGTTTGCAACCCCATTTTATTAATGCATATATCTCTAAAAACCTGCATCAATAATCGGGAAAATCAGTAAGTGCCGTATATAAATAGCTACAGCTACAAATGGCCTATAATGTATGTAATGCATGCTGCATAAAATATTTCAAAATATATGAAACTGATAATAAAACTGAAAAATAGTTGCTGAAATATTAGCTAGATAAAAATATTGAAAATGAAGTAAACGCAGAAATACGCAAAAATATTATATGGGCTTCCTGAGAAGATTTTCGAATAAGAACTATACACAAAAATAAATAATTTTCAACAAAAGCATTTTGGTTTACAATAGGCATTAAACAAAATTTTAACCAAAAAAAAGAAATGATTTCTTATTATATTTATTATAAAAAATGATGAATAATACCAAGTTTATAACAGAATAGGAACTGAAAGGGTACCCCCCGTTAAGAGAGTCAAAATGCCCTCACTCTCAGAATTCAATTTTTTAAATTTTTTTACGTTTTGTGGAATTAAAAATTGAGATAACGCGGATTTTTAGCTCGCCACCCCCCTTACCCCTCCCCCCACAGCCAAAAAGGTAGATTTTTAGATCTAATTTTTTTTAGTTGAGTTGCAATTGATTTAAAAATTTCGAAAAATTCACACTTGAAGCTGAGGTTTTTACAAAACATGTTCATTTTTTATGGACCTTTAGGTCGAGTGTACATAACCTCAAATTTTTTTTTAACTTTTTAAAACCTATAACTTTTTTTTGGAGGTTGCTGCAGGTCCAATTTTTTTTGAATTTTGTGTATTTTATCAAAAGCTATCTTCCTGATTTTTTTCAGATTTTTTCGTCAGGTGCGCCATCTTGAAAAATCCGGAAAACTGTTTTTTAGGGTTTTTTTTTGGGATTTTCTCCATTTTATAGACTGCAACATAGATCAACTTAAGGTTTTGTTAATAGATTATGTATAATTGGAAATAACTGAGTATATTAGGATATTCAAAAATTGGGCGAAACACTTTTAAACCCCCCAAAAACCATGTTTGTTTAAAGTTTTGTAAGGATTTTTGAGGGTCTAATTATTTTTTTTTTTTTTTGAGGTCGATACAGCCTGAATATTTTTTTTTATTTTTTTACGTTCTATATGATTTTAAAAAATTAGGACTCAACGCAATTTTAGCCCATTTCCCCTATTCCCCCTCACCCACAGCCAAAAATGTCAATTTTTCGATTTTATTTTTTTTAAGTTGGTTTGCAATTAAATTATAAATGTTGTTCTGAAGCTATTTCTTTGTGGCATTTTTGTAATTAACCATTCTAAATGGGAAATAAGCCACAATTTAACTAAAAAATTATTTTATTTTCCATCTGTAATGCGATAGAGGGAATTCGATAATCTGTGACGCACTGAAAAAATGGTTCGGGACGATCTATATAAATAAGTCAGATTAAATTAAATTATTAGAAGATTTTTTTACCAAGCAACATTTTTGTTTAATTTATTAATATTTTGTATTTTGACAACGATGTCCGTGGCGGACATCGAAACGTTAATAAAATCATTTTTTAGTTAACCCTTAACTACAGACATCCCAATATTAGCACGTAATTACAGATCCCCGGTATTTTTTACCGGTCATTATAAAATAGGGTCAAAATATAAAGTTAATAATAAAAAACAAAAAAAATTGCATTATGAGTTTTTCTGGAGTCTCTAGATATGGGAAAAATGGTAAAATGAGTGATTTTATTAATATAATACAAGATTTTTGAAGAATAATCTATTAAACCAGAATTTTGGTAACATTTTTGGTCCATTAAAAGAAACGGCCATAAATGCTATGAACAAAAATTTAGACTTTTTTTAACAAATAAACGTAAAATAGAATCACAAAGGAAACATAAAATAGCATTTACAAAAATTTTTACATCCATGAGAAAAAATCTGCAAGGGGTAAAATTATCACAGAATTAAATGGCAATTCCATTTTTGCAAAGTGGCCTCAAAATTTTTATCGTCAAATTTAACCTTCATTGAAGGTCCAGGATGACTTCCGCAGTCCATTTCTTTACGTTCTTTCTAAAAATATAAAAAATAATATGAACATTTCAGATTTACAAATATAGTACTCATATAAAAATACTTACTTAACACAGACATCCTGTAATTTTTACCGGTTAAGATTTTTGATGTGTGCTAGAAAAGAAAATATTGACAATACACACTACACGCTTTAACTAGCATTGTTATACAAACTACCCGAGAGGTACAGAGACACATGAACTTGTAAGTCGTGAGGTTACCATGAAATCCATATTTTGGGAATGCCCGCCGGTAAAGAATACCGGATCTCTGTAGTTAAGGGTCAAATTGTGGCTTATTTCGCATTTAAAATAGTTAGTAAATATTAAATTATAAATTATAAAAAATTGACACGCAGAGCTGAGGCTTTTAGAGAACATCTATTTTTATGGACCCGAAGGTCGAGTGTACATATTATAACCTCATTTCTTTTGTTTTTAATAGGTACGTATAACTTTTTTTGGCGATGGCTCCTAATTTTTTTTTGTGTTTTGTGAATTTTACAAACCATCTACGTTTGGCTCATAATGCAAATAGTCCCCGCTGTATGCTTGTCCCGTTAGGTAAATTATTCCGATTAATTTTTTTGTACAAACTTACTCCAAAACAGGTCTTTATAACAAATCCACAAGGTGCCAAGCAGTACCGCGGTAGGAAATTTTTTAAACATTTTTTTAAACGAATTCAAAAAATCAATTTTTTCACTTCGGACAAATTTGTTTTAGATTCTCTGGATCAAGCAGAGCAAAAACGGTATCTTGTGATTTTTCTATAAATTTTTCTATCTATAAAGGTATCTCTGTTGTCGAGTTACATGCAATTTTAAATTTGAAAAACGCAAAAATGGCCATTTTCAAGGCTTAATAACTCGATTAAAAATTATTATTATGAAAGTCATAAAGTGACCAACTCAAAGCTTAAAGCCCCATTTGCAATAGCCTAAAGAAATTTTTGTCATTATTTTATTACTAACTATTATTTTTAATAATTAAACATGAGCGCTATGCATGTATTGAAGCGGCCGTCCGCGAGAGAGAGATGTAAAATATTCATTGGACGTTTTAAAAAAATATCGATTGGAAGTCAAAAATACGTTTTAAAAAAATAAAAAAGGAATTTTGAGGTTATATGTATTGTACACGGGTCTATAAAAAATAGATATGTCTTGTAGAAGCCTCATATAAATTTTAAATTAATTGCAACTTTAAACAAAAAAAAAAAAAAAATAGAAAAATTGACGTTTTGTGTGGGGACAGGGGGAGGGGGTGGTGGGCTAAAAATGCCATTAGTCTTATTTTTTAATCCCATATAACGTAAAAAAAAATGAAAAAAAATATATTCAGGCTGTATGGATCTCAAAAAATATCATTAAGCCCGCAAAAACCCTTACATAACTTTAAAAAACATGGTTTTTTGGGGGGTTTAAAGGTGTTATGCCCAATTTTTGATAATCCTTAAATACTAATTTATTTCAAGTTATATGTAATCTATTAACAAAACCTTGAATTGATCTGTGTTGCAGTCTATAAAATGGAGAAAATCCATAAAAACCCCCTAAAAAAACAGTTTTCGGGATTTTTCAAGATGGCGCACCTGACGGAAAAATCTGAAAAAATCAGAGAGATAGCTTTTGATAAAATACACAAAATGCAAAAAAAATTGGACCTGCAGCCCCCTCCAAAAAAAGTTATAGGTATTAAGAAAGTTAAAAAAAATTTGAGGTTATGTACACTTGACCTAAGGATCCATAAAAAATGGACATGTTATGTAAAAGCTTCAGCTACACGTGTGGGTTTTTTGAAATTTTTAACTCAATTGCAACCCAACTAAAAAAAATTAAATCTAAAAATCTACCTTTTTGGCTGTGGGGGGAGGGGTAAGGGGGGTGGCGAGCTAAAAATCTGAGTTATCTCATTTTTAATTGCACAGAACGTAAAAAAATTAAAAAAATTGAATTATGAGAGTGAGGGCATTTTGCCTATCTTAACGGGGGGTACCATTATTTATTAAGTAAAATTGTTATTTAGAAACAAGTATGGCTCAATTGTAAGACAATAAAAAAATTAAAAAATCTGATGTAAATAACATATACAAATATAAAAGAGGATACATGGGTATAATTCTCTATAGAAATGCTGACTATAATCTTCTTCTTCTTTTGCTTCTTCTTTATAAGCAATTCTCCTTGTTCATTGGCGGATTGATACCTCCATGGAAGGTTGACACTCCATCTTTTGCGCAGTCAAACGATACTTCTTCTACCGATTGGTGATTTATCACTTGTTATTTTAACCACAGTTGTCTCCATCATTCTGCTTATGTGGTTATTCCATTCTATTTTTCTATTTAGTGTCCATTCGTTTATACACTATAGCAGGGGTGGCCAAACTGCGGCTCGCGAGCCACATGCGGCTCTTTGAAGAATTGCTTGTGGCTCTCGATAAAAAATGTACCCGAGATCCTTTTCAATTTTTTGTTATTATTTAAAACAATTATTATCGTTCTATATGTGTTTCAGAATGTCTTTTAAATTACTAACAACAAATATGAAAGACCAAATGCAACTTTGTAAGAGATTCCATTTCCATCCAAGCTAGGAGTAATATAACAAATCGAAAACTGCACGAAACAATATTAAAAGTGGCGCGATATAAAAGCCAGTAATCAACCCACTCCTGACCGATTTGTATCCATATTTAGTCATTTTACTCGACTTAAAAAAGTTTGTTACAGTACTAAACTAGAAAAACTTAACGAGTAAATAAAAAAGCCAGAAGGAATATTGACCGAAGTCCAAAATTTATTTCAAGACTTAAAATATTTTAAATCCTCTCTTCATTTTTTTTCTGAATTCAATTGAAATATACATAATCCATAAGGTCAATTTTTGTAGGTGTGTATTACCAATATATGACCCAAACAACATCTGGTGAATTAAAATTAATAGGGACGCAAGAAGATCAAGCTCGAAAATAAAACTATAAGTCGACGCGGATTACCGAATTTTGGAAATTTGTACCAAAATCGAAGTACATACTCTAAATTAAAAAAGGATGATTGTCGAAATATTTTCATATTAGAAACAACGTACTTGTATGGGCCATTTAATTCCATTTTAAAATTCGTGAAATCGTAACACATCAGTATTAACTAACCAGCATCTGAAAGATTTACTGAGAAGTGCTACCACAAATTATTCACCAAATTTTAAAGAATTACCAAAAGAAGGAAAACAAATGTTGGACAGGGAAAGGAACGAAAACATTAGAAACATGCTAACACAGGGACCAACAGAGAGAAAAAAATTTAAAAAAAAACCTGAATTGGTTTGGACATATAACTGGAATGAACGAGAACAGACTAGTAAAGAAGGTGACTGATGCTAAGAGACAGGGGAAAAGAAGAATTAGCAGACGTAGAAAGGGTGGATGGAACAAATCCAGGAAATTGAAACCAAGAGACGGAAAACAGCACAACAGGTGAAGGAAATGGGAAGAAGTCGGGAAGGCGTGGAAGAAATGGGTAAAAGATGGATAGGTGATAACAAAGTTCGACTCTCTTATTGGGCATAAGGACAACGAGAAGAAGAATAAGGAAAACAAAAATGTAATTAAGTTTTAATATTTCGTAGTTTTTTTTATTTCTGTTTTAAGTAAATAAAAGTTCTGTTAAAAAACATTGTACATACCTTGTTTACATAAGTAATTATACGTTTTTAATTGCGGCTCGCGAAAAAATTTAACTTATGAAAAGTGGCTCTGGCTATCAAGGAGCTTGGCCACTCCTGCACTATACGTTATATTCTCTTCTATCTTCACTCCCCTTTCGATCTCTTAACCTTCCGATGACCAACCTTTTTTTGTTACACGGATGACCAAGAGGGGGAAAATGACTCCTGGTCAAAAATGTCAAAAATGACAATTAACAAAAAAATTAACTTTTTTTTATTTTTATTTTTTTTAATTCAGCCAGTCACAACATGAGTATTAGTGTCACGTCTAGTGTGTATGTTGAGTAAGTGTCTTGTTACTTTGCAAAGTCGACGTCATTAGCGTAAAACTACTTGGAATTACACATAATAGACGGTATTTTACTAAACATCAACTTCAGAATATATTTTTTATTCGTAAAATATAGGGAATTTTTTTTATTTCAAAATATTAGGATATTTAGAATGATATTAAAGTCAAATAAAAAAATAATGAGTTAAAAATTGAAAATACTTTTGAATTTATTAAAGAAAAACATACGCTGGGGTCACAATTTCCCCGCTTGGTCATCCGAAGGTTAACTTATTTCCTGTAATTCTTCTAAGTACTCTCATTTCTGCCGTTTCTAAAGTAGAAGCCACAGTTAAAATGCAGTGCAGGTAGCATAGGGCAATGTATTTCTTACCTGAGAACGTCACACCTCGTTGCCGGTTTGTCCCGAGCGGTGCATTAGGACCGGATTTCAGAATCATAGTACATACTGGAATATACGCGCACACAACAATTGCCTATGGTTGTATAATACACGTACCTACCACTGTGCCGACATAAGCGGCATACATGCGCGCCTTAGACTAACACTGTATTCTAACTCTGGCTCTTGCTATAGTTGTCTTTTGTATTGTGGCTCTATCGGGTCTTGTTTCTGATGCATACGTCATTATCGGTCTTAAATTGGCTTTATAATTTATTGACTTCATATCAATGTTAATTGGTCGGTTTCGCCAAATAGTGTTATTAAGACATCCTGTAAGTCTATTATTTGCTTTTTGTACTTGATTTCTCACTTCTTTGTCCAGGTCAAAACGCTCGCTGAGAACATTAGTGACGTAACTCAAAAAATACCAATTGTGACTTAATCTATTAAACATACTCCTAATATTGAACTTGATATTATGCTTTAATGACGGAAGTCTCGATACGTCAGTAATACTCTTTGACTTTTAGTTCCACTTCTGCATGCATTAGTGACGCAAGTCACTTTACTACAAACTACGTTTTTGAAGTCACTTTACTACAAAACGTTTTTGAAGTTACGTCACTAATGTTCTCACCAAGCGAAAATATAAAAAAAAAGTATAGAAATTGTAAGAACCGTGATCAGACATCCAAAGTGAAAGTTATCCTCTAACAGCAAATTGTTCTATATGGTCCAAATATTGGTCAGTAAAAAGTTACACCATTTTCAGCGGCGGGTTTGGCGAGAGGGGGAGAAATCAGTAAATTAGTAGTTTTTTACGATTCTCCTCAATATTTCTAAAACTATGCAGCTTAGCGTGAAGAATGTTCTATACAAAAATGGTCAACATTAAATTTTAAATAAAAAAGATCGTATGCATAATCCTTTCAGAACGAACGGTTTTAAAGTTACGGAGGTAGTAAAATATAATTGGTCCAAAATAAAGCCTAACCCCGTCATTAAAAATAAAAGTTTTCCTCCAACACCAAATTGTTCTATATTATGGTCCACATATTTTTCAGTAATAAGTTACATATTGGCGAAAAACGTAAAATAACTACTAATTTACCGACTTCTCCCTTATCTCTCCCCCAAACCCGACTCCCAAAATGGTGTAACTTTTAACTGAATAATATGTGGACCATATAGAACAATTTGGTGTTGAGAAAAATTTTTATTGTTGATGACGGGGTTAGGCCTTTTTTGGACCAATTATACTATAGGTACTACTCTGTAACTTTGGAACCGTTCGTTTTAGAAGGATTATGTATCGGACCTTTTTGGTTTAGAATATACATATATAACATTTATAGAACATTGTTCACGCTAAACCGCATTGTTTAAGAAATATTGTCGAAAAACCTAAAAAACTACTAATTTGCCGACTTTTCCCTCATTCCCCCTCCCAAAACCCGACGCTCAAAATGGTGTTAAAATATGTGGACCATATACAACAATTTGGTGTTGAAGGAAAACTTTCAGTTTGGATATCTGGGTTACTTATGCCTTTCTTTGGATCAATTGTATCATACTATTATATTTATAACGAAACATTTGATATGAAATAAACTAAAAACGCAGAAATACAGTCCTAACTTTTGTACAATCATGAAACGTTGGTAGCAAACAACGAATATAAAATAAATGTAAACGCTTTTCACATGTGGATGTTAACCTAATGCAGCAATCATAAGAATAATTAACACCAAATTTACTTAAAGCGGAAAATGAGAGTTTTAGTATAACGGAAACTTTATTTATTTACGTATTTAAATCCATAATATGGAAAATTGCTATAATTAAAAATTGTTTAGAATTAAAAACTATGTTATAATGTGCAATTATATCATTCTAATATACCTAGGATACCATTTTACTTACCTAGGATGTTTGGATAAACGAGACACTAAATCCGGATGAAGAAATTAAAACACGTATAGAAAATTCAAGAGGAGAATTTATGAAACTTAGATCTATTCTGAGCAACTCTCAGCTGTACTTACATTAAGAATCAAGTTCCTAAAATGTTATGTGTGTCCTGTATTACTATATGGATGTGAAACCTGGATCATGAAGGTTAACATGATGAAGAAATTAGAAGCCTTTGAGATGTGGTAGTATCGTAGAATGCTCAGAATATCTTGGTTTCAACGCATTTCAAACAGAGAAGTCTTAAAGAGAGTAGGTCAAAGCGAAGGTGACTTAATGAAGATGATAAAAAAGAGAAAACTTGAATATCTGGGGCATATAATGAGAGGTAGCAGATATAGGATGCTGCAGTTAATACTCAATGGAAAGATCGACAGAAAAAGAGGAATTGGTCGAAAGAAATATTCATGGCTCCGAAACCTTCGTCAATGGACTGGCTTATCCGCAGATCAATTGTTACATGCCGCACAAGATCGAGAACGATATCGGCAAATTGTTATGGAAGCTACCCACGCCTAAAAATTTGGGCACGGTACTTAAAGAAGAAGAATATAAATATTCAGATATTCATATTTTTTTATATACTTCGTATAAAATTGTTAAAATTTGATATATGATGATTGCCTCTTAGATCTTAGACAATGAAGAGCTTTTTATAAAAAATAACTTTTCTTTGTCAAATTAAAAATAAAAGAGTTATAAATGAAAAGGATGTTGGTATCCATAATTTGAGAAAAATCTTCAAATATTTTTTTTCGTTAAGATGTAATTGCATATATTCGAACATTATTTTTTATTGCAAACAATATTTCATAATAACAATTTTCAATATTGTGACATAAGTAAAGATACTATTGTTTAGCGAAATTCATATTTTTTTACATACCTTGTATAATATCGAGAAAATTTTATATCTGATGGTTGAATCTCCAGTTTTAGGCCATGCAGAACTTTTTATGAAGCATAACTTTTTTTCGTAAGATTAAAAATAAAAAAGTTCCCCACAATATGTGAAACTTAAGTGACACCCTGTATACAGTGCTAGTCAAAAGTCCGTACCCCCCCTCGTATCTTTTGAACGGTTATACCTATAATAGTGAAATTTGGAGATAGGAAATAAACGGACGTAAGCTTCTTAACTAGTTATGACAGGTGACGTAATAGTGACAGATGACTTTACAGCGCCACTGTGACAGATAATTTTAAATGGGACCTTATGGCAAGTGACACCTCGTTTGAAAGGTATTGAAAATACCTATTCAGTCATACTAATATTGTTTAAGTTTAAGCTAATTTTGACGAATTAATGAAATAAATATAAAATTGAAGTTTCATTTAATTAATTCAAAATTCAAAATTCCGCCTATGATTAGTTGTCAAAAAGGTTGACGTTGACGTAAAAACTACTAGAGAATCGAAAAACGTCAACTTTTTTGACAAAAAAACCATAGGCGTACATTTGAATTTTTATTAATTAAACGCGAAGCTACAATATTATATTTATTTAATTTATTCACCAAAATCAAAATCAACTAAAACACAAAAAAATTAGTATGGCTGAGTAGGTATTTTGAATACCTTTCAAACGAGGTATCACTTGCCATAAGGTCCCATTTAAAATTATCGGTCACAGTGGCTCTGTAACGTCATCTGTCACTATTACGTCACCTGTCATAACTAGTTAAGAAGCTTACGTCAGTTAATTTCCTCCATCCAAATTTCACTATTATTAGTCCTGTCGCCAGGGGGGGTACAACGGCCTCGTTAATTCAGATGGACTTACTCAAGTTTTTTTTATGTATTTTGACCCGTAGAACACGAATTTTTTGGGTAACAGTTGATCCGGATGTCGATAAGATTGTTATAGACCAAGAACTTGAGGAATCAAATAACAGCGATTTTTGGCAAAACAAAACAATATTTTGTATTTTTTGGGCCATTTTAAGTAAAAAATATTTCTACCATTTTTTCGTAGGATGCACAGTTTTCGAGATAAACGCGGTTGAACTTTAAAAAAATCGAAAAATTGCAATTTTTGAACCCGAATAACTTTTGATTAAAAAATAAAATAGCAAGTCTGCTTACCGCATTTGAAAGTTTAAGTCAAATTATATCGGTTTTGATTATTTGCATTGGTAAAAATTTATTTTTTTATTGTTTAACAAAGCTATAAACACGTAGGGTTTCCCGTGCTTTTACATGCGTTTTAACGCATGTAACGTAGAAATAGTCTTGATTGCACTAGTACCTATTCTACCTACTCGTTCGATTTTAAATGAGAAATCATAGAAACATCACTCACGCACTAGTTGTTTGTAGCTTTGTTTAGCAATAACACAATAAATTTTTAGCAATGCAAATAATCAAAACCGACATAATTTGACTTGAACTTTCAAAGGCGCTAAGCAGAATTGCTATTTTATTTTTTAATCAAAAGTTATTCGGGTTTAAAAATTGCAGTTTTTCGATTTTTTGAAAGTTCAACCGCGTTTATCTCGAAAACTGTGCATCCTACTAAAAAACTTGTAGAAATATTTTTTGCTTAAAATGACCCAAAAAATACAAAATATTGTTTTGTTTTGCCAAAAATCGCTGTTATTTGATTCCTCAAGTTCTTGGTCTATAACAATCTTATCGACATCCGGATCAACTGTTACCCAAAAAATTCGTGTTCTACGGGTCAAAATACATAAAAAAAATTTGGGTAAGTCCATCTGAATTAACGAGGCCGTTGTACACCCCCTGGCGACAGGACTATATAGGTAAAACCGTTCAAAAGATAAGAGGGGGGGTACGGACTTTTGACTAGCACTGTATACATAATATAATGTACATAATACATATCATTGGGTAGACAGCTTAAATAAAAAAATAGTGAGCTGTCATTTAACATTACATAAACAATAATAATTAATATTATTTTTTTGACGTTTAAATTGTTTGTTGACGTTAAGTTACGTCAAACGAAAACAAATATATTTGAAGAAGGATTGTGACGTCACAATTTGGACATTGAAGGTCAGATATCTCGAAAAGGATTAGAGCTACTTAAATGAAGTTTTCAGATTTGGATTCAAGAGACCAAGCTACATAGGAATCCATCGCTAGATCAGCTGTAAGTATTGCAGGTGTAGCAATACACAAACTTTTCGAATTTATAAACGAAAACAAAATTTTCGTTGATAAAAAATAAGCAACTGTGATTACAGTTTTTACTTATTTTTTCTTTTTTACTAAAAATATTTTAGTTAGGAGGTCCGTTCTCAAATACAAAATAAACACTGCCATTTTCGCCTTTAAAAAACAATCTCAGAACATCCCGAAATGATAAAACAGTAATGACACCCTTAAACAACCGGTAGGTGTTACCGACTCTTCCTGTTATTTTATAAATTCCATGGTCCCCTCAAAAGTAAATCGACCATAAAATCTTCTCATATCACACGACCCTTGAGTGTCAGTGTAACAAAAACAGGATTTTTTTAATAGGGAAAGAACATAAAAGTTAATCTGGTTTGTTTATGGAGGTCTTGTTTTAATTTCAGCTTATTGTGGAAAGGGGAATGAACAGAGCTGGATTAAGTAAAATAAATACACACAAAAAGAAACAACTTTTGGATTTTTTTGCAGAAAACTGTATCACAATGGCATCTACTAGTCCGTTCGCTGAAGGTAAAATACATTATAACGTATGTCCTAAAAGTTCTGGCCCCAAATTCATTGATTTTAATTTTAGCAAAAACAAAATAATATCAACTTGTCTTTGGAAAAAAAGCTTGTTTAAATTGTCTACTGTCTACTAGTGATATTTCAAACTCCCAAATAAATAGAAACAGAAACTAGTAATCTAATCAACTTACTTCAAAATGCTGCAAAACAATATACCCCTCAACCTAGACAAAAAAAAATTCAACCAACATTCCTCTTGAAATAAAAAGACTAGTAGCAGAAAAACGAAAATCCAGAACAATTTGGCAAGGAACTCACAGAGCAGATGATAAAACAATTTATAATAACAAAACTAGAAACTTAAAAACAGCTCTAGAACAGGATGAGAAACAACTCATTTGAAAACTATGTACCAAACCTTTCGCGTCAAAATAACACTATATGGAATCCAATCAGAAACGAAAATAAACCAATACTTCACCTCCAATTCGGAAAAGCTCAATACCACCATAACCACGGGCAAAAAGCAACAAAGAAAAATCTGATTTATTTGATGAACATATAACTGAAGTCTTCAAGCCACACGACAATGACCAAGTACAAGAAGTAGAGCAGGAACTAGCCTTACCAATTAATCAACGAGAGCGACTAACTTTAATTACACCGAAGGAGATCAAAGATGAAATTAATCATTTAAATGAAAAGAAGGCATCAGGCACTGATCTCATAACAGCATCAATGCTAAAACAACTTCCTAGAAAAGGTATAATGAAGTTATTTTACATATTAAATGCAATCTTAAGACTTAATTATTGGCCTACATCACTAAAAATTGCCCAAGTAATTATGATACCGAAACCTAGTAAAGCTTTAACGGATGTATCATCATACCGCCCAATAAGTCTACTGCCAATAATGTCAAAACTTCTTGAAAAGATATTACTTAAAAGAATTATGAGCGACCTAGAATTCCAAAACTGGATCCCAGAACACTAATTTGGATTCCGACAAGCTCATTCTACAGAGCAACAATGCCATCGCATATCAAATGTAATTAATAGAGCTTTGAACAATAAACAGTATTGCACAGCACCCTTTCTGGACATCAGCCAAGCCTTTGATAAGGTATGGCACCCAGGATTACTTTATAAGATCAAAAAATCTCTACCTAATAAATATTTTGACCTATTAAAATTATATCTAAATCACAGAGAACTTTAAACTAAAGTGGAAGATGAACTATCAAACCGTAACAAAATTTAATCAGGAGTCCCACAAGGTAGTATATTGGGTCCACTTCTTTATGTACTGTACACATACCATTTACCAACCTCTCCACAAACCACCATTGGAACTTTCGCTGATGACCCAGCAATATTTGCAACTGAAGAGGATCCAATATCTGCAGTATTAAAACTTCAAGAACACCTAGACCAAATTGGTTAAAGAAGTGGTAAAATAAATGGAAGATAAAAGATAATGAAACTAAGTCAACACATATAACTTTCACACTAAGGAAAGAACAATACCCAAATATTAACCTTAATCAAATCAACATACCACAACAGAATATCGTCAAATACCTGGGCTTCATCTTGATTCTAAATTAAACTCTAAACAACACATTTTAAAGAAGAAGAAACAAATTGAGTTGAGAGTGAAAGAAATTAATTGGCTTATAGGTCGAAAATCTCGACTCTCGGTTGAGAACAAACTGCTGATTTATAAAACAGTCATCAAACCTACATGGACGTACGGTATAGAACTATGGAGTTGTGCCAGCAAATCAAATACAAAAATTATCCAAAAAACTCAATCAAAAATTCTACGCACCCTCGCAAGTGCCCCGTGGTACATTTCCAACCAAACCCTTCATAGAGACCTAAACATCCCGTTAGTCAGCACAATAATTCAAGAAAGAGCCAACAGACACCTTGAGAAATTGGAAGGCCACCTCAACCAATTAATATTACCACTACTGCAGCCACTAAACAACAGAAGATTGCAAAGATTATGGCTCATAGATCTTCGCTGAAACTGAGGTAAAACCGCTGGGTGATGTACCTCCTAACGCCATTTTAGTGTACAATACTATAGTTAATATAAGTTATTGTACTTATATTGTAAATTGCAAATAAGAGAAAGTATCTAGAAGTTGGTGGGGCGAACACTCAAACCTAAGATCTGTAAACCAGAGGTTCTCAATCTGTGGTACATGTACCACTGGTGGTACATATCATTATTGGCGGTGGTACACAAAACAGAAGAAAAAATTAAAATAGTAGTACTTAGTAAATAATGATAATACAATTTAAAAATATAGGTGGTACCAAAAATAATAAAAATAACTGTAGGTGGTACATCACTCAAAAAGGTTGAGAACCGACGCTGTAGACTATTTCAGAATGACAACAATTCACGCAGAACCATTTATACAAAAATAGCGAAGTGCACGCAGAGAATACCATGCCTGAGTCTACCAAAATATAAAATTTCTTCATTAACAAAATAATTAGATAAATATTTTGTACCAAAAATTTTTAGGACATACGTTATTTCAAAACCTATACATTTTAAAGAACCGCTTAGATTGACGTGAAATATGGCATAAACATAGCTAATATGTCAAAGAAAAAATGTGATATTATGCCGATGTGTACCATTGTCATGGGGAACTTTCACCCTTTCTCGGGGGTGAAAAAATATATGATCAAAATACGTCCATAAATGGATAAACTGACTAATTCTAAACAACCTTTGTTCTATAGCATTTTTTCGCTAATTTAATGCTTTTCAAGTTATTTGCTAGTAAATTTGTTCATTTAAAAAAAACATGTTTTTAGACGGTTTTTAGCAAATAACAAAAAATAAGTATTTTCTTAAAATAAACATTGTTAACAAGAATATAGCCCATAAAAAAGTGACAAAAATGGTATATGTATAAGATCCCTACATCCAGTAAAAGAAGGGTTGTACCTAATGAAAAACAGGTTTCTACTCGCCAACTTCCAAATCGATTATTTCAACGTCAAATAACCATGGAACGAAGCACTTTTTGGGGAAAACTCATTTCAATAAAGTGTTTAAAAAAAGTTTAATTTTTGTTTTTGAATAAAGTTTCTAGAATAAAAATTAAGGAAGTTATATTCAAAATAAAGTTGGTTCCCTTTTTTTGGTAAAAAATTATGAAAATCGCCGCCTAAGTAGCATCCCAAATAAAATTATTAATCGTTACTTCACAAGTTGCTTTACTCGTGTATGTATTTTTTATATTATCTGTAAGTTTTATGGGTGCAAAGTACTTATTTTTTAAGGGGCTGTAGTTAAAAGGGCTTGATCTAGCCAATAATCACGAGTGTATGCAAATTTTGAAGAACCATATCTTTACCAATTTTTGCCTTAAAAAAAAACAAAAAATCCAAAATATTCAGAGATAACTACAGAAAACTACTACTAGAAAAGAAAAAAAACTACTAGAACTATAGAGGAAACTACTAGAAAATTACATATTTTCACCCTTTGAGATTTTTGGTATCACTAATAAATTTTAAGTTATTTTAAAAACAATGCGTTTTTTCAGAATAAAAAATTTAAAAAAAATTTACTTTAAAACCAAATTTAAAAAAATAACCCCTTTGAAACGATGAAACTTACAGATCATAATATAAATAATACATAACTAAAGTAACCTGTGAAGAGGTAACATTTAATTTTATTTTTAAGATGCTAATTAAGGGGTGATTTTCCTGAGTTTTTTTACCAAAAAAAAAAGGGATCAACTTTATTTTGAGCGTAACTTGATTACTTTTGACACTAGAAACTTTTTTAAAGAACAAAACTAAAATAAATGTTTTAACACTTGAAAACACTAAAAAAGTTGTATTGAGTTTTCTCCAAAAAGTGCATCATTTTTTGGTGATTTGAAGTTAAATATTTGCTTTGTAATTTGACGGTTATGAACCTAATAGTTTCACAACCAACCTAATTAGCAAAACTCGTAACTCCATTTTTATTCATTTTGTGAATATATGCGCCATCTGTCTGGAAATCTTTTTACCAAATCCTGTAACTCCATAGAAATATAGAAATCAAATATAAGCGAGAAAGTAAACCTTGTAACTCCGTATCAACTTTTGACTTCAGAAAACCACGTAACTCCAATATATGTTTTATAATGCTTGTGTGCTTTTAATCTCGTAACTCCAAATTAATATTGGCTTAATCGGGACAAACCTCGTACGATCAGATATATTATTTTATTTTAAAATGTTCGATTAATTTTGACAGAATCGCAAAATTTATTCCAAATTGAAATTTTTTCGTCTCCTGAACACTGTCGTTTTGGTGTTACGAGTTTTGCTAATTAGGGTGACGCTATATTTCATTAGCTACAACTTTGCTTCTACTGGTGCAGAGAGTTCACACATATAAAGTTATTTTTACTTTTTTGGAAGCTATACTTTTTCTAACAATATTTTTTTCAATAAACTACTTATTTTTCAGTTATTTGCAAAAAACCGCCTGAAAATATGTGTTTTTTTTTACTTAATTTAGACGTATATGTTTTCACCCCCCGATGAGGCAAAAGCACACATCGGCCCAATATCACTTTCCTTCTTTGACATGTTACCTATGTGTATGCCAAATTTCATGTCAATCCAATCGGTTATTTAAAATTTGGAGCAAAAACCGTGATTCCATACATTAGTAACATGAGACAAAAATGTCACTCTTTAGTTTTACATCACTGAACTGAACATTTTGATTCACTCTACAAGTTCGATATTATAATAATTATTAATATAATAATATTTTAAAATACATACTGCCTTAATTCATTTAGATACCGAAATAATTAATAATAAATAAATAGATATATTAGGATAATTAAATTACACATTATTAGCATATAATTTGATTAGTGCAGTGAACCTCAGATTAATTTAATTAAGCTTATTTTCATGAATCCTTTGTGTTAAATTGTGTTTGTTTGTATATGGCATAAATTGTGTCCTCATCTGGTATTGATATGTTGATATTTAATTCTCAATTATATTGGCTTTACACAATCATTTTTACGAATAGTAAATTCCTTGCATATATTATTTATAATAATAATTTAAAATAAAAAAAGTCCATTTTTTAGAGTTCTTCCCAAAAATTATTAAATATTATCGATTTTCGATAGAAAATAAAGTATTTCCACTGATATTTACTCACGTTTTGGTGTTCATCGAGTGCAGATTGTTAGGTAATAGCGGATTAGTAAAAGTTTTAAATTATTTGAAATGTGATAGTGGAATGTCCGATGATTTGACTGCTGACTGGAACTTAGGTGAATATTATTTGATTTAATATTTGTTTGAGAAATGAATAAGCCTATCGCTGAGTGGAGACTGTAATCGGAGCTGATATAAGAGGAAACAGTAGCGATCAACAGGTAGCGAAAACGCGTTCCAAGATTGCGGCTGAAATTTTAAATATTTTTTCGAGATATTTGGCACACGTATTCGTAATATAATAAAGAATGGCGGTACAGAGCACAATTTGAAAAATGTATTATTTTGTGGAAATTACTCTGTAATTAAAAACAATATTAAAAAACCAAGCCTGTACCGCCATTAAGCAGAACAAAAAAATACATTTTCTTTAAATAAACTTTTTTATCCGATGCCTAGATTTTGTGTCATTTTGGAATTACTAATGAAATAAAAAATTTTAGTAGTTCCAAAATGACACAAAATCTAGGCATCGTATAAAAAAGTTTATTTCAAGAAAGTGTATTTTTTTGTTCTTCTTAATGGCGGTAGAGGCTCGTTTTTTTAATATTGTAATTAATTACAGAGTAATTTTCACATATTAATATATTTTTCAAATTGAGCTCTGTACCGCCATTCTTTATTATATTACGAATACGTGTGCCAAATATCTCGAAAAAATATTCGAAAGTACAGCCGCAATCTTGGAACGCGTTTTTGCTACCTGTTGATCGCTACTGTATCACCTTATTTACCCTTTTTCTTATTTAAATATATTTGATTTTTTAACCAAGAGGAGTAAACTACAAAGACAGATTGACACCCAAGAAAGTTACTAGAAAAGTCACCAAATTCATCTTCTTTTTTTGTTGATTATATCAGCTTTCGATAATAATCCATACATATTAAATTATACTAACACATCGCTAAAGAGTTCTAAAAACAACTGTTTTTATATAAAAGTAGACTAAAAATCTAAAAATTAAAGGAATAATGCAGAAAACACAAAAAATCGCTGATATATTTAATTAACCTATAAAATGACGAGGTGCCAAAATTTGATAAATGTCATTAGTGTCAAAATTTAATAACAATGGGGTAAACTTGCCTGCGGTTGGACCAATTAGAAACAAGCATTACGGCGCGGTAAATTTGAATCACTCCTCTTGGTTAAAAAACAAACAATAGTTGTTCGTGATTTTGGTAACCAGTATCACAACATGTCAAACCCAACTTCAAACTCACCTCACATACCGAACCGAACAGATTTCAAAAGCTGGTTAGACTTTCGAAAAATTTTTTTCGAAAAAACCAACATTAATATCAGAAGAAAGTGAGAATAAAATAATGCGACAAATTTTCGAAAACTTGTTGCCTGACAATAGACACGAGAGCCCGCAGTGGTCTAGTGACTATTGCCGAATGAAAACAATTAAGAACATAATGGGATCATTATTTTCTTATTTATTCTTACTACCGTGTGATATTTGACAGGATATTTTTTAATAGTTACATACAAAATTTAAGTCTTTGTATAAAAACATTAAGTGGCATTTTATCCCAATTAATGTGACACACATTTTTCAACTTGCCAGTGAACAGCACAGTTAAACAAATATTCAGACGAATAATAAAATATTAAAAATATTAGTTAAAATAATTAGTTATAAGAACAGTTTTTTCATGAAATAATATTACCGAAGTAAACTCAAGCGCTTAAAATTGCCAATTTGTGTTGTCCTCGTAAAAATTTGACATTAGATTCAGAACTTACAGTTTATGGTTCGTTTTCTTAAATGTTACAGTTGTCAAAACTAGGAAACTAGAAAACTAAACAGAAATAATCTACTTAAAAAATATTCCCACTGATATAATGTGCTGAAGAGAATTACCACTATAATAATAATCTGATTGGAGAGAATTAGACACGTAGGTACTGAAAAATCTTACTACACAATTGGAAGTCAAAATCATTAAAAAATAACCACTGTTATTTTTATTCTTGTAGGTTTCTATTGATCAGAATCTCTATAATAATGTGTACGGACTCCTATAAGAAACGTATTAATTACACAGGTTTACAAAAAAAATAAACTGTGGACTATTTGACGAAACCATATGACAAGGAGGTTTTTGGGGTCGCTGATCACGAATCCGGGATCCGCTGATCTCTATCACATCAGGTAAAGGTCATTTCAAGGTCAAATCAAGGTACATCGATAATCGCTCTGAAAAAGTATATTAGGGGGTTTTTAAGGTCGCTGATCACGAATCCAGGGTCCGCTACCTTCTCTCACGTCTAGCTCAAGGTCATTTCAAGGTCAAATCAAGATAAATCGACACAATCGCTTTGAAAAAGTACATTAGGGGGTTTTTGGGGTCGCTGATCACAAAACTGGGGTCCGTTGAGCTCTACCGCGTCAGTAAAGGTCATTTCAAGGTCAAATCAGTTTTGTGATCAGCGACCCCAAAAAACTCCTAATATACATTTTCAGAGCGGTTGTGTCCATTCATCTTGATTCGACCTTGAAATGACCTTGAGCTAGACGTGAGAGAGGTCAGCGGACCGCGAATTCGTGATCAGCGACCCCAAAAACCCCCTAATATACTTTTTTAGAGCGACTGTCGATTTATCTTGATTTGACCTGGAAATGGATTTAACCTGATGTGATAGAGATCAACGGACCCCGGATTCGTGATCAGCGACCCCAAAAACCCCCTTGTCATATGGTTTCGTCAAATAGTCCACAATTTATTTTTTTTGTAAACCTGTGTTATATGAAGGATTTCTAAAATTTTAATCCGTTTGGGTAATTTCAATTTTTTATAAGAAAGTTTAAATATATACAGCATTTTACACTAGACGTTTTTTACTTCACTATAAGTGCTTTAAACTATACAACCAACGCCTAGGATTTTCCCTTTTGTTAGTTAAGTATACCTACCTCTCCTCTATCCGTAGCTTAATATTAACCCATTTTAGACCAGCGCGAGCGTCCTAGTCATCGATTACTGAATATTTTATTTATTAGGTACAAATCCTTAAAATTTGTTTAAATATAAATAAAAAGTTTCCACAGATATTTTACTCTGTAGGGAACTGAATTATAATTTTTGGTTTATTATACCGGGTGTCCACTTATATTTTCCCCCAATTTAACTGCCTCTAACTTCTAAACGGCTCAAGATAGGAATATGCGGTTTGTGCTGAAATGTTTTATTTTAGTAAAAGTTTTATCTGAATGGATTGAATTTTTTATATCGCTTTCAAATACGAAAACAAAATGGCGGATTTCTGAAAAAAAAACATTGTTGACTTTTTTTAATGGAACACCCAGTATATTTTTTGTAAATTGTAAGAAAGGCCATTCACGTATCCAGCGATATAAAGTTTTTCAAAATCGGTTGTTAAATCACTGAGTAATTAATTTTTAACCCTTAAGTACTAACATCTTAAATCAATGGCGCAAACACTAACTAACCGCCTGACAGACGGGTTTCACATTTTACTGGTTATTTTTCTTTTGTTAAATATTATAATGCAAAAAAATATTTCGATGACTTACTGAAAGTATTACTTATCTAAAAAACACAGTAATTGATCCAGTTCTTCTGTATTTATTAAAATACAAAACATTATAACAAGAATGGAAGGATTGTTTGTGTGACTTTTTATTCCTGAAAAAAAGTGTGATAAAAATGAAACAAATTAAAGAATCTTGATAAAAATTTATAATCGAGTTAAAAAAAGAGTAATAAACATGAAAATAAAATTTTTTTTTAAAAATATTAAAACAAAAAAAAACTGACAGGCACTAAAATTTGTACAGTGTAGCAATGGTAGTCAGTGGCAACATTTTCATCACAAATTGATCCCACTTCGCTTACGTCGTCTTCTACCTCATCAAGTCATTTCAAAAGAGTTTATTCATAGTCTTTATCCCCTTATTTGAACTTTTTGACGAACTGGGGCACATTATGTTTAATGACGAACTGGGCACAAACACTAACACCCCGTCTATTAGACGGAAATCACACTTTGAGTCTAAATATCTTTCGAATAACAACCTGAAGCAAATTGCCGAATTCAATACTAGTAAATAACAACCCATCTTAAAAAGTCATAAACGGATGACCTTCAAATTTTTCTAGGAAGGGAAATATCCCACTTTCAACAAACGATGCCGTCTGAGAGACGGTGTGTTAGTACTTAAGGGTTAAATTAATTGGTGCAACGTGAATATTACATACCTAAATAATATAACTAAGCAAATTGATATTATGTTATGTGATTTCCACATTGTATCTCTTACTTTAAAAATTAATGGCTCACTCATTTGACAACAGATTTTAAAAAAATTTATATCGCTGGATAGGTAAATGACCGTTTTTTATATCTCTTTTAAATAAAAAATGGCGGATTTTTGAAAAAAAAAACGTTGTTGACTTTTTTTATTAAAACACCCAGTATATTTTTTGTAACTTGAAAAAACGGTCATTTACCTATTCAGCGATATAAATTTTTTTAAAATCGGTTGTCAAATCAGTGAGCAATAATTAATTTTTAAAATGAGAGATGCAATGTGGAAATCACATAACATAATATCAATTTGCTTTGTTATGTTATTTAGGTATGTGGTATTCACGTTGCACCTCTCATTTTAAAAATTAATTACTCAGTGAGTTGACAACCGATTTTAAAAAACTTTTCAGCGCTGGATAGGTGAATGACTTTTCTTTCAATTTACAAAAAAATATACTGGGTGTTCCACTAAAAAAAAGGCAACAACGTTTTTTTTTCAAAAATCCGCCATTTTTTTTCGTATTTGAAAGCGATATAAAAAATTCAATCCATTCAGACAAAACTTTTACTAAAATAAAACATTCCAGAAAAAACCGCGTATTTTTATCTTGAGCCGTTTAGAAGTTATAGGCAGTTAAAATGGGGGAAAATATAAGTGGACACCCGATATTATAGATCCATTGAAATGTGGATCTATCGGATACTCCTTAAAATTTCATGGATATCGCATACTTTAAACGAAGAAGTGGTGGATGTAATAAGCAAGGAACGAGAACTTTTCAACACAATGAAAGTTAGAAAAACATCATACCGACCGACGGTCCGGCATAAGAATGACGTAACTGCAAATTTTGTCAATTCCTGTTTATTGCGTAATTAACTTGTAAAATACTGGGTGTACACTACAGTTGATACAAAAGCGACAGAACTGTAACTATGTGCTGAGCCACTACAAGGTAGTTGCGTTGTAATTGAAACAAGCACCATTTTAGACCTTGTTTCAGATGAATAATGACACAACTGTAAATAGGGTTGAAGATGGGGGACTAACGTCATTCTTATTCCGGACCGGCGAACGTAGGCAACATACTGCGAAATAATAAAAAAGTAGAAATATTCTTAACTAATATTGCAAGGAAAGATCGAGGGAAAGAGAGGTCCAGGAAGGAAAAGACTATCGTGGCTAAGAAACATCCGGTTATGGACAAGGCTAAAATTTAACAGCTATAAGAACAGCTACAGTCAGATAAGGGTCTGCAATTGTAAGTAGCCAACCATCAATAAAGCGAGGGCACCTTCCATTTCTTTCCAATATTTCCAATAACCTTAATAAAATAATTTAGAGACATATTTTATTTTTTAAAGTATATGTAAAAAATGCCGTCTTTCCAAATGTGAAAATAGATATTTATGAAACAGTTCGTGAAGTATGCTTTTTACGAACGCACGCGATGTTTAGAGCACGAGCGACAACGGAGCGAGTGCTATACATCGCGCATCGCGTAAGTTCGCGAAAAGTAGTTCACGCACAGTTTCATACAATATTTTATCTAAGATAAACAAATAAAAAAACTGCAATTCTTCGTCACTGGAATTCATTTCTATTCTACAATTTTTAGAACTTTGACATTTAAAAATTCTAATTTCTTTCAAACCACAAAACTGTCAAAATTTTTGTTGTAATTTATTACTCATTATGTCATCACCATGACAACGCGAAAGTTAAGGATATTTGATTATATTAAAGGGTGTCAAAAACAGTGGGAAAAAGTAAATCTCATTTAAAATACATTGTTTACTTCACGCACACTTTAAACCCTTCACGCACTGCTATCTATAATGACAGTTTTTACAAACTAAAATATTACACATAATAATTATGACATATAGTAGATAAAATTATTTTATATAAGTACTCTATGTCATATCATGTATAAGTTTTTAGTTGTGCTTAAGTGTGCGTAAAGTAACAATGTATTTTAAATGGGACTTACTTTTTCGCACTGTTTTTAACACACTGTCATATAATCAAATATCCTTAACTTTCGCGTTGTCATGGTGATGACATAATGAACAATAAATTATGTTAAAAGTTTTGACAGTTTTGTGGTTTGAAAGAAGTTAGGATTTTTAAATGTCAAAGTTCTAAAAATTGTAGAATAGAAATGAATTCCAGTGACGAAGAGTTGCAGTTTTTTTTATTTGTTTATGGTAGAGTAGATAAAATATTGTATGAAACTGTGCATGAAGTAAATACTTTTTGCGAACTTACGCGATGTATAGCACTCGCTCCGCTGTCGCTCGTCCTCTAAGTATCGCGTGCGTTCGGAAAATGCATACTTCACAAACTCTTTCATAAATAACTATTTCTGTCGGAATGGTTAAAAAGTTATTCTAATTGTTTAAAAGCAAACAATCGACATGTATTTTATACAAAAATGTTGCATTGTTTAAAATTATTTTTCATCACTTTTTTGATAACGGATTTTTTTTCTTTCATAAACTATCCATATAATTACCATAACTCCATTATTTTCTGACTTATATTGTTCCAAAAATCATTAATTTGGGACAAACAAATAAAATAGCTTTTAAACTGTTTAACCGATTGCTTTGAAATTTTGAATATAAGTTAAAGACCACAAGGTTCAGCGCTCCATGTAACAAGAAGATTTTAGCTTAGTTTTTGAAAAAGTTATTAACATTTATTAGAAACCGAAAATGTCTAAACTTATTTGCAATTTTCTAATCAGCAAATAATGATAGAAATATTGAGACCACCATCGTCAATCTTTTTATACAGAGTGTGTCTGTAATTTGGAATAAATTAAATAGTTCAAATACTAATTGATTCTTATTCTAAGATATAATTATTGTTTCTTATACTAACTGTTTCTATGTTTTATAAGTTTCTTATTCTCAAATTTGTTTTAAATGGTTCACTTCTTGCTGATAACCTAAAAAGGCGAAAGTTTAGCGTTTTTTCATCTTAATTTGTTATTTACTAATTTTGTCAAAAAAATCGGCTGCAAAAATCGGGTTCATACATATATGTTTTTTATAGGGGTTCATACTACAATAAACAACTATCTTTTGCCTGGAGGGGGATGTGTCACGAGAAAAATCTTATTTTCCCGGACTACACGTATCTCTATTTTTAAGACACGCGCCAAAAAATTTTTGCAGAAACTAGAATGACACATAATCCAAGCAAAAGCCCTATTAATACATCGTTCGAAATATGCCGGCTAAGCCCGATTCTGTGAAGATGACTAAGGACCTTCACGGATATTTCACAGACCCTCCGGAGGTTGATAAATGCCATCATCTGGAGTTGGACGGCCGGGCCGCAAATTTCGCGGTGGACGAGTTCCGAAGCGTTCGGCCACGCTGCATGACATATCCTTTACGAAATGAATCCTCCTGCCTGTCAAAAATGGACGTTTGGGAGTAGGGATATGGCCAAATAACCAGCTTTCCTAGCTTTGGATCGTATCGGACCAACCAAATTAACTTATATCTGACCGAGTTTCAATTTTCAGACTTGGTTTTCATTCTTTATGAATGACACGAGGATAGAGAATGCAAAACGCTTGTACTCGAAGTAATAGATTATTATCAGTGGAATCATCAACAACAAAAAATATAAAGTTATTCAAGTATTTATTTTTTCTAATACTAGTCCAAGTAATGAAGCTTGAAATAGGACAAAACCTCGCAATTTTTACAGAATGGATCGATTTGCTTGATTTAAAAATAAGTGGTGAATAGTCCAAGGATCAAAATCTATATGATGCCGGAAGGCCCTTTCACCATGGGGGTGGTGGCCACCTCATCTCGGGGTGGAAATTTTTTATTATATTTTGACCACAAAAGTTGGTGAAAACATTCATTCTAAGCAAAAAACGTTGTATACATTTTTTTGATAAAATGAATAGTTTTCGATTTATTCGCTATCGAAAGTGTTAGTTTTATATCGAAAAAATTAATGTTTTTAAGTTTTCTGCTAATATCTCCAAATTTTTTCGTTTTATCAAAACAACTTTACTTAACAAAAATGTACCTTTTAAAAAAATAAACAAAATCGTTTTTTAAATTTTCTTTAAGGCCAATAGTAATCGAGCTATTATATCTTAGCTCTTCTTCGTCAAATGATAAATATTGTAGTTTAGAAGTCAAAAGACAGGAAAACTATGCATTTTTCGAAGATAACTTGTTCAAACTATTTTAAAGTATTTAAGAATATCTATCTTCAGAAATAAAAAAAAGTTTCTAGCTCAAAAATTAAGTGACTTATAATGAAAAGAGTGTCAACCTCCTAATCACCACCCTAATTCAAATTAGTCATTGACCATATTTGGTCTATTTTATTTATGTGTTATTAATAGGTTCTAGAAGTTTGATAGGCTTAGAATGATTAGTTTTTAAAAAAATTGAGTTAAAAGCGAATAACGAATTTTTTTAGTTTGGAAAAAAAGGATTTCCTTCAGAATAGAAAGATTAGCATCAGAGATACGAAAAAATGTTTTGAAATGAAATTGTAGCTTATTTAATTATCAAGAACTTGGTTTGCAAAAATTTTTTCTAATGCAAAAACTGAGTGAACTGTTGACAATTAAAACTTTTAATAACATCCAAAAGCCACCTTTAACAAACCTTTCAAAGTCACCTCTTTTTTTAACTGAGGATTTTAGAAAGATTTAATATTAATAGGCTTATAGATCTTATAAAAACCTACAAAATTATTTTTTAACAAATTTTCTAAGATTAAAAATAGAAAAGTTACCGTTAAAAAATCAATATATTTTTTTGAAAAAAAAAAAAGTAGAAATCCAATTGGAAGCATAATAATGTAAGTTAGCGGTGTTTTTAGTCATTGGGGTTCTTCATTCTTCTTTATTTATTTAATATTAATAGATTCGGGAAGTTTACTTGCTTAGAATGATTAGTTTTTAAAAAACTGGAGGTAAAACGAATAACGAATTTTTGTAGTTTGGTAAAAAATGCCATTTTCTTCAGAATAGAAAGATTAGCATCAGAGATACGAAAAAATGTTTAAACATGAAATTGTAGGGTATTCAGTTCTCAAAAACTTGGTTTAACAAAATTTTTTCTTCGGTAAAAATTGAATGAATCGTAAATGAGTATTATCGAAAAACATTGATTTTTTCGATATAAAACTAACAGTTTCGATAGCGAATAAATCTAAAACTATTAATTTTTTCAAAAAAATATAGAACATTTTTTGCTTAGAATGCATGTTTTTGTCAAATTTTGCAGTCAAAATATAATAAAAAATTAGTGGCGCATACAATATTCCAGCTGCAAAAGATCTGATATGAATATTACGTGGTGCGAAAATGTATTTTTATTTTTATGCAAAACAAAATTCTAGTTTTATTTTAAAAGATTTTTGCATAATATTTGCTAAATTTTTTGAAGTAAATGCGCCACAAAAGAGTTTCAAAATTCAAACGGTATCAAAGTTACTCTTTTGTGGCGCGTTTTACTTCAAATTGGGCAAATATTATGGAAATTTTTTTTAAAATAAAACTAAAATTTTGTTTTGCATCAAAATGAAAATACATTTTCGCGCCAAGTAATATTCATATCAGATCTTTTGTAGCTGGAATATTGTATGCGCCACTCATTTTTACGGCTTTTAGCGGTTTTCTTGTTCTTGTATATTATTACAGTTAGTATAATAAAAAATGATGAAATTTTACATTTGGCTGTCCTCTTGTACAGTGTCGAATCATGGATATTAAAAATATTCACCATTAATCGTTTGAAGGCCTTTTAAATGTGGCTGCACAGACGTACACTAAAAATAGCATAGACGACTATGCTGATAAAAAATGTGGCAGTCCTTAAGAGAGCAAATAGTTCTCGCGAGCTACTTGATAACATCAAATATAGAAACATGGCATATTTTGAACACGTGGTAAGGGAGACCGATATAATATTCTTCAACTTTTAATGATGGGTAAAATCAAAGGACGCAGGGGAATTGGTAGAAAACAGACCTTTTGGTTGAAAAATATCAAGGAGTGACAGGAATAAAGAAAGCAGAGCAACTATTTAGAATAGCTCGAGACAGAGACAGTTTCGCCATGTTAATAGCTACCGTCAAGGGGACTGATAGGGCAGGTGAAGAATAAGAAGATAAGAAACAATACATGCTAAAGACAATATAATAGAAGTAATATTTTACTATAGATACATGGAAGGTGTAGATCCATGGAAGTTAAGTAAACTACTTATTGCGATCTATAAAGTTAATATTGTTATCACTATTAATTTGTTCTCTGTGTATCCAATTGAAGACATCTCCGCATCTCCGCACCTGCTTTCCATTAGTTCGTATTAAATATTTTATACAACACTACACAAAAATAATCTAGTAGTAGATAACTCGATAAGCTATGTTTCTGCCGTCAACAATCAGCTATACAGACCTCCACCGACTCAAATCCAATTAGGTTTTTTCGGGCCCTATCTAGAAGCATCCACTTTGTTTATTTAACGTGATAAATTTCCATGCTAACATTGTTCCGAAAGACTTATAAAGCTTTCGTACTTATTTATTGTAGCTTTTACTCTGCTAGGGCAAAACTACCGCGTGTCCTTCTGCAGTGGGGGAGTTCTTTATTGTATCGGATAGCAAAAATAATTAAAGAGCTTGAAAAAATAAAATACAAATTAACACAAAATTTTCTGCTTGGAAGAAATATTGTTTATTAGACCAATCAAGTTAGTAAAAAATAAGCCGTTTTTCGACATAATTGAAAAGACGAAGTTTGACAGTTGAAATGTGTAGTATGAGATATTACAAAAAGGCTACCATCTTGGGATTCATTAATTTTTTAGTGGAACATTTTTTAAATAAACAATCAAAACGTCAAACTTAGTTTTTTGCTCATAACTTAAAAACTTGTTTATTTAGAAATTTGACGTCCACAGGTAACTTTTTGAGAAAAAAAAAGATACATCGAATGAGATACACCAAATTAAAATTGGTTAATAAACAAAAACGTTATTGCAAAACGGACGACAAAATCACTGTTTTAGAATATTGTTAATAACAATTTTATTGTTTATTAAAATATGTTTAAATATACCTAAACTTGAGGGCATTATGGTGTTTGAATGGTGTGCAAAAAATGGTCCAGATCTGTTAAATAGTTTTTGCAAAATTTAATTTGTTTATAAAATTTTTTGAAAAACGAGCTAAGTTCTGAGGCTGGTCCAGTTAATATGGCTGAATGTATCTCAATAATCAGGGACTCATGTGCTTCGTTAAGATGTATACTAATACCCTATGAAAAAAAAAAGTAAAAAAAATACATGTACGTACACAAAATTATTTGTTAACCTTCGGAGTACGGAGATTATTTGACTTACTTAGATTACGAAGATGGGTCAAGCGTGACCCATTCTCATTTTATTTATAAGGATGTTTTAAATAGTCAGTATTAATAGACAGTATCTTTAATTAAACAAAAAACAAACAAACATAACAATTATAATCCTAAATTATTGTATTTAAATTTTTTAAGATGGTTTCCCATGGGTATATACTAGTTCGCTCCGGCGGCCAGATTTTAATACCTTACAGAAAACGGGCATAGGTAAATTCGCTCCGGCCATATATTTGAATACGTATACCCGTAAACAGAGACGGCTGCGATTTACGTGTACCTACAAACATATTAAAAATATTTTTAGAAATCCGAAGACCGGGTCAGGAGTGACCCGGCATCATATATGTTACGTAGAGGAAAAACTGTAATTTGCATGTTCACGAATTATATACGAAAAAATAGATTGAAACAAATAAGGAGAACTTACGATCAATCGGATTTGTAAAAAAATTATTTCATAAAATATTAAGAAATAAGTGAATTTCGGGTCACGTTTGACCCAGTCTTCGTACTCCGAAGGTTAATAAATAGCAGCTTTTAAGCTTATAAACAATTACAATAATTTCGTAGAAATTAGATCAAATTAAATGGCAATAAAAAATACTGAAAGCTGGTTAAAATACACAACTTCTAAAAAAAATTTTTAGGTCCTACAACCCTTGGGGTCTGAGATAGCCCCTTTTTTTGAAAAAATCACTGTTACGTTAATTAACAACACTAAGATCTGAAATTAACCAATCTTTTATAAGAAAAGTCAAAGTTTTTAACAAAGTTTTTTGCAAGAAAAAATGTTAAAAATTGTTTAAACAGTATTGTTATAAAGAAAGAGTATTTTGCGTTCCGACTAAAGTAAAAAAAATGATGGGCGCAGCGGAATGAGAATAAATTCGCGGACTAACATTCGCTAGCGCTAGACCGTTGCAGCCCATTTTTAACATTGACAGTATACCGGATTTGAAGCTTAATATTATATTTATATATTTTGGTAGAAACTTGAATTTTATGAATATTACTATGTTGCACATTTATTTAGTAAAATTATATTTTAAATAAATAAATTTAAAAAATAACAATAAAAAGGCCACAAAGTCAAAATATGCAACAGAAAAAAAGTTACGCGACCTTATAGACAAGTGATACGTGGTACTCCCCAAAAAAAAACGCTCATTTTTAGAGATATCAACCACGGTGTGGTGAATGGCTAATTTTGGTCTTACTTTATACTTTTTATGGTGCTGAAAACGAAAATGAGTTTTATTTTGAATTTTAGATGGGGAAACATTGTCAAAATCGCAATTTTACCCTAAAAGTAAAAGAAAATGAAATCACGTTTTTCTTAAAATTAAAAGTTATACCACTTTTTTTCTATAAAACATTTTTTCTCTGTACTCTAGATTTTAACTTAAAATTAATTAAACAGCTAAATTTCAAATTTTGTTACTCAAATTTTGCGATTAAACTTTGCAATTCAAGAATCTGCACCTTTTACTTCAAACAATTTATAACTTTCTTTATGGCAAGACAGAAATATTGAAGCAGGTCCCATTGTCTTCAGAAAGGTGAGAAATATATACTATAAAAATATCAAAAAAAATATTACAATGGAACAGAGTTGTAGCAAATTAAACTCAAAAAAACGTGATTTTTTTTTATTTTTAGGGTAAAGTTGCGATTTTGATAATGTTCCCCCACATAAAATTCAAAACAACCACAATTTTAGTTTTGAGCACCGTCAAAAATATAAAGTATGACCAAAATTAGTATCAGTATCTCGAGAAATAAGCTTTTTTGGGGTGTGCCGCTCGTCTATAAAGTCACATAACATTTTTCCTATTGCATATTTTAAATTAAATTTTTTTGGAAAACTTCTTCATACAATATATTTTATTTCTGTGTTAATTAAAATTATAAACTAAAAAGTTTGTCACTCAACTTTTTTAAGTAAACACGAAACTAACGAAATCTGACGACAAAATGTTTAAAAATTAACAACTTCTGTTTTAACGTGTTGAGTCATTTTGGACAAATCTCATTTTTATCTAAATGCTTCAAAGATAACACAGTAAAATTTTCAAAAGGAAATATTTACAGCGACCAAAAATACAGTGAGTTAAAATTGAAAAATCATCAAAATTGATTTTTCGAATTTTTGCATAAAATTTGATTTTTGAACATGTTCCACTAATTCTAAAAAAAAATTAACTCCATATTCGGATTCAGAGACCTCGAAAACATAAGGAATGACGAAAATTTGTCATTCACCTTAAAGTGGATTTTTGTGGTCGGGATAACGTAATTTTAATAGTTGCTGCCGCATGCCGGTCGCCAAACGCGCCCACTATTCAGTCAGTCGACTACGCCCGCTATTTTTTACTTTAGTCGGAACGCAAAATACGTGTTTATAACACTCCTATTTAAACAATTTTTAATATTTTTTCTTACTAAAAACTTTGTTAAAAACTTTGACTTTTCTTATAAAAGATTGGTTAATTTCAGCTCTTATTGTTGTTAATTAACGTAACAGTGATTTTTTCAAAAAAAGGGGCTATCTCAGACCCCAAGGGTCGTAGGACCTAAAAATTTTTTTTGAAAGTTGTGTATTTTAACCAGTTTTCCGTATTTTTTATTGCCATTTAATTTTATCTAATTTCTACGAAATTATTGTAATTGTTTATAAGCTTAAAAACTGCTATTTATTAACAAATAATTTTGTGTACGTACATGTATTTTTTTACTTTTTTTTTCATAGGGTATTAGTATACATCTTAACGAAGGAAATGAGCCCCGGATTATTGAGATACATTCAGCCATATTAACTGGACCAGCCTCAGAAATTAGCTCGTTTTTCAAAAAAATTTATAAACAAATTCAATTTTACGAAAACTATTTAACAGATCTGGACCATTTTTTGCACACCATTCAAACACCATAGTTGGGTATATTAAAACGTATTTTAACAAACAATAAAATTGTTATTAACTATATTCAAAAACAGTTATTTTGTCATTCGTTTGCAATAACTTTTTTGTTTATTAACCGATTTTTATTTAGCGTATCTCATTCGATGTATCTTTTTTTTCTGAGAAAGTTACCTGTGGACGTCAAATTTCTAAATAAACAAGTTTTTTAGTTATGAATAAAAAACTAAGTTTGACGTTTTGATTGTTTATTTAAAAAATGTTCCACTAAAAAATTGATGAATCCAAAGATGGTAGTATTTTTGTAATATCTCATACTACACATTTCAACTGTCAAACCTCGTCTTTTCCGTTATGTCTAGTAAAAACCTAACTTGATTTGCCTATATAGCGAATTTTTATAAATTAAAGTATAGAAAAGTTGTTCCATATTATAATCTTTTTTGAATACGATTTCCGGAAAAGAAATCGAAACGTCAATAAGCTCAAACCTTAATTTTCGTTACAATCAATTATTGTGGCTTGACCACATATATGTACATAAATATTATTTATAAATATTATTTAAATTATATGTATATCCCACAAGAAAACAGTTTCAGAACCTTTGTAAAATTGTATTTATTATTAGGCGAGCGGCACACCCCTAATTTGAGGCATAGAAATTTAAAAAGCGACCACGATTGCTGAATGGCAAATTTTGGTCATTATTTATATTTTCGAGGTCGCTGAATCCGAATATGAAGTTTATATTTTATCTAAAACGAGAGGAACCTGTTCAAAAATCAAATTTTATGCAAAAATGCGAAAAATTAATTTTGATGATTTTTCATATTTACCTCGCTATATCTTTGGCCGCTATAAATATTTCCTTTTGAAAATTCTACTGTGTCATTTTGAAGTATTTAGATAACAAAAATACCAGGTTTTTTTGTAAAAGGTATATTTTAAAATACCCCAAATAAGGGTCACAATAATACAAAACGTTTTCAAATTAAGAAATCCATAATCAGTGTTCCAAAAGCCCTAAAATTAAGTATAACCTAATTATTGAGAGATATTAGGTTATACTTAATTTTAGGGCATTTAGAACACTGATGATGGATTTCTTAATGCGAAAACGTATTGTATTATTGTGACCCTCATTTAGGGTGTTTTAAAATATACCTTTTACAAAAAACCTGGTATTTTTGTGACGTATGATATACAGCCAGCTACAGGAAGTTTATTTTCCTCGTGGATTTTATTTAGATAACAAAGAGCTTTGTCCAAAATGTTTAAACGTATTAAAAGAGGAGTTATTAATTTTTTAAACATTTTGTCGTCAGATTCGTTAGTTTCATCTTTGCTTAAAAAAGTTAAGTGACAAACCTTTTAGTTTATAATTTAAGAAAATAAAACAATAAAACATAGTTCAAGAAAAAGTTTTATGGAAAATTTCAAGTCAAAATATGCAATTGGAAAAAAGTTATGTGACTTTATAAATGAGTGGCACTCCTCAAAAAAAACATTTATTTCCCGAGATACTGACCACGGTGTGTTGAATGGCTAATTTTGATCTTACTTTAGGTTTTTGATGGTGCTGAAAACGAAAATGAGGTTTGTTTTTAATTTTAGATGGGGAAACATTGTCAAAATTGCAATTTTACCATAAAAATAAAAAAAATGAAATCACTTTTTTCTTTAAATTAAAAGTAGCACGATTTTTTTTTCTATATAACCTTTTATTCTTTCTACCCTATATTTTAACATAAACTTAGAAAGCTAAATTTCAAATTTTGTCACTCAACTTTTTGCGATTAAATTTTGCAATTCAGGAATCTTCACCTTTTACTTTAAACAATTCATAACTGTTATTGTAATAAGACAGAAAGATTGAAACAGGAACCGTTGTCTTCAGAAAGGTAAAAAATATATACTATAAAAATTTCAGAAAAAAATATTAAAACTGAACAGAGTTGTAGCGAGTTAAACGCAAAAAAATGTGATTTCATTTTTTTATTATTTTTAGGGTAAAATTGTGATTTTGTGAATGTTCCCCCACGTAAAATTCAAAATAAACCTAATTTTCGTCTTCAGCACCATCAAAAACATACAGTATGACCAAAATTAACCAATCAACATACCGTGGTCATCACACCACACAGTATATCGAGAAATAAGCAATTCTTGGGGGGCTTGCTCGTATATAAGGTCACATAACTTTTTTCCTATTTTTCAGAAAACTTTTTCATGAATTATATTTTATTGATGTGTTAATTAAAATTATAAACTAAAAAGTTTGTCACTCAACTTTTTTAAGTAAATATGAAACTAGCGAAATCTGACGACAAAATGTTCAAAATTTAACAACTCCTCTTTAAATTAGTTTAAACATTTGAAACAATTCTCGATGTTATCTAAATACTTAAAAGGTGACACAGTAAAATTTTTACAAGAAAATATTTACAGCGGCAGGTAAAATTGAAAAATGATCAAAATTGAGTTTTCGCATTTTGGCATAAAATTTGATTTTTGAACATGTTCCACTAACTCTAGACAGAAATAAACTTTATATTCAGATTCAGCGAACTCGAAAACAAAAAGAATCACCAAAATTGCTCGTTCACCTTAAAGTTGATTTTCGTTGTCCGTATAAGGTAATTTTAGGGGTTGCTGCCACTCACCTTTATGGTATTTAATTTATTTTATTAGAGTCCGACAAGTTACAAATCTGATATCAAGTAAAAACCAAAAAGTCAACAGTAACGAAATATCATTGGTTCATAAATATAAATACATAGATCATGAAATCCAAATTACCAGGGCCAATCAAACTGCTGAACTACAAAAAATAATTACCTTAGCATATGAAGGTCTATCTTCCAGAGCAACAAGCCAAAGTATTTTAAAAAGAAGACGTGTTACCAACGTGTGATTCCAGTCATAACTAACGGTGCCGAAGCACTTTCCTTAACACATACGGCAACCAAAACTCAGAGTGACTCAAAGGAGACTGGAACCAAACTCAGAATGAAAGTCACAATTTTCAAAATAGTAATCGTACCAATAATAACATACGCGGTAGAAACACGACCTGGCACAGAGAGGACAAAAATAATTCTTATCATTCTCTGATGACATAGTACTGATAGACAGAAGTAAAGACGAATTAAATAAAATAATAAGAAGACTAGATGCGATAGCGAGAAAGAAAGGGATATACATAAACGAAGAAAAGGCTAAATGTATGGAATGGAGATAATGAGAATACATACAAGGATAATACGGACAGAAAGAAAAATATATAAATTCGAAGACGTAGAAAGATTCCAATATGTAGGAGCGATATTCACTAGGAGACCAAATATGAGAGAAAAATCCAAGCGAGAATTATGGCCGCTAATCGTGGTATCATTGCTCTAAATAACTTATTAAGAAGTAAGAAAATATTTAGAAGGGCGAAGATAAGAATATATAAGACAGTGATAAAACCTATCGTATTATATGCCAGTGAAACATGGGCATTGAATAAATCTGAACAAGTCATGCTGAAAGTGTGACAAAGAAAAGTTCTCAGGAAAATATTTGAAGGAAAGTAATGTAATGGAATGTGGATAAAAATACCAAATGTAGAACTAGAGAGGATGTATGTAGAACTGAATATAGTAGGGATAATAAAATCACAAAGACTTCCCAAAAGAATACTAACAAAATGAATAGGAGAAAAGAAGAAGAAAGGTAGACCAAAAACCAGATAGAAGAAAGATGTGAAAAGAGATATTATAATAACTTAAAAGGGAGAAAATGGAAAATAATAGTAAAACAAGCCATGGGTTTTCTAGGCCTGGAGAGCTAAATTATATACCTGGTAGCGAAAAAGTATGGAAACACGGTAGTTTCTCTGAAACCAATGAATATAATAATTATGAAATTCTAGGATCGTGAATGAGATGGTATTTTGCACTTTCTAGAGAAAATTTAAAATTTATGTGACGTCAACGTTTAGCGCTTCGGCGCCATCTTGATATGTTTTAAATGGCAACCTACGCCGAGTGATACATCATAGAAAAGCTTAATTTTTACTGTTTTTCGCAAAACCAAAAGAGTAGCATTATACTTGTAAAAAACTCTATTAAATTGCAATTTTATTAATCTATTTTTATTTTGCACTATTCTTGGTACGCCACTGATATATAGTAGTAGGCACAGAAAAAATATCAAAAAAAATTTTGACATTACAATAAAATGTCAAGTCTTAAATTAGTTTTAGTTGTATTTGATATCTGTAGTGTTTAAAAGTAATTTAAGGATAATGCCAAAATTATTATAAGTAGATAATTATAATATGGTACTTTTTTCTTATTGTTGAAAAAAGGAAAAAAACAAGCTTTTTTTTAATCGGCAACCTAGGTTGAGCGATATATCATAGAAAAGCTTATTATTATACCTTTTCAGCAATACCAACTAGGTATTGTTTTTAGTTTAGATTATCTATCAGTGGCGTACTAAGCATGGTGAAAAATAAAAATGTATTAAAATTCAATATAATAGAGTTTTTCATAAGTATTATGGTATTTTGTTGGTTTTGCTGAAAAGAGGAAGAAATAAGCTTTTCTGTGAAATATCACTCGACCTAGGTTGCCATTAAAAAAATCAAGACGGCGGCGATACGCTAAAGGCTGATGTAATATATAAATTTTAAACGTTCTCTAGAAAATGCAGAATATCATCTAATTCATGATCCTAGACGTTCATAAAAATATTCCTTGGTTTCAGTTTCGTGTTTCTAATTATTAAAAACATTAGCAGATATTATAATCCTTATATTATATAAATCTGTCCTCGTTGTCGGTTGATTATCTGTTGAATAAGATTTTTGGGAATTTTGTGACTAATATAATATTATAAAATATTTTAAACTTTTTGATGTAGCATCTTAAAAAAAGATCTAACTCGTCAAAGAAGTGTTTATTAAGTTTGTATACTCCGTCTAATATACTTACCGTTGCACGTCATCCGCATCATAGCCCGTGACGTCACATGATACCAACATGAAATATTTAGGTAGTAGGTATGCTCTTTTTAGAATCATTTTGCCGAGTACACTGGAATTACAGCCACTAGACATATTATATTTTATACGCGTAGAAATATATTTGAAGGTATCTATTAATATTAACCTAAAGAAGTACACAATAATATGTTTCATTTAATTTGTATAAATGGATTATAAAGCGTTTTTATGAAACACATTTGTTCGGAACACACTGTAACTGTAATCGAACGAAGGTAATATTTTGGCATAAATTGGTAACATTTATTTGACAGTGGCGGTGATGATACTTCATATTTGTTTTTATTCTTTACTATAAGTATTTGTTTTATTTTATTGTTTTTATTATTTATTTTAACGTAAGAATATAACTTGATTATTCTTTTCTATTTCTGAAGTTTTTATTTATTTATATTGAATATTAATTTGTTTTGTTGTATAATCCACCTCCGCAAAAATGATGTGATATATTTGATTTAAAATGAATTCAAGAATTTTTTGTAATTGGGCAACAATGTCAACTTAGATCTCTGACGTAGATAATGACGTGCAATGGTAAGTAGGTATATTAGACAGACTGTATAATATGTTATAATTTAAATATATATTATGTCCAGTTGCACCAACAAATAAACGATTGATTTGGATTGCCCGTTTATTTTAAAATATAATTGTCAAAAAACTGTCAAATTAAAAACAGAAATTTTAACCATTCTCCAAAAAATATCAAATTTTAACCTTTTTCGAAAGAAAACAAAAGTGTTCTGTTATTATATTTGTTGGTTAAAATTTAATATTTGTCGGGAGAATCGTTAAAAATTCTGTTTTTAATTGACAGTTTTTTAACAATCATTATAAATAAATGGGCAATCCAAATAAAAAATCAATCGTTTATTTATTGATGCAACTGGATATTTTAGTCTTTGTTATCGTAAGAAATATATGGTTATTAATAAAAACAACTTTAAACATAAACGACACCATAAACGTCAATGATCGCTTACTGCCCACTCGACCCTATCAACTTTGTCGTCGTTTGACCTTTATTTCTTTTTAATACTGACCTCGCTATAACTTTGGGTATTTTCAACACCTTATAATTTTTACAAGTGTTTCTGGCTGGCTTTACGTCTCCCAAGCGTGTTGCGGAACAAACTACCAGCCTGAAAATGTCATAAACGATGTAACGTTTCCGTTTTTTAAAGGGCGTTCACACACCGCTTCCCATCGGGATCATTATCCGACATACAATTTTTAGGGTTGCGCGTTTTACGAAACCCGGCAGGTATCATAAAAATGTGCTCTTTTTATTGTCGCCTGTTTTGTATGTAATTTCTAATATGTATTTGGGTATGTTGAGAGAACAATTATATTTGAAGTAGGTGATTTTTCTTGTTTTAAATGTCAGATGAAATTGTATTAATGTAATTTTTTTATTTTTGTTGGGGCTACAAGAAGAATATGTTCAAAATTCAAAATAAAGTTGATATTAAAACTTATGTGGCATAGGATATACCTTCATAGTAATCGTTGAGAGATTATGATTAAAAAGGTCTAGTTTTTACTCAAAAATCTTCTCAGAAAGGATCAACTAAACGTAATTGCTATAAAAAATTATTTCGCACTATTTATGTGAAAAAAGTAACTTTATTTTCTTATTAATAATTAAACTATACAAACAATAATAATTAAAAACTTAATAAATCCCTATAAGGTATCCACAATTTTTCGTATTGATTAAACGATTGAAACTTATAAAATAAGTTTGTTAGCTAAGTAATTTGATACACCACGCTATAACCTAAGATTATAGCTGGACCTTGGAGGTAAACTACACTATGTCATTTTAAGCACCTTTTCAGTAGAGCAGTTTGAATATTTTAAAAATCTTATACACACACCGGCAAAATTAGCCGAACACGTTAAAAATGGGACATGTTTGATGTCTCGTATTTCATAAACCAGTGGTCCGATTTGAGTGATTTTTTTAGTATGTTATAGCCTTATTATTTAAGAATATCGTTGTAATAATATTGTTGCTAGACAGGTAAATACCATTTTATACCGGGTGTACCAATCATACTGTGTTTTTTTCTTAAAGTTTGGAACACCCTGTGGAATATTCTAGCATATGAAAAGTATTAGAATTAATGCTCGATTGTAGACTTAGGCTTGCTTAACATTTTCCTTTTCGATTCATTTACTTATGTGAGATAATAAAAAGTTATGTGCGTTAACATCTATCCATGCTTTTCATCAATAAATCCTCATAGTAGGGTAGGGAAGTATACTAAATTTGCAGTTACTCGAGCGCTATGAAGAGTATGTGCTAAAATCCGAAAGAGGTTAAGTTAAGTTTTCCATAAAGTGGGGGACTTTTCATTTTTTAATTTAATTTTCCATTTGAAACAATCATTTTTCTCCGATTATAGCGCTATCTATCCATAATTCGAATAAAAATCGAATAAAAGTTGCTTATTTTTACGTAAAGAATCCAAATCTGCAATAAAAATTGGGGGCTCCTATTTAAGATTTTAAATTAAATCCCCCACCCCACCTCCGTGGGGCTCATGACACCACACGGAGAGGGGTGGGGAGTAAATTAAAAATTATAAATACGAACCCTGCGATAATTTGCGAAATGAACATCAGATCGTAAAACTGCAAAATACACCTATTCAATATTTTTCAAAAATCTACCGAATGGCACCAAACACGACCCCGCACGGAGGTGGAGTGGGTCTTTTATTCGCAATATTTTTTCCTATTATGGATAAATGGCGCTAAAATCGGAAAAAACGATTGGTGGAAATGGAAAATTAAATTGAAAAATGGAGAGTCCCACACTTTATAAAAAACTTAACTTAACTTTTTTTGGTTGTAGCACCCACTCTTCACAATCCAGTGCAGGTCTCAAGAACGCTCGGGTAATTGCAAATTTAGAATACTTTTCTCCCCTACTATGAGGATTTATTGATAAAAAACATGGTTAGTTCTTAAAGCACATAACTTTTTTATTTTCGAACATATGCAAATTAATCAAAAAAGAAAATGTTAAGAAAGCATAATTCTACAATCGAGTTTTAATTTTAATATTTTATATATGCTGGTATATTCCACAGGGTGTTCCGAACTTTAAGAAAAAAATACAGTATGCTTGTTACACCCGGTATAAAATGACATTTACCTGTCTAGCAACAGTATTATTACACCGGTATTCATAAATAATAAGGCTGTAACATACTAAAAGAATCACTCAAATCGGACCACTGGTTTATGAAATACGAGACATCAAACATGTCCCATTTTTAACGTGTTCGGCTAATTTTGCATATATATACGTGTATATCCCATAATTAGGTATCTTTCGGTCTGAAAGACAATGTGATCGTATTTTAATCATAACATATAACTATCTTGTACAATGCAACTAATAAAACGTTAAAATTTACCCTAATTACTGTAATTAATGGTAATTTACAGTGACATAGTGCAGTTTACCTCTGATAGGTTTGATTTATACTTATAAAATATTTAATGAATTTAAAGGTATTTAAGCCCAAAAAATTAGCTAGGTACTTCTCATGAAACAAATTTTTATTTTAGTTAAATGTTATTACAGTAAAACCTGTGTTAACGGCCACGTGTCAAAATCAGCGACCTGTACTATCGGCCATTTATAAAATAGGGACGCGGCCAAATAATCTCAATATTTTTACAACCCATTTCATAGAAATTTACCAGTTAATATCAACCAAAATATTTTTTTATAGGTACTTGTTGATAATACCCAATATTACAAAATACCCAATACTATTTTATTACTTATCGTATTTATCTAAAATGCGATTAAAAATAACCTGCATATTAAATTAGGGTCGGTGTCGGCGAACACAAAGTTGTTAAAGCTCTATAATAATATGTCATAAAATAGGAAAAATCTGTCGATAAGAAACATAATACAAATATAATAGCTGAGAAAATGAAAAGTCTGGTTTAAATTCACAAAAGTTGGCCGAAAAATATAGTGTTGTAAAATTATCAAGCTGTAAAAAAAATAAAAGTGAGGTGAAAAATTCTTTAAAATGCTTCACTAAACGCTAACATGAGATGTTTTACTTCTGATAACAATCTGAACAGATTCTGTTTTTTCCGTAGTATACAATCTCTAGCCAAATTATTAGACGCACTATAAAAGATTACAAAAAATGGATATTATAAGGTAATACCATTGTAATACTAAAGAGGTTTTTGTATGTACGAGACACAAGGTATGTGGTTTGGTTTTCCATTGAATTGTCTATATTTTATCACAAATAGAACATTACTTTTAATGAACCAATATGTATTTATGGACTCTTGAAAGAAAACGGAAATAACAACAATGTTGTCAATTTGTTTCTGATATATAGTATAGTATAGTTGATCCAAAAGACGGCATAACCCAGACATCCAAAGTGAAAGTTATCCTCCAACACAAAATTGTTCTATATGGTCCACATAATGTTCAGTAAAAAGTCACACCATTTTGAGCGTCGGATTTGGGGGTAGAGGGGGGAGAAATCGGTAAATTTGTAGTTTTTTAAGTTTTTCGTCAATATTTCTAAAACTATGCGGTTTAGCATGAACAACCTTCCATACAAAAATGTTCTACATTAAATTTGAAATAAAAAAGATCCTGTGCATAATCCTTTTAAAATGAACGGTTCAAAAGTTACGGAGGTAGTATAGTATAATTGTTCCAAAAAAAGGCCTAACCCAGACATCCAAAGTAAAAGTTTTCCTTCAACACCAAATTGTTCTATATGGTCCACATATTGTTCAATAAAAAGTTACACCATTTTGAGAGTCCTGTTTGGGCAGTGAGATGGGGGAAAAGTCGGTAAATTAGTAGTTTTTTACGTTTTTCGTCAATATTTCTAAAACTATGCTCTAGCGTAAACAATGTTCTATACAAAAATGTTCTACGTGAAATTTAAAACAAAAAAGGTCCTATACATAATTGTTATAAAATCAACGGTTCCAGAGTTACGGAGGTTAAAAGTGGAGGTTTTCGATACTTTTTATATTCTTTGGGCAATTTATAGAAATTTTCTTTAATAGGATTGTGTTTTGTAAATTAAATTTGCTATTTCAATCAGTGGCCGATGATATGTTAGTGATAAGCCCTTGAAGAAACGTCAACCTCACCACCCAAAATCATCATTAATTGCCCAAAAAAATATAAAAAGTATCGAAAACCTCCACTTTTCACCCTCCGTAACTCTAGAACAGTTCATTTTATAACAATTATGTATGGGACCTTTTTTGTTTTAAATTTTATGTAGAACATTTTTACATAGACCAAATATTGACGAAAAACGTAAAAAACTACTAATTTACCGACTTCTCCCCCATCTCCCCCCCCCCAAACCGGACGCTCAAAATTGTGTAACTTTTTACTGAACAATAAGTGGACCATATAGAACAATTTGGTGTTGGAGGATAACTTTCACTTTGGATGTCTGGGTTATGCCATTATTTGGATCAATTATATCATACTAAAACATGAAAACATTTTTTACAAAATCAGACCTTAGTCTGTAGCTCAGAATCCGAATGATCAGATATTATGTGATTTCTGTCTTGCTGTATGGCTGTGAAAGTTGGATAATGGACTCTGAAACAGAAAAGAGAATAGATGCCTTTGAGATGTATGTATACAGACGGATGCTGAGAATTTCATGGGTACAAAAAGTTTCTGACAATGTTTATTTCTGGTGCATCTTTATTGTGATTTTAGTATAATTGTAGTTAATTTTTATTCCTATCTGTTTACATTTCTTGTTTTAGTTTTGTAATATTTCATATTTATAAGGTTGTTTTTGGAAAAAATATTTAAAAAATTTGTGTCACTTGTGATTTATTTACATAATAATTTTCATTTACAACGTTAAACCAGAAATTAAATAAATAATGATGTATCCAATTTGTAAATTGCTAGATAAAGGCGTGACACATACTAAAACCGACTTCAGACGTACTCTAAAGTTGTTGCGTTTGCCTACGCACGAAATCTATTTAACCGTAATCAAATATTTACGTTTTACCGGGACGACAGTCTGTGATAATATAATGAATTGCTCTTTACCAGAACGCTATCCCAGCATTTCCTATTCCCTTATATATAATCTTCTGTTAATTTCTTGTGTCTAGTACGAAAGTGAACATTTCCCACATTATTATGCCGACTTTACTAAATAGTCATTTTCATATTAATTTATTACTTTTTTCTATTCTCATACTATAATACACTAGCGAGCAAATAAATCGGGTCACTCGATGCATTATACACGTTAAATGTCTCGAATTTCGTAAACCTATTATCCGATTTGAGTGATTTCTTTAGTATTAGACTGGGAGATATTATACAGAAGTTCAGCCACGATTTTCTAAGTCCTGCCTTTTGCAATACTGGAAGGGTAGACGATGTAATTACAATCTGTGGAAACATCCACAAATTTCCTGCGACATTTTCCTGTAAAAATTAGATTTTCCCAAAAAATAAAAATAGGGTTTTGCGATGAATTTCTAAGTCCTGCCATATCCGTAGATAGACAGGATACTATCGATTTTATGAAGAAAATTTTTTGGGCAGGACGGTCGCAAAAGTACTTAGGGAGTATACATATATACAAATATGTAATGAAAATAATGAAATTTTCATGATTTTCTAAGTCCTGCCAACTTAATATACTAAACATATTTATTTCAAAATGATCAAAAAAATATTGGCATGACGTCTCCTAATGTTTAAGTATACTTGTCCCTTGGAAAATTCTGCGGAAAATTCTCACCCTGATTCCGTGATTTTCTAAATCCTGCCTGTAAAAAGTTATAATACTCAAATACAATCAATACCTTTTCGGTACTCGGCAGGAAGGTTAAACGGTTCTTGTAAGACGGCAAGAGTCCTAGATTTGTAAGAAAATTCGTGAAAAAGTCAACGATTTTCTAAGTCATGCCATTTTGCACATGTTTCAAGAATCTTAATATAAGTCTATATACAAAGAGGCAGGATGGTTTTATGGTTATTTTGTATACAGGGTGGGGCATTAGTGTGGGCTAGTCCAATTACTCGTTTGTCGTAAGATATACGAAAAAAGTTATTTAGGTAAAATATGTGCCACAGATAGGACTATAATTTAACAGTATTTTCTAATATACAGGGCTACCCGTTTTCACAGGGTGACAAAAATTTATGTTTTTTTAAATGGAATACCCTGTATATTTTTACGTTTTTGGATTCTACTCGATGTTCTCTTTAATAAAATATAGTGTTTTGAAATATTATACGAGGTAGTTTAAAATATAATTCCGTTTTTTTTTTTTTAATTTTGTAGGAACATTCACACCCTATACATGTTGTTAGTGATTTGATATCCAAACTTCTATTAATTTATGTTTAAACGATTTTTAATATGGTCTACTATTGTCAGTTATTAATAGTATACCAAAATGTTTAATTTTAGTATACGGGGTTGGTTGAAACTTGAAACTCGGAATGAGTATTTTTTGAGTTTTCTTAAATGGGACACCCTGTATTTTAGTATTATAATAAAATGATATTTTATGGTACCTTTTTATTTGCTAAGCATTTTCTATACCATATTTATATATTAATTTCGGCAGTAAATTGATACAGACAGATTACTCAGGTGGTTTTTGGGGTTTCTGAACAAGAATGTCACATTAGAACAGATCTTTACATAGTGCTCGGGGTGACTGTATTCTTAAATTTCGAGGCATTCACACACTAAAGTGATGCAAGTAGATTTCTCGAAGAGTTTTGTGGTTGCTGAACATGAATACGCCACCAGAATCGACCTCCAAAAGCTCTCTTAAATTCAAGATCAGTCACCCTGGGCACCAGGTGCTCCGAGGGTCGGTTGTAATGTCATATTTGTGTTCGGCCATCCCAAAAACCATCGAATATTCTGTTTTTTTTTTAATTTATTGCCGATATCCCACGAAACTCAAGATGGCGTGCCTTAGCAGCAACTCTGGGCACTAGGTGATTCCGAGGTCGGTTCTGCTTGCGTATTCGTAACTCCATAAACCTCCCAAATAACAAAATTTTGCCCTTCATACACCGATTTTGACAGGTTTATGCACTTTTGGATGCATGTTTTGCACTAAAATGCAATTTCCACCCATTTTTATATTATACACCTTTTCCTGATGTTATCCTGAACACAATGCAAAAAGTTGCAAGTAGATAGATGCTGTATTTAAAAATCGATTTATTCTGGTGTTGTTAGTGTTAGTAAACTTTGCTATCAAATATAGGAAACAATATCAGGATAATATCTACAATCCTACAATATCAGGAAAACGAGTTGAGTGCGGCAACTCAGCGCCTGTTACATGCGTGTGTATTTTGTGTTCGAACAAGTAAGAAGGCAGGATAAAATTGATATGCAACAAAATAAATTAATAACAACAAATTGATTTTAAGGCAATTAATAATTGCAATAAAGGCAATTAATAAATTTAATAATTTTAAGGCAATTTAACACAATTCAACTAATCTGAAAATGCTTCCTAAGGCAGATTAAAATAACATAAAACGTGAAAGATGAGACGTGAAACATGAAACTTGAAATAAGAAACAAAAAAATTGTGAAAAAACATTTGATTTCATGTGATATACTAATCGAAGAAACAAAAATAAAATTTGTATAGTCGACAATGGAAAGTTATGACGAGGTCGTTGCTGTCATGGCAAACCTTTATTACTTTCTAAGGGAGGCCGCAGATCAAAGAAACGTGAAGTAAAACATAAAACGTAAAACATGAAACAAAATGAATTGTGAAGGACGAAACCGTTTCATATTATATACTAATCAAAGAAACAAAATGAAAATTTGTATAGCCAACAATGGAAAGTAATGATGACGAGGTTGTTACTCTTGCGGCAACTTTTTATTACTGCCCAACATCATAATCATAGTACGTATTTGGTTGAAAACGAACTAAGTAATCATCTTCCCAAATTTAAATAATTTTATAGACTGAGTATTCAAACATCTACATTGTTTTATTGTGGGTCCTGGTTTAAAGAAAACTGATATTTTCTTATCATTACCTATTCGAGTACCTCTCCAGGCTATAATAATTGTACAACTCTTCTTTCTACTTTACAACAGAAACCAATGCAATATTAAATTCTTGGTTGGAATTCATATTATGCACGTAATTAACTGTCCAAAACAATGAAACTGAAACCGAAAAATACAACACGATCTCTCTCCTAAAACAGATTTCACCAAGATAAAAATGTTTTATGTGCATGAATCACACTCGCTTCTTGTGTGTGCGGACTTCAATTTGTTTAGCTGTGTTTTATTTTCATGAAACGTGTTTTACGTTTCATGTTTTATGTTTCTTTGGTGTGGGGCCTCTCGAAGATAAAAAAGTTTCAGGCACATGAATCACACTCGTTTTATTGGTGGGCGTACTTTTAAATAGACGGAGGCCTATGACCAATACTAGAAATTCACAATTGATAAAATCGATTCATCTCTGGAAGAGAAATAAACGTAGCAGTTTTCGTTTTTCTAAATAGAATTTTTCTAAATTCTTTTAAACTCAAAAAACCAAAAAACGAAAAATTTTTCACATCGATTTTTCTAGAACACTGCACTGCGTATTCTTCTGAGTTAAAGCAAAAGTACCTTTTAGTACAAAACTATCCCAGAATTCAATAATCCAGTGTCAGAGATGCTTAAAAGTTAGACAGAAAAGTTATTCGATAATATATCCGTTTCCGTACCCAAACGGACCCCTATGACCGGTACTAAAAATTGACAATTGATAATTGACATTTGACAATTGACCTCTGGAAGATAAATAAGTGTACCAGTTTTCGTTTTTCCAAATAAAAGCGTTCTGCAGCTATTTTAAAGAAACTAATTACAAGACTTCGATATGCTTCTTCTAGACGAAGCATATCGAAGTAGAGGTCGTCCGCCAACCAGATGGTCTGATGACATTTGTAAAGTTGTAAACGGTTTTAGATTAGTGTTTTTTAAGCATACTCGGCATGGTATGACTCAAGAAAAATGTGGTGATATGAATATGTTTGTATAACACCCTGAAATAATTTTACAGACAGATAATTTAATTTTTTTATACGAAATAACTATACAACCATCCTGCCTCTTTGAAAATAGATTTATATTAACCTTCTTGAGATATGTGCGAAATGGTATGACTTTGAAAATCGTGTAATTTTCCACGAATTTTCTTACAAATTTTTTAACTATATATAGTAAAAAAGGTGTAACTAAACATCCTGCCATTTTGCATAATGTATACTGAAATTATTTATTTTGTAACAAAATTTATTTTATGACTTAGAAAATCACGGAACGAAAGTGAAAATTTTATACAAAATTTTCCAAGAAACAAGTGCAGTTAAACATTAGGTGACGTCATGCCAATATTTTTTTTGGTCATTTTGAAATAAATATAATTAATTTATTAAGTTGGCAGGACTTAGAAAATCATGAAAATTTCATTATTTTCATTACATATTTGTATATATGTATACTCCCTAAGTACTTTTGCGACCGTCCTGCCCAAAAAATTTTCTTCTTAAAATAGATAGTATCCTGTTATTCTATGGATATGGCAGGACTTAAAAATTCATCGCAACTCCCAATTTTTTTATTCATGGAAAATCTAATTTTCACAGAAAAATGTCACAGGAAACCCGTGGATTTTTTCACAAATTGTAAGTACCTTCTCTAACCTTCCAGTATTGCAAAGGGCAGGACTTAGAAAATCGTGGTTGAACTTCTGTTAATATCTCCCGGTTTATATGTTTTAGCCTTTTATTAAAAAATATCAATGTAGTAATATTGTTGCTAGAGAGGTAATTGTCATTTTATACCGGGTGTAACAATCGTACTGTGTTTTTTCGTTAAAGTTCGGAACACTCTGTGGAGTATTATAGCATAGATAAAATATTGAAATTAAAACTCAATTGTATCCTTAGGCTTTCTTAACATTCCCTTTTTTGATTCATTTGCTTATGTTGGATAATATAAAAGTTAGGTATTTTAACAACTAGTCATGTTATTCATCAATACAGGGTGTTTCTAAATAAGTGCAACAAACTTTAAGGGGTAATTTTGCATGAAAAATAATGACGGTTTGCTTTATAAACATATGTCCGCAAACGCTTCGTTTCTAAGAAAGGGGATGCTGATTTTTTTCTTACAAACTGACGATTTATTTGTTGCTCTAAAACCGGTTGAGATGTGCAAATGAAATTTGGAAGTTTTAAGAGGTAGTTATTGCGCATTTTTTGACATACAACTAAGAATTTTATATTCACCATTGGCGTGCATACGGGACGTATCTAAAATGTTTATACCTGTATGCACGCCAATGGTGAATATAAAATTTTAATTTGTATGTCAAAAAATGCGCAATTACTACTTCTTAAAACCTACCAAATTTTATTTGCACAAATCAACCGGTTTCAGAGCAACAAATAAATCGTCAGTTTGTAAGAAAAAATTCAACATCCCATATTTCGGAAACGAATCATTTGTAGACGTATTTTTATAAAGCAAAGGGTCATTATTTTTTCATGCAGAATTACCCCTTAAAGTGTGTCGCACTTATTTAGGAAAACCCTGTATGGATGAAGAACATGGCTAGTTGTTAAAATACCTAACTTTTTCATTATCCAACCTAAACAAATGAGTCGTAATAGAAAATGTTAAGAAAGCCTAACGCTACAATTGAGTTTTAATTTTAATATCTTATTTCTGCCATAATATTCCACAGAATGTTCCGAACTTTAAGGAAAAAACACAGTATGATTTTACACTCGGTATAAAATGACAATTACCTGTCTAGCAACAGTATTATTACATTGATATTCTTAAATAATAAGGCTATAACATACTGAAAAAATCACTCAAATCGGACAACAGTTTTAGGAAATTCGAGACATCTAACGTGTACAATTCATCGAGTGACCCGATTTTTTTTGCTTGCAAGTGTATATCAATTATGATGTCACTAGCTCTATCATAATGAACTTCATTATGATACAGATTTTCATTACGATACAGATTTTTAACCAATAGAATCGCGATATGGCATTCGCGATAAAGGTGGCACACGTGCAGTGACCAATGGCGAGTTAAATACATACGCTTTGACAGGTCTCAATATATAAAGAAACTGTCAAACTGACAAACTACTTAATTTATTTGCGTTGCAAAATGAATAAATTTAAATATATTTTTTGTTGTGAATGATCATAGAAAAAATCGTCTATAACAACTTGCATTTAATTATCATTATGAAACTCGTACTCTATACGAAACTCGCCGCTAGATACTCGCTTCATAATGACCATTATTAAATGCTCGTTGCATAATATACTATTAAATCTCAACATACTATATTAATGTCTAGATTTTCATTCTAGGTTTATTATTTTTATTTTCGTATATTGAAATATATATTATGTGTATGGAAATTTTTAATTAAAAATATATCGTAGTTATATTTGACTGGCAGATTTCTACCGGTATATCATTTAAATTTCCATTGTGATTAAAAAACAATCGAAAAACAATTAATATAATTTACACATGAGAGAACAATAAACTAATATAAAGAATTATAATAATATATAGAGTATGATGCAAAAATATGGCATAATCTCATTACCATTACCAATTTCAGAAAGACACGACTCTTAAAAAAATCTTCTTCTTCTTCTTACTGCGCCGTCTCCATTCGAAGGTTCAAATTCTCCGATCCAAATAGCAATTGTAGTTTCGGAAACTGCCGCACGAAACATTTCTGAGATGAGCAATCAAACCATCTTCTCAGGTGTTTCAGCCACGAGTTAAGGTGAGTTCCTATTGATCGTTTGCCCTGTACTTTACGTGGCCCAAAACATGGCCCACGTATTTTATTTTTCTTTCTTTTATTTTTCTTAGTAATTATTTTTGTTTGTTCATGCGCCACAGTACCTTATTGTTAGAAACATTTTTTACGCATGGAATTCACAGCATCCGTCTGTATATGTACATCTCAAAGGCATATATTCTCTTTTCTATTTCAGAGTCCATTGTACAACTTTTACAGCAACAGCAAAACAGAAAACACATAACTTCCGATCATTCGGATTCTAAGCTCCAGACTAAGGTATGATCTTTTAAATGTTTTCATGTTCATTCGATGTTCATCGAGTGTTTTCCTCGCTTGTTCGATTCTTGATATAATTTTTTTTTTGGGTTACACTGGCTATTGACATTTGCTCTCAAATATTTTATGGAAGTTACCTGCCCTATTAATTGTCCTTGGCATACAAATCTACGTTTTTTGGTGTCTTTGAAAATAGTTAAATTTAATTTTTGGAAACGTTTAAGTGTAAACAAAATATTTCCCTATGACGAACTACCTCATATATTATATTTTGTAGTTCTTGTGCGTTCCTTGCTATTAGGACGGTATCATCGGTGTACCTGATGTTATATATGCTGGTTCCGTTAATCTTGATTTCACCTTGGACCTCGCCTAAAACCTCTCTGATTATAGACTCCGAATACACATTAAATAATAGCGGTGATAAAATGCAATCCTACCGCACTCCTCGTCGGATTTGTATAACTTTGGATGTTGTTTGCTCTGTTTCAATTGTTGCTGTTTGGTGCCAATATGTTCGTCAATTCCAGTTAATTTTAGAATTTCGATTAGCTTTTGATGGTTTACCAGTCAAATGCTTTTCAATAATCAATAAAGCATGCATACTCAAAAAAATTTTAGAACTCATCAATTTTAATTTTTAAATAGCCATAAATAATTACTATGTATAATTATGTGTTGGACAGTACGTCATCAGTGTTGGCGTAATGAAATAATCGACGATTTTTTAAAATATAAGCCGACATCACGGGACACCTCATTTTGAAGACTCTTATTCCTTTTGCAGCGATGTATTATTCGAATATTTATTTCTACAGGCTTTACCAAAATATGTACTTATTTACTCGTCGTAAATAGACTTCCACTGGCCCTCTGTGGGCCACAGAGTGCCATTGATGAAAGAACAAAGGACACGATATGCTGAGAAGGTGAATGTTTATGTAGGCATTATAAACAATAATAATATAGGGCCATATTTATGGAGATCATGGAAGAGATTTGTGGATCCAACAAGATGGTGCTCCCCTCACTACGGCATTGAGGAGGTATATAAATAAATACTTGATTAAATAACATTTTCCGAGGTAGATGGGCGGGTATAAGGGGACCTACGGAATGGCCACCCTGGTGTCCACATACGACTCCTATAGAGCAAAGTTGAAGATTAATGCTGAAAGTGAATAATTATTCAAATAATTGCATTGCTGCAAAGGCGATTTTTAAACCGCGATTGTTTATATTTAAAAATCGTCGATTAGGCCATTACTCACAACATATATATCCTCGTAAGTTCACGGATACACATATGTGTACAAATTAATGAAAGTTCATATTTTTCAGTGTACATTTCTAAATTTGAATTTAGCTCCACATATTGTTCCTTGAAGTACATGTCTATCTCTCTATGTAAGAAATACTTCCAAATTATAGCAGTACTTGGGAATTAGTTGAGCTGAATAGTTTGTGTTTTGACGACGCTAAAAAAATGAACACTTCACGAGGTAAATCTGTTTCAATTTCTTTTAACGTCAGATATAAAAAAATAGATGTTGTAATATATTTTTCTAAGGATTAATTTACAAGATTGATTGTACAGTTTTATTTAAATTTTATTTTCTGCGAAGTTATTAGTCATTAAAAACATTTGTCCACAGATGTGTACATTAGGTTTTAATGCCATATTTATATTTGTACACATTTGTGACCGTTGGATCTCTAACATTAACTTTTATTTATTTTCATGTAGAAAATCCATTTTATTAGATGCAAAATTAGAAGAAATTTTAAACAACAGTAATACTAATGCAACTGACAGTAACAGCGATTATGTTGCAAGCTCAAGTGATGATTGATTCTGTTGAAAACAGTGGAAAAAAAGACAATGGAAATGATAATGATAGTGGTAGTGAAAGAAAAAGCAGATGTTAGTGACATTTCGCTTAACTCTTCAGTTATAAAAATACAACCAATCAAAGAGGTCGACGTGCAGGTAAAACAGGCATTCCTAGGTTATCTAATAGAGGAGCCTTACAACAATGATGTGTCAATAAAAACTGGAAGAAAGATCATAAGTTAATTATAAACATTCCCCTTTTTACTTCAAACGAGAACAATAACATTGGCGGGGTTGATTTAAACAATAGATTAATATCTATATATCGGAGTTACCATAGAAGAAAGTATCCAGTAAGAGTCATTGAACATTTTTTTGACTCTGCTTCAGTGAATGCGACACAAAAAACTTGGCTTCAACACAAAATGGATTTTCATTGTCTAAATAGAACATGTTAGATTTACATGCGTTCAAACTGGCAATAGGAGAGTTTCTGGTTTTAGACAATAAAGAAACATGATTTAGCAAAAACTATTTCTTTTTGGCACCTCTAATACAATGACTGGCAAATGTACACATATTGATATACTGTTGTATGAACCCAACGGTCACATATGTGTAGGTAGGTATTTTTTTACTGATTTACTGTAAGAAAAAAAAACATGGTAAAAATTGTTTCGACAACCTATCTAGAGGTCATTCAGATGAGAAATTCATAAAATAATACTGCCTAATTTGACATAAGCTCGGGTTTGACGAGGATAGAGCAATTATTGATAGACATTCAAAAATTAAAATTTACATGTTTTTAAACGTGTTTTTAAAAATCATCTGTTTTTGAAATAAAAGGAATTTATTCCGTAGATTTGCATCATACTGTATATCTAATTATTTTATGTGACTTATATACTTCTATAAGGACTATCGCTATTTTTACGGGTGATACGATACCTGGGTGACCGTATTACGTAACCAAAAGTTGTAAATAAATCTGCAATGAAATTCAAAATGTCCTACTTCGTGTATTACATAATATGTACACACATGCACACAAAACATAAGCTGAATAAGGCTTATATGAAAAGGCCTCTCAAGTAACTTAATTTATCTCCAAGCTTTGGTACAAAACGCAGTAAAGATACTTCTCTCGCCCAAATTATGTGTTACGCAAACCTGTCTTCACACCTATTGTCGTTGTGGTTTTCCCTGCTGAATACGCTGGGACACTATTTGGCCAATAATAGTTATTTCGGCCATTACATAAACCACTAACGCTGAACTTTCATGTTCTCGAATTATAACATTTTAGCAAGGTTTACATAATCTATTTTAAAGGCGTTTTATTGTGAAGTTGTGGAGGCAATTCTGCGTAAATCTCGTAAGCTCTGAAGGTTTGTGTAGCAGGAAAATGAGTTATGAATAACAAGGTTTCTACAAAGGGTAAAGCATTATTTCAAGGATATTATAAAAGAATCTTGTTTGTGTATGATTCTTGTTTGCTAATTATTTTTCGTAGTCATATGTTAGTATAAAGTGGTGGATGCTAAAAGATTAGAAAGAAGGTCTATTCAGGGAAAGAATAGTAAAAAAAATATGTTGGAACATGAAAGAAATCCCTAATACAATTTGGAGAAAAATGGCAAAAATTATTAGAGATACGGCTATTTAAATACTTGGAAAAGCGTCAGGAAAACGTCTGAGGATAAAGAGACTTAATGGTGGTCAAATGAAGTACAAGGAAAAATAAAAGACAAGGGAAAATTATACAAAAAGTGGCAAGAAACCAGATTGGACATAGATATTCAAAACTATATGGTGGCCAAAAAATAAGCGAAAGTAGCAGTAGCAAAAGCTAAAGCATAAGCGTATTCAAACCTATACGATCAACTTGATACCAGGGAAGGCGAGGCAAAGGGGACATGTTGGTAAAGGGGATTAACATTGATATAACCCAAGATAGAATTGTGTGAAGAAATGCAATTAGGGAAGCCGATATGTTGGTATAAAGTGTAAAATATAATTGGTAATTTGATACTTATTTAGTTTCGGTCAATAAGTCGCCAAAGTACCTAAAAAATAACATTGTTTTGTAATTTTTTTTGTTAAAAAAATCTCCTTTTGCAACTATAGAATCATTACAATGCTTTTATAGTTTTTCGATGCCTCCATTATATAACGGTTTATCTTCGCATTCAATGTCGGATTTAATTTCCTCATTAAAACAGTATCCCTTGCCACGGAGCAGTTTTTTAGATTGGAAAAAAATAAAGGTCACTGGGAGAAAAGTTTGGACTATATGGTTGATGAGGAAGCAACGCAAGGTTCACTTCGTGCATTTTTGCCATTATATTCACTGATTTGTGTCAAAGTGCAAAGTGTTCGTGAAACAACAATTTCTATTTGAACATATGGTTTTAGCTCGAATATTAAAATAATTATTTGTGCGTTGCAGAATATAGAGGCCATCTTGGCGCTCTTTTGCGACTTTGGTCACTTTGGATGGCTTTCTCCACTTAGATTTCCGATTTGATTCCGGAGTCAATTGATGGATCTATGCTTCATTCATTGTAACATACCGATGCAATAACTTCGATACATTTCGATTGTTCTTGCTCTGGTGTGAGAAAGCGCGGCACTCATTGGGAAAAGAGTTTCAATGTTTCAACTAACAAACAATTGACTTCTGAGTCCTGGGGCAATGAAAACCTATAATGAAAAAAAATTTCTGGTAAAACGTATATTAGTTTAAAAAGTCCCTATAGGGCTACAAACATAAAAACAAAACGTTTTCGCTCTGTAACAAGAGCATCAAGAGTGTTACAAGAACATGGTGAGCCACCCAAAAATACAAAGTTAAAAACCTTTTAAAAATAGACTAAAAGTCTTATACAGGGTGTCTGCGTAACTTGGAACCATATGGGAAACTTTTTTAATATCAATTTTACGAAAAAAAGTAATTCTTTATAAAGTGCTCTGCATAGTCTAAAACCTAAGATGCAATCATCAGATATCAAATTTTGTCAACAGTATACGAGGTATGTCAAATAATATGAATTTCGCTCAAGAGCAAACTACCTTTATATTTCAAAATATCAAAAAAATTTATTGGGAAAAGTTATTTGTAATTAAAAACCATATTCAAATATGCAATAACAGCCTTCTACTTGAAAAAAAAATTTCTGAAATTTTCCTAAATTACGGATTTCAAACATCATTTTTATTTATTAGCCATGTAATAACTCTTTTATTAATAATTTTAGGAAAAAAAGTTATTCTTCATAAAAATCTGTGCATGGTCTAAACCTCAAGATGCAACTTGAGGTTTAGACCATGCACGTGTCAAATAATATGAATTTAGAAAGAATTTCCAAATTCTTTCTAAATTCATATTTATTATTTGACACACCTCGTATAAAATTAACAAACTTGGATAACTGATGGTTGCATCTTGAGGTATAGACCATGCACAAATTTTTATGAAGAATAACTTTTTTTCCTAAAATTATTAATAAAAGAGTTATTACATGTCCTGTAAATAAAAATGATGTTCGGAATCGGTAATTTAGGAAAATTTCAGAAATTTTTTTTTCAAGTAGAAGGCTGTTATTGCATATTTGAATATGGTTTTTAATTACAAATAACTTTTCATAATAAAATTTTTTGATATTTTGAAATATAAAGGTAGTTTGCTCTTGAGCGAAATTCATAATTTTTGACATACCTCGTATACTGTTGACAAAATTTGATACCTGATGATTGCATCTTCGGTCTTAGACTATGCATAGTACTTTATAAAGAATGACTTTTTTTCGTAAAATTGATATTAAAAAAGTTTCCCATATGGTTCCAAGTTACGCAGACACCCTGTATATGTCTAAACATCGTAAAATCCAAAGGATGGATATAAATCCTATGGATATGGCCTTAGAAAAACATATGACTCCCACACGTGGTAAGTTGATTACTAGGTAACAATTAATTAGGTCATTATGTTAAAAGAAGTGAAAGACGACTGAAAAGAAAGATTGAAAGACGACTGAAAGACTCAGTCGTCTTTCACCTGTTTTAACGTAATGACCTAATTAATTGTTACCTAGTAACGCACTTACCACGTGTCGGAGTCATATGTTGTCCTAAGGACATATCGATAGGGTTTATATCCATCCTTTGGATTTTACGATGTTTACAAATATACAGGGTGTTTCATTAATAATTGTCCATATAGTAACTGGAGAAACTTTAGCATAAAATATGAAGATTTAACCTAAAACACTTAAATAAAATGTGTTTCGTTACTGAGTTACAGGGTGTTTTATCTAAAAATTTAAAAATTATTTTTACCGAGAATTTTAAAACTATTCGACGTATCCTTTTCATACTTGGCAGGAAGTATAGGCACTGTACAAACTTCTTAATTATGTTAAACAAACGTTTCTGGCTATCACCAGAGGCGTACGACGGAGGAAAGTGAATGGTTGACCCTTTTCAAATTCTACGCCACTGGCCGAATTGCTATTTTAGTTCAATTTTTGGATTCTCCAATACTTTATTTAAAAATAATATACCCTTCATTCGTAACGATAAAGTAATTAATTTTCGAGATATTTGAAGTTAAAAATGAAACGACACGGTTATTTTGATTAATGTATTGTGTCGCTTCATGTTTAATTTCAAATATCTCAAAAACTAATCATTTTATCGTTACGAATGAAGAGTATATTATTTACATAAAAAGTATTGGAAAATCAAAAAATTACACTAAAATAGCAATTTCGTCAGTGGCGTAGAATTTGGGAAGGATCAACCAACCACTCTCCCCTGTCGCACGACTCTGGTAGTAGCTAGAAACGTTTGTTTATCTTAATTTAGTAGGGTGTACAGTACCTACACTTTCTGCCAAGTATGATAAGGATACACCAAATAGTTTTAAAGTACTGGGTACAAATAATTTTTAAATTTTAATCATATCGCAAATTAATCAAAATAACTGTGCCGTTCCATATTTAACTTCAAATATCTCGAAAATTAATGACTTTATCGTTACCAATGAAGAGTATATTATGTACGTAGAATGTATTGAAGAAATTAAAAATGGCACTAAAATAGTAATTCCTTCAGTGGCGTAGAATTTGAGAAGGGTCAACCAGTCACTATCCCCTGTCGTGCGCCTCTGGTAGTGGCTATAAACGTTTGTTTATCATAATTTAGTAGGGTGTATAGTAGTCGCACTTTCTGCCAAGCATGAAAAGGATACGTTGAATAGTTTTAAAATGCTGAGCAAAAATAATTTTTAAATTTTTAGACACAACACCCTGTAACTCAGTAAGGAACCACATTTTATTTAAGCGTTTTAGGTTAAATCTTCGTATTTTGTGCTAAGGTTTCTCCAGTTACTATATTGACAATTATTAATGAAACACCCTGTATAAGACCTTTAGTCTATTTTTAAAAGGCTTTTACCTTTGTATTTTTGGGTGGCTCACCATGTTCTTGTAACACTGATGATCTGGTTACAGAGCGAAAACGTTTTGTTTTTATTTTTGTATTCCTACAGGGGCTATTTACACTATACCTTTTACCACGACAAATTTTTTATTAAATAAACTTAAACACAACCCATAGTTTTCAATCATAAACTTATCAGGATGACACGTTCCACAATTAAAATTACGTTCCATAATTAAACCTTCCCCTTTTCTAGTGTTCCAGTACATCAAAGTTTGTCTTACTAGACACCGTTAAGCTATTAACCCTTCGTTAGTCGCGCGGTCTACAATCGTAGAACACTCTTTAAGTGGTCGCCAATTGCAGAAAACTGCACATATATCCCAATACCGCTTAGTAGCTGTCACTAATACCTCCAACTTACTCTTCAGTTTGCTAAACGCCGCCGATCTGTTTGCATTATTTTTTTACCATTATTCAAAGTGCACTGGTCTACAATCGTAGACCGCGCGACTAATCGCGTTCCAGTTACTAGTTGTATATATAAAGCTAATATGTAGCCAGCTGTGTCTATAAAGCTAATAATATAAATGAAAAAGTTTCAAGAAGCGACTTCATTGAAAAAGCATGGGAACCAATCAAACCGCAAATTGAATATGGGTCAACTATACATTCCATCCTAAGAGAACATAGACGACGAGCTCGCGTACTGCTCGGAGTTCAAGAAGTCGTACCCCCTCCCGCTAATATTCCAACAAATTACGTGGGACGATGTTGTAATTGTGCACGAATTTGCAATATGTCAACAAGAAGGGCATATGTGCACTGAATGTTTGACGGACTAGAATTGTGCCCCTTTGACCATTTAATAGTTTCATTCTTCTTTTACCTTTTAGTTCTATTCTTTATTATTCATCCCTATTGGTCATTCTATAAGTTCAAAGATAAAAAATATCTGTGTTTTTTACCAAATTGAGCTTATTTTTGTGACTATTTTCATTTATTTGAGAATAAAGACACAACAAATCATGACCCCGTTTTTAATTTTACCACTGTCAAAATGAGAAAAGCCAAGGAACAAAACATACCTAATATCAAAGTGCGGACATAATTAAATATGTTACTAACCATTAGCTTGTTAATTTTGTCAAAATCCGGTATTATACGACAAAAACCCTTGGTCTACAATCGTAGACCGAGCGACTAAGCTCGTTAGCAATAACTGCGCGCCTAACGTAGGGTTAACAAATTTTCAGCTTGGTATTAATCAACTTTTTCTTGGTACGCGTGATCCAGGCCTAGTTTATTAAACGATAGTATCTATTACGATTATAATAGATTATTTTTCATCTGCACTGATTCATGTTGCATATCTGTACCATCCGTGAATAAGTCGATAAGTCAAATTTTCGTAAAAACAAGATATCTCAATCTTGAAATAGTTCTCTTTCAATTCCGTCAGGTGAATAAATGAGTAATTCAAATATGCAATAGCTTACTTGGTAGAAGCCCGTGAATAGGTATTTGGATTTGACGATTTATTAGGTATCAGAACCGGTATATCGACTTATCTAATATTGAAGTTTTAAAATATTTGTTTGAAATAATGTATCTTAACTTGACCATCCGGGTACATAATATAGTCAGTCCGTGAATAACTAGGTATGTAGAAATACCCACTTGGGCACATTGCATTTTGCTTTATTTTTCTCGGTAAAATTCAATTACCTGTTTATCAACATAACAAAAGAGTAGGGGGTTTAACATTTGAATCGGGAGTAACCAGATATTCAAGTCAAGACTAGTCCTTCAGGACAAGAAAAGATTCCTACAAGACAAAGAAAAAAGATCAAGACCATGTTTCAGTGGAAAACGAGCCAAATAGTACAGAAAAAAAGAAGAAACCAGGAAGGACACGAAAGCAAAGACAAGAAAGTAAAGAACTCAGAAATGCTGGTAAAAGTTACACTACTGAAAAAGGAAAGGTCGTAAAACCTAGAAATATGAGGCCATTAAAAGCATGTCGTATGAAATGTAATGAAATGTGTTCAGATGAAGACCGGGGTAAATGTTTTCAAAATTATTGGAACTTGGGAAGTCGGGATAGAAGGGCTAACTATATTGCTCCTCTAATTAACATTAATCCAAAGAAAACAGAAAAGCTAGGGCCAAGAAAATATATAGAGAATGTTCATATAAATATAGCGTCATTATTGCTGGCATACAAAAGCCAATTTGTAAAACTTGCCTTACTGCAACCTTTGGCGAAACTAAAGGATTTAGTGAGATAGTGGGTGAAAAGAAAAAAATGCATTTTCTGGAATTATTTCTCCTGACAGACGTGGAATCGCGCCATCAGGTAATAAACGCTCTGCGGAAGAAATTCAAAATGCTAAATATCACATTTTGTCATTTCCTAAATACGAGAGCCACTATTGCAGAAATAGGACATCTAAAAAGTGACTTATCTATTGCTAAAATGTATGACATGTACAAAAAAACAGTAGACAAACCCGTTTCGTTAACGTTGTACAAGAACTGCTTCTACAGTTTGTACCAAGCACATTGCCTCAAATCACAAATAAGCTTCTGCCAATTAGTAAGGAGAAAAAGAAAGACCTACTTGATCTTTTGCTGCTCCTCGATGAAGTTTTTCATAACTTTTACCGAAATTTGCCCACTACAGATATGCAAGACTTGGACCATGATTTGGAAGAGTTTGATGCAGATAATCAGTAGTTTTTTAGTTTCTTTTTCCAATTAACGTTGATGTTACTTTTTATAAAGAAATAAAGTATAAAAAAATGTTGAATTTTTTGTCCTGGAAATTTACACTAAGTACAATAAGTCGGTAACTCAATAAGACCACAGAAATTTGGCGTGAATAAGTGGGTAAGTTAGATTTTTTTTAAAGTAAGTGACATGCTCAAAGCTCATAATTATGTACGTCATTCGTTGCATGATTACCCACCAATTTCTACGAAAACGAAACTGAACTTAAATTTTTTATTCTTAAAAACTAATAAAATGTTTAAAATGGCCATACTGAAAAGTTTGTATTTTTGATTTATCGACTTATTCACAGATGGTATAGATATTATCGTCTCATTATATCTCAACTGTAAACGCCTAGTGCAATGTGCAGTTTTTGTATTTAGCCAGTCTCTTCTCTTCATCGACTATGTTAACGGAATTTAATAACCGGCTTATTTCGGACACCAACCATCACAATATTTGTTCACCGTTTTAATCGTCGTTGCAGATGATATTGATTATTAAGCGTGTACATTGTGTATTAATTAGCATGAGCGTGTACATAGGCACCGTATATGCAAAACATAATCTTATAATCCCAGGAATTTGCTCAAATGGATTTCAATGCTTTATATTTCCATAATAATAGCCATCGGTCGATATTTTCCTATAGGTCATTAAAATACGCATTCGGAATAATGGCCAACGTAAATATGTCATTATTATGAGTTTTTAGTCGATAGGCTGAACAAAATGAACAAAAATCGTAATATAGAGGAATTTATTTTCAAACCAAACGTTTATACGGGATTTCTGTATTAATAAAATTGTTCTTCGTATTTTTTATTTTTCCTTACATTATCGTTTATTAAAAGCTTCTATATAAAATATACAGGGTGTAACAAAAATGCAGGTCATAAATTAAATCACATATGCTGGGACCAAGAATAGTTCGATTGAACTTAGCTGAGTACAAAAATGTGCACATAAAAACAGTTACCCCCTTTGAAGTTAGAAAATGAAAATCGATTTTTTTTTCAAATCTAAAACTATTAGAGATTTTTTACTGAAAATGGCATCACTGATGTGGCATTCTTACGGTGGTTCTTATGGTATCTTAAAGAATATCAGTGAAAGGACATCGCACACATCTTATGGAAAATATAATGTCACTCAAATTCAATAAAATTTATACGATTAGATTCGTTTTAATATAACAATCAATTCTTATCATTGCGCCAACTCTTAATTATGATTAATTACGGCGCAAATTGCAATTAAAATTTATCGAAATCACATTTTTGGAGTCCATAAAATGTTAGTTTACAATCATTATTGCTCTGAGTGCTATTCATAACAGCTTAAATCCCGCTGGGCCTAAGCGGATTAGTGAAACTAATTAGCTGATTTATGGAGTACCGAAAATCTGGGTATTTTAAAATATTTTTTCTCTCTCTAACTTATGTACCTACCCATTTGATTTCAGATTTATTTATATAAATTTCTGCTCTTATTTTTGAAAATAGAGAGTTGGCGCAATGATAAGATTTGATCGTTAATTTAAAACGAATCTATTAGTATAAATTTTATTGAATTTGAGTGACATTATATTTTCCATAAGATGTGTGCGATGTCCTTTGTACACCCATAAAAATTTTATGGGATTTCGTTCCATTAAACCTCCCCAAACTTTTGTGTTCGTTCCAATTTAATTATTATTGTGGTACCATTAGTTAAACACAATGTTTTTAAAACTTTTTTGCGTCTTAATATTTCTTCGGTAAGCCAGTTTTTAATGAGAGGCGGCTTCTTTTTTAATACATTTAACTAAAAATTTTATGGAGGTTTTGTTCTTTGAAACCCCAAATGTTTGTGTACGTTCCAATTAAACTATTATTGTAGAACCATTAGTTAAACACATGGTTTTTAAAAATACTTTGTCTCTTAGTATTTTTTTTATAAGCCACCTTTTACCGAGATGTGGCTTCTTGTTTAATATGGTTCAAAATATACCTAAAAATTTAAATTATAAATAAATTTTCAGATTATTAACAGGTCCCTTTAATCGTACTTGGCCATATACAAATATGTGGTGGATTCGATAAATATTCAAAATATCACGTTAAACACTGGCAAAAAACTTTTATAAAATACTTCTTCTTCTTCTTCATGTGCCTTGTCCGTTGCGGACGTTGGCTATCATCATCGCAATCTTAATTTTGTTTGCGGCGTTTCTGAATAACTCGATCGATGTTGTATCATGAGTGTCTTCTTCTTCCGGGTCCGCGTTTGCTTTCTATTGTATCCTGTATTATCAGTTGGAGTATATGATATTTATCATGTCTCATAATATGACCGAAGTATTCATGTTTCCGTTTCTTAATTGTGAAACAGATTTCTTTTAGTTTTCCCATTCGGCGCAATACCCTTACGTTGGTGATGTGAGTCGTCCAGGATATTTTGCGGATACGTCGATACACCCACATTTCGAATGCCTCCAGCAAGACTGAAATACATAGCATTTTAGCAACCGTGTTTTTAGTGGAAGAGATATAGTATAAAAATATACTAAAAAAAAAATGAATGTGTGTGTACTTTGTACGCACGTAAGAAGTTATACTTCTATTATAATATAATTTCAACGGAATAAATATACCTACTTAACAGTTACAATACAAAAAATTAGCAATAATTACCAAAAATTAACCAAAACTTAATAATGCCAAATATTAAAAAAAAAGAAAAAAATATGAATCGTCCGGGATTTGAACCCGCAATCTCGCGATTTTTTGATCTCTGGTCCAATGCTCTACCAACAAGGCCATCAAAGACACAAAATTATAATAAAAAACCTTTTAAACCACCTTTTTCAAATTGCGCAAGTTGTATTATTAATATTAATGTTAATAAATGAAATATAAATATTTTGACGTTTCACAATTTGACAATTCACTTTTAACTGCAATGCCTTAAAAATTTTAAAGCACTAGTGCCTTAAAGTAGCATTTTTAACGCTCCTATGGAGTCCTAAAAATTGCATTTTTAACACGTTTGTAGAAAAATATATTAAAAAACACTAATATATTCTTTCCACACCTTTTCTGGACTGATGCATACATAAATTAAAACATTCTGAAGTATAACTTCAAAAATATAATATGAAAACTATTTAAAAAGGCAGTATAACTATTAACTAACCGTTGTTGTTTCTCTTCCCACAAATTTTAAAACTCAACAACCATACATAACCAAACCGTTCAACCGTCCAAACCACAGCTGCGCTACAGTTGCCATATTGGATAATTTTTGACATGTCATTTGAACATCAATCAGAACAAAGTTATAATGCGCATGCGCCGTGATCGTAGGTTTTAACATATAAAAATTCACCATCATATCGCGCGTAAACAAGTATAACTTCAAAAATTTGTTATAAATACCTACGCTTTCTTAGATGAAATCTAACGCGCGACCAATCGTGTGACAGAAAAGAGCGCGACTGTTCTCGGGTTAATATATAAAAAGAAAAATATGCTGGATAAAGATAATTTACGATTTTCCCTACAATTTGGATAGCGGTCCATGTGATGGGACTCTTGTGATGGGTTTGCGTTTTTTCTAATATAGAATAGTATTTGTATACATGTTTTGAGGTAAAGTCAAATTGGTTGTTTTTTGTATACCAAACTACAAATTGGCCTTTAGATAAAAAAATGGTAACATCAAGTAAATAAATAGAGTAGTCCGAACAGCTAAAAATGGCTATGAAAATAATAGCATAATATTTCGTAATACTTTTTGATTCCGAGAATCCTAGATAGGTTTATTACCAGAATAAAAAAAATGCAATTTTTCAAAAATCATTCCTATTTTTAAAATGAAAACTTGTACCCAACTATGACCTAAAATTAGGGTTTTATGTCATAGTTAGGTACAAGTTTTTGATTTTGAAAATATAAGGAAATGTTTTGACAAAGTGCATTAATTGTTTTTTTTATTCTGGTAATAAACCTATATACGATTCTCGGAATCAAAAGTATTACAAAAGATTATGCTAATAATCCTAATTAAAAAATATTCACGTAATATTAAGGTATAAGTTGCTCTAATTCAGCTTGAACCAATAAATAGTGAAGACTATACTTGTCAAGACTGGTATTAAATAAAACTGGTACCTAGCTAAAATAACAAAGAAGATTAAAATATTTTCTTGTAAAAGAAACTCATTTTAGTTTCAGAATCGTGAAGTTGGTCCGCTGCTGATAGATGTTTATATATATTTGAGCATTTATGCTTAGGGCCGACCTATCCCAAAATAAGTGCCTACGGAAACTGGGAAAATCCTATTCCTACAGCATTAAGAGACAGTTAATTCTTGTACCGTTAGGTCTGAGTTATAAGCAGTTATACCTGCTAATAATCCCTTAACGTTAAAGAGGATATAAAGGGCATATTATTATGTTGCTATTTCGTTTAAGGAACACGTAGGTTTTTTGATTACGTCGCTACACATATTTTCGTAATGTCGGTTGTTACTAGAACTTGAGTTAGCACCAGTAAAATTACTAACAATACCAATGCAAGTGCCTCCTTGTTTAACTACATATATCAGCAGTATCTCAAAAGTAATCAGATTCATACAATCGGCTATTGATTTTGTTCTCTAGAAAGGTTACAACGTTACCGGGGTTTTATTGTTTCATATGGTCAATGGACCTCTAAATTTAAAAAATCCGCGGAGTGCTACCATTTTGGATGTTTTTGAGAAAGGGGTGAATTAGTCTCTAGGCACAGGGTGCATTAGGGTGAGTTCTATGCACTTTTGGTACAAACACGTCTACAGAAAAATTGTTTCAGATGAAATTTACTATCGAAATAAATACCACATTTTAAAGTCAAAATATTTCTTTCTACAAAAATATATTCAAAAGAAAAAGCAAAAAAACACGAAAGAGAGCAATTGTGTTTTTTGCCCCATAAGTTTTTTCGACGTGCACATAAGTATAAGCATTGCTAAACAGAAAAAACTACCATCTTTCCTCTTTAAAATGACGTTTGGTAGAACTCCGTTAGATTTAGAGTTTTTGAACTATAATTTTAAAAATTTGCCGCTCACAGAATTTTTAGGCCATTTTCCCCATTATTTCGTACTGTTCTGAAACTTTTTTCTATGCATTCCTAGGTATATGCAATGATACATTTAGTGGGAAGAGAACTCAATGACCATTAACTTGGTCTGCTGTATAAGGCAGTACGACTATTTTTAAGCAAATTATGGTTTTTCAAATTTTTTTGCTTTTAACGATTTTTGATTTTTTATGATTATTTTTTAAATTTCTCTTTCTAACTTTTTGCTTGTAAATGCTTGTACATTTAGTTACGTACATTGCGGAATAAAAAATAAAGCTTATTTTCTTTATTTTAAAATGGTGTACATATTATAAAAATTCTAGAAATATTTTTACAAAAAATATTCGTAGGCTTTTAAAAACTACATGGTTCCTGTCATTTGACATGTCCTTCGTGTTCCACTCATTAAAATGCCCAGTCGGTGATAAACACCAGTCTGATTTTTGCATGAGTTTAATGAAATGGTAATAAATCAATTGGAATATACCAAGAGGTAGCGCTGAAAAATCTCTTTGAATTTACTAAAGCTAGATTTTTCACAGTTGATTACTGTGAGTGTGTAGAGAAACATACTGCGGTCGGTCAAGCGAAACGTAGAACAGGGGTTACTGAGAGGGTATCAAAGTTGCTTTCCTACGAAGGTAATTAAATCCATTTACTAAGGTTGAAAGTCAGTACACACATTCTAAATTGAATATAAATAAAAGTTATTATAGTCGGTCAGCTGTATGACGGAGCAGAGCTTGTCGGTCGGCCCCAATAATGATTGAGGAAATGAAGCATTTTGGCTCGCAATTTTTTCGTCCATCAAGGATTTACTTGAAATTTTCACAGAAGGTAGGGAATGGTCCAACGATTATTTTGTATATCATGCCGCTATAATACGCTTAAACCTTGGGGGTGGTTGCCACCCCATCTCGGGTGTGGGAATATTTTATTACATTTTAACTATGTATTTCGATGGAAATAGTGATTCTAAGAAAAAAATGTTTGTTACATTTTCTTAGTAAAACTAATATTTTTCGACTTATTCGCGCTTGAAAATAACAGTTTTTCGACGAAAAAATCGACGTTTTTTGAGAATAATCGAAAAATATTCTATATATTTTTGCCGATAAAAAGTTTCTTCAAAAATGATTTTGTAGGATTTACAAAGAGCTATAAGATTCTGTAAATTAAATTCGGTAAGATCCCTTTGTTTTTAATTGGGGTGGGTTTAAAGGGCTCGAATAAGGGGGTGTTTGCTGGTAACTAGAGGTTTTAAACAGCTATATCTGGCTAACTATTCACTGTAATGAATATCTATGCACATGGTAATTTTAGTCAATAAAAAAGCTACAATTTAGTAGTTTATAATTTTTTTCGTTTCTTCAGTATTTTCGGGGATATTTTGAAGTAGAAGGTTAAAAATACCAAATTGCAAAAAATTAATTTTCTTTTCAACTCAAATTTTTCCAAAATTAGTCATTTTAAATAGGTCAAACTCCTTGAATATATTGATAATATGAATATAAAAGGAACTACAGAAAGGTGAAGACCAATTTTAAATTAGGAAGGTAGTTAGGGGGTTGTTTTTACTGATTTTTCGCAGAGAAAAGCAGGTACCGATATTTTTTTAATTATAAGTTGCTTAATTTTCATGCTAGAAACTTTCTATTATTTTTTTTTGAAAGGTCTAAAATTATATACTTGAAAAAAGATTATTTAAGTTTTCCTTGAAAAATGCAAATTTTTCCCATTATTTGGCTTTGAATATTTTACTGCCAAATGCATTTTTATGCATTTGATGAAAAAAGCTAACTTTAACATGCCGTATATCGGTTTATATTTGTTTTAAAGATATTATTGGAAAATAATTTGGTTTGTGTGACTAAAAGTTACAATTTTGATATCTACAGTTTTTTTTATTAAATGCATATTTTTCGAGGTATTGTCAAAAAACCCTCTAAAAAAGTCGATTTTTTCTTCGAAAAACTCTTATTTTCAAGCGCGAATCATTCGAAAAATATTAGTTTTATGAAGAAAATGTAAAAAACATTTTTTTCTTAGAATCACTTTTTCCATCGAATTACATGGTTAAAATGTAATAAAAAATTCCCACCCCCGAGATGGGGTGCCAACCACCCCCAAGTTTTTAGTGTATGATAGCAGCATGATGTAGAAAATGATCCTTAAACTATTCCCTACCTTATGTAAAAATTTCAAGTAAATCCATGGTGGACGAAAAAATTGCGAGCCAAAATGCTTCATTTCCTCAATTGACTATTGCGGCCGACCGACAAGCTCTGCCCCATCATACAGCGGACCGACTATAATACCTTTTATTTATATTTAATCTAGAATGTGTGTACTGATTTTCAGCCTTAGTAAATGGATTTAATTACCTTCGTAGGAAAGCAACTTTGATACCTTCTCAGTAACCCCTGTTCTACGTTTCGCTTGACCGACCGCAGTATGTTTCTCTACACACTCACAGTAATCAACTGTGAAAAATCTAGCTTTAGTAAATTCAAGGAGATTTTTTAGCGCTGCCTCTCCCTCTAGAAGTCCTGTCCGACAAAATACATGGAACGTTTTCGTAGTCTGTCGTTCCAAATTTTTAACCTGTGGCACAATTAAAACTTCCCCTGTTCCAGTGTTCCCATACTTCAAAGTTTGTCCGACGAGACACCGTTAAGCTGTTAACAAATTGTCAGTTTGCTACTAATCAACTTTTTTTTGGTAAGCGGGATCCAGGTCTACTAGGAAGGAAACAGGTAGATTTTCTTCCTATTGATGTACAATATCTAAAAAATTTGTCAGACACTTGGATTATTCAGTGTCTTGAGAAAATCCTTTATTTCCTTGGACTTATTTAGTCCTGAACGAATTATATGATAAAAAAAGGATAAACAAAGAAAAGCTCTAATTTTTGTGTAAATTAAATAATTATTATAAGGTAATGGACTATACTCTGGTGCTGCTGCAACATATTAGTTCTGAATGATCAAACTGCTTTTAAATTCAAACCATCTTTTCTAAATTAAGCCCAATTACCCACCTAAAGAGCAAAAAATATGTCACGCATTAATTTTGCACAATTCGTATTTCCTTTTGCGCTTTTTCTGCACAAAGCTGTACTTACATTCAAAAACATATCTCGGATGAAATAAGGCCGTTGAGAAACATAATGATCCAATTAAACAAGCATACTGTTTTATATTAAAGAAGTCTTTTTCAAATTGCTCGTTATGTAGGTAAAATTGGAACAGTAATTTTGCGTAATATATGACTCTTTGATATTCAACAGACAAAAACTTTGACAAAGAAACGCAGAGATATTTCTTTTGATATAAGCAATTAGAATACAAGGTAGAGGAGCAAAGAATGTTGCGTTTCAAAGGAAATATAATTTTTGCACGATTGATCATTTTTTACTGTTTACCGTGACAGATTTTACGTCAGTAGGTGACATTTACTAGCAACTCGACGGTAAGTAATCCAACTCGACGGTAAGTACTCCAACTCGACGGTAAGTAATTCACTTACCGTCGAGTTAAAAAATCTGTTAATTTTAATTTGTTTTTCGAAAGAATAAAGAAAACTAACGAATTATTTATTAATATTGAAACTTATGGTACAATTTGTTAAATTATTTTAATGAAATCCCACTTGTTTGGGCTGTGGTTTCACTTCTAACAGAAACTCCTGCAGAATAGAATAGATTAGTAGTATCCAACATTTTTTCTCGTCAAATACGCGATCAAAGTTGAAAACTTGGAAATATCAATGCCATCATAAAGAAAAACGGTGGATTTAATCATTGAATATTCTGCCCAGAGGCTTCCAGGAGCTTTTAACTGCATATGTCTTTGAACGAAATATGCCAATAGAGTCTTTTCTTCGATTCTTAAATTTTTGCCTTAGCACCATTTTTTAAAACTTTGGTAGGTATTTTGATAACGGATTTTGGATTTTCGGGAATAATTGCGGAAACCCTTCTTCCCAAGCCCGGTCAATTTCTTCAAATTCACTTTCGCTCATATTTTAATTTATAATAATCAAAATTGTACTTAAAATTATTGACAACTAAATAAAAACTCAATTCTCCATTGTTGTTACACACCCTAGTTACTACCTAACAACCAAAGTATCTATCTTGATAAAATGAATGAAACTAGTTAATATGACGAAAATGTTTAATTTTATAATTTATAATGATATCAATCGTGCAAAAAACTTTATAAGCATGTCGAACGTTAAGGGTAACCGATCTCAGACAATAATTGGAGTCGTCGCTCCGCTCCTGCTCCAAACAATTGTCTTCGATCGGTGTAAAACCTTTACCGTTCTCCATACTTAATATACTATTTGGCCCATATTTTATTATTAAGCACAGTACGAAACAAAAACATTTAAAACCCATTTAGCGCCAATGGTGCGAAAACGCACCATGTTTTTGTAGATTTTTTTTTGACAATTCATAATTTTTTTTAAAATCTTAATATTTTTGTATTTTTTACTCAACCAGTAGATATAAGTGTAACTAAATTTAATTTTGTTTAATTTCCAAACTCATGTTTTTAGTCGAGGAAATGAAGCATTTTGGCTCGCAATTTTTTCGTCCAGCATGGATTTACTTGAAATTTTCACAGAAGGTAGGAAATAGTCCAAGGATCATTTTCTATATCATGCTGTTGTACGCTAAAAGCTTGGGGGTAGTTGCCACCCCATCTCAGCGGTGGGAATCTTTAATTACATTTTAACCATCTAAATCGATGTAAAAGGTAATTTTAAGAAAAAATGTTTTTTAGATTTTCTTCGTAAAAGTAACACTTTTCGAGTTATTCGTGCTTGAAAATAACAGTTTTTCGACGGAAAAATCGACTTTTTTAGAGAGTTTTTTGAGAATAACTCGAAAAATATGCATTTAATCAAAAAAACTGTTGATATCAAAATTGTATCTTTTAGTAACACAAACGAAACTGTTTTTCTATAATATTTTTATGACCAATACAAACCGAGATACGGCATGTTAAAGGTTAGTTTTTTTCGTCAAATGCATAATTTGAAATAACCAAAGCCAAATAACGGGAAAACTTTGCAATTTTCCAGAAAAACTTACATGATATTTCTTCAAGCATCCAATAAGCTCTTAAAAAAAATAATAAAAAGTTTCTAGCATAAACATTAAGCAACTTATGATAAAAAAAAAGTCGGTACCTGTTTTTCTCTACGAAAACAAAACAATGAAAACAACCCCCTAACTACCCTTGTAAATAAAAATTGGTCTTCGGCTTTCTGTAATTCCTTTTATATTTATATTATCAATACACCCAAGAAGTTTGACCTATTTAAAAGGCCAAATTCTAGAAAAATTTGAGTTTAAAGAAAAATTTATTTTTTACAATTTTGCATTTTTTATCATTTTCTTCAAAATATCTCCGAAATTATTGGAGATACGAAAAAAATGATAGATTACTAAATTGTAGCCTTTTTAATAGCTAAAATTACTTTATGCATAGATTTTCATTACAGTGAACAGTTAGTGAGATATAGCTGTTTATAACATCTATTTACGAGCAAACATCCTCTTATTCGAGCCCTTTAAACTCACCTCAGTTAAACCTTAAGGGATCTTCCGGAATTTAATTTACACAGACTTATTACTCTTAAAAAATCCTACAAAACTGTTATTAAAAGAACTTTTCATCGCCAAAAATGAAGGAGCTATGTTTATAAAACTATTTTGTTTTTTTTCGAAAAATTCGAATAGTCCCCTTATAGAGCATTTTTTCAATGTACATATACAGGGTGTCCAGAAACTCTACCGACAAACGAAGACAGGAGATTCCTCATATAATTTTAAGACAATTTAACCCAATTCACCTAGTCCGAAAATGCTTCCTAAGGGAGCTAGAGCTCTTTGAAGAAGTACCGGTCATAGGTGTGCGTTTTGGGTAGAGCAAAAGGTATTTTATCGCATAACTTTTTTGTCCTTAACTTTTATGCATTTTTGACACCGGATTATTAAATTGTGAGGTATTCTAGTACTAAAAGATACTCTTGATTTAAGTCGGTAGGACACACCGTTTTCTAGAAAAATCGATTTGAATGTTTTTCGTTTTTGGAATTTGAAAAAAAATTGAAAGAACTTTTTAACAAAAAACGAAGTATTTTACCAACATAAAGTAAGAGAACTTTTAGTACGCAAATACCTCATAATTTAATAATCTAGTGTCAAAAATGCTCAAAAATTCAAGACAAAAAAGTTATGCTATAAAATAACTGTTGACCTACCCAAAACGGACGCCTATGACCAGTACTAGAAATTCGCAATTTATGAAATCGATTTATCTCTCGAATATAAATAAATGTACCAGTTTTCGTCTTTCTAAACAGTTTTTTTTTGAATTTTTTTTTTAATTCAAAAAGCGAAAAGTTTCCAAAACGATTTTTCTAGAAAACGGTGTGTCCTACCGATTTAAAACAAGAGTTACTTTTAGTACTAAAATACTTCCCAATTTAATAATCCAGTATCAGAAATGCATAAAAGTTAAAGATAAAAAAGTTATGCGATAAAATAACCGTTGCCCTACCCAAAACGGACGCCTATGATCGGTACTAGAAATTTGCAATGAATGGATTAGATTTATACCTTGAAGATAAATACGCGTACTAATTTTTGTTTTTCTAAATAGAAGCGTTCTGGAGATATTTAAGAAAAACTAATTACAAGACGCCATCTTCAAAGAGCTCTAGCTCCCTTAGGAAGCATTTTCGGACTAAGTGAATTGGGTTAAATTATCTTAAAATTATCTGAAGAATCTCCTGTCTTCGTTTGTCTGTAGAGTTTCTGGACACCCTGTATAATACCACAGAGCCGATTCGTATACTGGATGACTAAAAAACTATTTGTATGTGTATTTTTATATATTTGTAAATTCGTATTTTTGTGTAAATAAATGTTTTTGTAATTCTTTAATTCTACTTTTTTTCTGTAAAGATCTATCAAATTGTCTACTCAAAAAAATTGAAATGTTATTAAGGGTGGTTTTTAAGGGTTGAAATATTATATTATATCTTAAAGCATAAAACAAGCATTATTTAACCAGTCACAACCAAATTTTACCTATATTAAAGTTTACAATGTTTTTATATAATTTTTGACAATAATAAGGGTAGTTTACACCCCTAAAAATAATCAACGCCCTTGAGCATGATATATACTTTGAAGTACAGGGTAAGATGATACTAACCCCAAATTTTTATGTAAATTGATGCAAGCCGAAAATATTCTTTTAGGATAAGTAAACTTTTCATATATAGCTCCAACAAGGGTGGTTTTAAGGTTTGAAATATTGTGATATTATATCTTGAAGCACAAAATAATCATTATGTAAATAAAAGAAGCAAATTTTGACAATATTAAAGTTTAAATTGTTATTTTATACTTTTTTACAATTAGGGGTGGTTTTCACCCTTAAAAACCAAAAGCGTACAACGGCTCAATATAGAAAATAAACTAAAGGGTGGAATGAGCCTAATCCCTAATTTTTGTACAAATCGATGCTGGACGAAAAAATTGCGAGGTTTTGCCATTTTCCCAGCTTCATTTCCTCGACTATTTCATCACAAAAATATTTTCTAAATGTCCGACATTTTCAATTCTTCGACACAACTTTATTTTTACTGTAGTAATTTTATTGGCATAACACTTTTGTGGTCAAATAAATTAAAACATTAATTTGTTAAACCTATTTGTACATCAATTGTTATAAAGATACAAAAAAAATTTTTCTGAGTCATCAAATCTCGTGTTCGAAAATAGTCGACTTATAATCCTGTCTGATCAGGAATAAGTTCAAGGTGATGCACAGGCAGTGATTTTATTGGGATATTTCTTTATTATGTGTAAAAGCACGTATCCACTATGCTTGCGCTCCAAGCTCCTGCAACTGCTCCACATAGTGGACATGTTTCGCGTTCCCGGACTGTGCAATTGTGCGCACTTTGCCTCGGCGCTCCAATTCATATCGATTGGAACAGTTGCAGGGAGCGCGGAGCGCAAGAGGTTCCTGAACATAGTGGATAGTTGGAGCTCTCGGACCGTGCAATTTTATGCGCTCCGCCTCAACGGTCCAATAGGTGGCGGTTTATATGTAGAAGAGCGCATGCCGCCTCGATGGAAGCAGTTGCAGGGAGCGCGGAGCGCAAGATGTTTTTGAAGATAGTGAATGGTTGGCGCTCGCGGACCGTGCAACAGTGCGCCAACGACCGTGCAGCAGTGCATCGGTGGTTCAATATTACGAACATAATGGATACGTAGTACCTTTAGAAAGACGGGTATTCTGGTATTCAGTTTTGTTATAAGCTAGGGCTGGGGGGAAGGGGCTACATAAGGGAGGTTGTGTAGTGTTGTAGACAATATGTCGATCTGTTGAATTTATGCAACTGGCACAATGCGAGATATAGGATTGGAAAGTGTAAACTGGAAATATCTAAAATAATTTCTAAAAAAGATAGAGGGACGCTCGACTTCGTTTTTGACAAAGAAGCTGAAGAAGGTGTAGGCAATGTTGCAATGCAGCAACCATACTATTTTTGTTTATCAAAAATGCCAGGTTCATTTATTACTCTCTAAATGTTTTGGGACTTTTGACAAAAAATAAAATTTTGTATTTCATTTTTTATATCTCATTCTCTCCAAAGCAAAGGTTCGAAAACGAACCATTTTTTTGTTGTGACACCTGCCATTATCAAAGTGTGAAACAATTTTTTTTACGGATGTTTAAGTTTATTTTACTCTAGTTAATCAAATATATTACATATTATTGCAGTATTTCTTTGCTTGGCGGTTAATGGGTTAATTTGAAATATTATGCTCATTCTATTCGTATTTTGGTAGATAAGTATTCTTATGCAGATATTCTTACTATAACTAAATAATTTTATAACCTGTTGCGCGATAATTGTTCACATTTTATTGCTACATTTCTTTTATTAGGTACAGTCGGAAAAATGGAAGGAAACCCATGAACGAACATATAAAACACGCTGTATTTCCCTGTCACCGTGTCACAAAGAAAATTGTCCAGTGCAAGTACATGTAACAATAATTATTACTTGCGCTGGCCAATTTTTTGTGTGACACGGTGACAGGAAAATACAGCGTATTTTATATGTTCGTTCATGGGTATTCTTTCATTTTTCCTACTGTAATTTGTTTTCGATACAAAACCGAAACACTTCGAAAAAATTTAAGAAAAAATTCTGTTGATTTTGATCAACAGAATATATACATACAGTGAGCACGTAAAGGTTGGAATAAATTAATTTTCTCGGGAATGGACGATTTTGGAAAAAAATCCCGAAACAGGTCTATTTTTAAAAATCAAAAATGAATAACCATTTTCAATTTCGTTGCAAAACGAAAATACAGCCGAACCATATTCCAGTCCAATCAGAGAGTGCTGCAAGCACCTCTACCGGTTTCGAAACTTATTAGTCTCTCATCAGGAGGCACATATGCTGCTCTCCCTGATCCAACCAAAACAAACCCCAGCGTGCAGTCCCGAATTGCAACGAACGAAATGGCATAGATGCCCTAGCGCCAACTGCTAGCAAAAGACTAAGTTTTCACTCTAATGGCATATAACATATCCCACCAGAATGAAACGCTGGGGTTTGTTTTGGTTGGATCAGGGAGAGCAGCATATGTGCCTCCTGATGAGAGACTAATAAGTTTCGAAACCGGTAGAGGTGCTTGCAGCACTCTCTGATTGGACTGGAATATGGTTCGGCTGTATTTTCGTTTTGCAACGAAATTGAAAATGGTTATTCATTTTTGATTTACATTTACTCTGTGTGGAGTATGAAGGGAACCAGTCTCGTTGGAACTTTACCGCGCTGAGCAGATGTGACGTGAATTGTAAATTGTAGAATTCCCTCATCTTCCTTAGTCTCAGCATCCGTATGGCTTGCAAATTGTAGAAGCCTCGGAGGTGTAACCAGAGAAGGTTCCCATTGTTTTCATTCTGGTGGGATATGTTATATGCCATTAGAGTGAAAACTTAGTCTTCAGGTCTATTTTTATTTTTAAATTACGACTTTTTGACATATATATCATACTAGTGACGTCGCCCATCTGGGCGTGATGACGTCATCGATGCTTTTTTTTAAATAAGAATAGGGGTCGTCTGATAGCTCATTTAATTCAATTAATGTAATTCAATTCACTATTCAGTAGTATAAACATTAACATAATTATTTATACAGGGCGTCCAAAAAAAATTTTTGAAATTAAATTTATTGACATAAAAAGAAGAATGTATGTAATTTATTTAATTTAAAATACGTTTTACTGCTCTCAAAAAACAGAAAAAAATGTTTATTTGAAAAATAATCATCGCTTTTCGCTTAAATTTAAAGTTCAAACTGTCAAGAGGCAGGTGGGTAGCTGCATTAATATGTAATTTAAGCAAAAAACAATATTTATTTGTTAATAAACATTTTTTTCTGTTTTCTGAGAGCAGTCAAATGTATTTTGAGTTAAATAAATTACATACATTCTTCTTTTTATGTCAATAAATTTAATTCACAAAAAATTTTTTTGGACCCTTTGTATAAATAATTATGATAATGTTTATACTACTGAATAGAGAATTAAATTACCTTTCAAATGAGCTATCACACGACCCCTATTCTAATTTAAAAAAATCATCGATGACGTCATCACGCCCAGATAGGTGACGTCACTAGTATGATATATATGCCAAAAAGTAGCAGTTTAAAAATAAAAATTGACCTGTTTCGGGATTTTTTTCTAAAATCGTCCATTCTCGAGAAAATGAATTTATTCCAACCTTTACGTGCTCACTGTATACGTATTCAGGCATGCTGGTTTCAAAACTGTAATTAGTTTTTCTCTACTGCTTCAACGTTTTTTTTTACCTCACAATCTAGTACGGATTATAGAAAGATCTATTACTCCCCTATTGGCTGATATATATTGGCTTCTGGTAAACCGATTCTTCCGGTTCAAACCCCGATCTGATTTATCAAAAAAAGAACTTTGATGCCAAATTTGGTCGAAATCTGACGTCTCGTTCAAACGTTATCGTGCTAGTAGTCACATATGTATAGTCGCCATTTTGAATGCCCGTCATTTTTGTAAAAGGCCAAATCTTAGATGGCCTCATATCTAAATTTGAACCTTTAGATGTGTAGTATATGTGGTTTAAATTATTAACTTCTATCATTAAATGCACAATTGATTCACATATCGCTTTCGAGGCGTTCCATACATAAAACTCACTCTGTATTATTATGATAGTGTGTATCTTATTATTCTTTATTATATATTTAATTTAGTTAATAATTTTTTGCAGTCTCTATATTTATTAAACGTGTTTAAATCAAGATAAAATAAAGAACGTAATAATAAATTTTTTATTCTTTTTACTTATTTAATTGCATGTGTTGTTATACTTTCAACACAGTTAATCCATTTCCATTGTAAACATGACTTATTATTTATTTACCCAGGTTATTTCTTCTGTTTCTATAAAAATTTATTTATATTTGATTTGGTACTGAATTACACTATGTAATTACTTTGATTGTTTTGTAGATTTATTATATTTGATTATGATATTTAAGTACTCTATTTGATTGCCCCATTATATTTCTTTGAGATATTTGATATTTTTATTTATTTTAATAAAGTGAATTTAATCATCTCTTATTTTGATGATATTTTAATTTCTATCTTAATTTTGTGGATATCCGATTTAAATTATTTGTTGGAATTTAAACATTTAAAAACAACGGTGCTATTTTTTTGGTCTCTGTATTTCTTTTTTGTTGTAGCTTATCTACTCTTTATAATTAACTATTCCAATTGGGAAATGAACCACAATTTAACTTGAAAAAATAATTTTAATAAATTTTCGACTTCCACTTCGGATGTCGCTGTCAAAATACAAAATATTAATAAATTAAACAAAAATGTTTTGCTTAGTAAAAAATTCTTCTAATAATTTATTTTAGTCTGACTCATTAATATCGGCAATTCGGACATATATTATACATTTTAAAATAGAAAACTTTAAAATGATATTGCCAATATTTATGAGTTGCGTTGTAAAAATTTTAGTAAATTTTTTCTTGTTTAACTTTGTGCATAAATATTTTTTAATAAAATGCGTCGGAAAGGAGATATTTCCAAAAAATTTTTATTATTTGCCGTTTTTTCAATATGACGGCGGGAGCGGCGGAGATACGAAGTATCGAAGTCGAAATTCAAAAAGGGCATACCGAAATCCATAAAATTGCCAATTTTTAAAACTCTCGAAAAACTTTCTAGATACAACTACCAAATTAATGATTGTACTATTTTTAAAAACCAAATTTTTAAGATAGAACCCCTTTTTACTACGTAATAGTCATTTATGTATTAAAAGCGAAAAGTGATACATTATTGCTTGGGAGTAATAGTAACCGCGCGACGCGAAGCGGAGCGCGGTAATTACTCGAAATCAATAATCTCACTTTATGCTAGTAATACATACAACATTTTTTCTACAATCACACAATAAAATGAAACTATTTTTAAATCATTAACTTTAGTATAATTAGTTGAAAAAATATTAATAGTAATGCACTTATTGTCACTAATTATATTGTATTAGGTAATTTGGAAATTGAAAGTGCAGTGAGTACAGTCCTTAATTCTTATCCAGACCCCGAAGGAATACTAGGTCTCTATTCTGGATAATTATGATTGGCATTATCCCCTATCTGTCCATTCGATGACCCCGACAAATTTTTTTTTGCTGTTTCAATTGTTTCATAAATATTATCATCTATATAGTCCTCGGCAACCGCAGAACTCTTCCAACCCCCGTGTTGCTTTAATTTTGTGATATCACCTCCACCATTTACCAGTAAAATAGCCGATGATCGGCGGAAGCAGTGTCCTGTGTATAAATGGCCGTCTTGTAGATTACGATATTTATCAATTTCGCTCGGTATTTTGGCAATTAATAGTGTTCATTCCCAAAACTTGATTGTAACACTTTCTCTTGGTATATTTTAAGAAAAATCGTTTCGGTGTATTTTAGATTCTTAGGTCTTAAGGCAACGTATTTTACAAAAAAAAACTCAAATAGTCAATAGAATTTTCTTGTATGTTATAATTTATGACAGTGAAAACTAGAGTTTTCGTGTCTCTGAATCAGGAATAGTAACTAATAAAAAAGATTCTTTGTCCTCAATATCTTTACAACTTATTTTTACCCATTCATCACGTCTACCCAGCAATTCCAATAATTAGAACAACCTATAAAAAATAATCCTCCACTAAACTACAATATTGACAATAATCAGCATGTAAAATTTACCCAAAAACTTCAAAAATTTAACTCCGACCTTTGAGGCTTCTGATAGTACTCATCATTACCTTTCTAACGCATGTCTAACTTTGAAAATCGGTTATACCATTCAAAAGTTACCGAGCTCAGAAATATGAGTCAATTTTTATTTAAAAAAGAGAAAATGTTTGTCGATATGTATGTATGTGGAAAAGTTAAACCGATCTGAATTTTTTTTTCTGTGTTTGAAGAGGGGGTCAGGGTCGATTCAGAACCGATGTAGTTTGTTACTTTTGACCACCCATAAGCCAGATATAGGACTTGGCAGGTACAAAACGGCATATTTTTTGGGGTATATATCTTCGGTTTAAGAAGAGACAGGAAAACCGCAAATACACCGAAACCATAGTATTGAGTTAAGCTTTCAAATGGTGTTTAAGCCGTTAGGATCAGACATACACACGGCTCAGTATAGCCGAAAAACTGAAAAACTAAACTTTAAAAATTTTGGTTTTTCGACAATTACTCAAAATTTCAACCTACGAATTGCGCCAATAACTGAGTGCTTGTAGAAGGAATCTAGACAAATCTAACAGTCTATGCCACATATCCGGTAAAATTCTAATTTTTGAGTTATAGGCTTCATAAGTATGATCAAATCTCTTTCTTATGGGAAAAACGGTTTTTCAAGCTCAATAATTCCTATAATAGCTTCAGTTATCATACATGACATTAGATTAATCAGATACTACTTTAAACTCACGTTTAGTGATCAAAATCGGCTAAGCCGTTTAGAAGTTATTAAGCTACAAAAGTATAATCTAATTAACGATTATTCCCTAAATGGTTTATGTAGTTGTAGTGGTTACGACGATAAATTTCATCTGGCAACGGGCAATTCGAGTTCATTTACCGGCCTTCCCAATATTTTTTTTCAATCTATTTCGAATAAAAAAAATCTAGTGTACATTCGATGGACACTAGATCATTTGGGAGATAATGCGACAAAGGCGACTATTTATAAAGCTGTAGGCAATCGAGAAACATTGCATTTAACTTTATACATTTAATTTACAAATAACTTTGAAAAACTCCTGATATAAGAATACAAAACCGCTATACGCCGTAAAAATGAGTGGCGCATTGGCGCATACAATATTCCAGCTACAAAAGATCTGATATGAATACTACGTGGCGCGAAAATGTATTTTAATTTTGATGCAAAACAAAATTCTAGTTTTATTTTAAAAGACTTTTCCATAACATTTGCTAAATTTGAAGTAAAACGCGCCACAAAAGGGTAACTTTGATACAGTTTGAATTTTGAAACTCTTTTGTGGCGCGTTTACTTCAAATTTAGCAAACATTTTGGAAAAATCTTTTAAAATAAAACTAGAATGTGTTTTTGCATCAAAATGAAAATACATTTTCGCGCCACGTAATATTCATATCAGATCTTTTGTAGCTGGAATATTGTATGCGCCACTCATTTTTACGGCGTATAGCGGTTTTTTATTCTTGTAATTTTTATACACATAGGCGCGACATGTTGCCCAGTCAGTGACGTTCGATTTCTTGTTATAAAAAAGTCGATTGTTAGTAGTTGCAATGTGAAAAATCTAAGCTAAAATTGCTAAAAATCTAAGCACGGGATAAAAAAGTTTATTTGAAGAAAGTGTATTTTTTGTCTTTCTTAATGGCGGTACAGGCTCCTTTTGTCAATATTTTATTTAGGTATAGAGTAATTTCTACATACTAACTTTCTTAAATTGGGCTCTTTACCGCCATTCCTTATTATATTACGAATATGTGTGCCAAATATATCGACAAAATATTCAAAATTAGAGCCAAAACCTTGGAACGCGTTTGTTGCTATCTGTTGATCGCTACTGTTTGGTCTTAAATATCTCTCCCAGTTATCATTTTTTTTATATTCAAAATTACACAAAACATAATCGGAATAACCTGTTTTGTAATGGAAGTAATAACTGCAAGAGTAATATAAAACTATTGTTTAAAAAATATGTATCCAGAAAATATTTCCTAAAAATATAGAGCGCAAAATTGGAGTATTTGACTGTGTCACATCTAAAAAAAAAAGCAGGATTACAAAGCTGCACATCATTGATGTGCGTGTCCATTTAAAATAATGTCACTGGAAGCACAAAGCTTTATACACGGTTCTATCAATTTGTTTTTAATGGCAATTTCTATGTTCTCTTTGCCTACATATATATAAAGCTACATAAAATAAAACTCTTTTTTTGATTAAATATATATAATATAAAGAAACGAATTTTATAAAATCAGGGGAATCAATAGCGATCGAAAATTTGAATTGTTTCGGAAAAATTCAAACAAGCTTATATTTTTCGAAAACTTTTTTTGTTAGTTTATAAAAAATATGTTACAGTAAAAAGTTCTACTCACATATTTCGCCCGCTAATTGTTTATTAATTGTTTAAACAATAACAGTTGTTTTGTAAAAATCATTTTAAAAATATCGATGACTTCATAATTTTACTTTGATAAAACATATTTATATTTTATTTTTGATTACGCTGAATACGAATCTGATGTTACAAATGGAAAATTAAATAAAAATGAGCTCTTATACAGTATGTCTGCGTATCTTGGAACCATTTGGGAAATTTTTTTTATCAGGTATCATTTTTACAAAAAAAAAATGTATTCTTCATAAAATGCTCTGCATGGGCTTAAGTCTAAGATCGAACCATCAGATGTCCAATTTTATCCATTTTGTACGAAGTACGTCAATAAATATGACGTCAATATACAGGGTGTTTCAAAAAGGTATGTCATAAATTAAATCACGCATTCCGGGGACAAAAATAAATTAATTGAGTCCAACTTACCTTAGTACAAAAGTGTACACAAAAAAAGTTACAGCCATATGAAGTTACAAAATAAAAATTGTTTTTTTGCATTATCTCCTAAACTACCTGACATTTTGTGATAAAAATGGACACGTTACTTTCTTGTTCTGAAAGCATTTTTCATACAAACGAAACAACAAAATCTAAGCGCACAGAAAAATTTTAAGGGGGTGTGCAGCCTTAAATCCCCCCGAACTTTTGAGTACGTTCAAATCAAATTAATTTTGTGGCATCATTAGTTTAACACAGACATCCTTTTTAAAACTTTTTTGCCTCATCACATTTTCGGAAAACTAGTTTTTTCCTAGTTGGCCATAAAATTACAATTACAGTGGAACCCAATTAACTCGGATTAATTGGTACCGCGGCCGATCCGGGTTATCGAAAATCCGGGTTAGCCGGAGAAAATGGTAAAAATTAATAAAATATGGTATGCTTACAGATAAACTCCGTTATAATTGTCACACAGACACTGGTAATCCACGTTCGCATTCCACACAAAACCACACATACAAAGCGTCGTCAAATGTCTCATTCTTAGCTTTATTAGCTTTGCACCGATTGTCCAAACTGTCTTTTGTTATCATTTTGAAAAAAAATTCTTCGATTTTAGTTCTATTTTTCTTCCAATCCGATACTGTAGATGTACCGACACCATAATTTAATGCTGCAAGATTCACCTTTATCAATTCTACTTAATGCTTCTAGTTTCTTTTCCATTGTCACTACAACATTTTTACGTTTTGTTGCCCTTACAGACAAAAGACACGCAAACACAAAATCTGAATAAATTTACGAACGATTACAAAACCGAAGCGAACAATACGACTTTACTACACACAATACCGTCTCTGATGTTATGTTATTTAATAACAATGGTAACTAAGACCATTGTTAAAAAAAGAATTTTAATAGTCTTTTCTAAACAATGCTAAGAAAGTTTCAAATAAATAAACGATAATACAGGTGCCTGTTTTCGATAACACCACAATGAATATGGTGTGCCATGATTAGTCATTTTTACTATGGTATATGTAGTTCAATCCGGTTCCATTATCTCTCAAATATTATATTACATAGAGTTGGTAAAAAACCTCGTGAACCTTGAAAATGCGTATGTATAACCGAAATAAAATGAAGCAAAAAACATACGACTATTTTATTTGCTGCGAATTGCGCGACAGGGTCCCATCTGCACCCTGATATTTTCAGTAATGTCGGATTCAATCGTTTCGTTCGTATATTGACGTCACCAAATGAATGAATTAGGTTCACGAGATTTTGTAACAGCAATACATTTTTATTGTTGAAATGTTTGTCTGATAAAAATCAGTCCGGGTTAGCCGGAGTTCCGCGTTATCGGGGGCCGACTTATCGGGGTTCCACTGTAGTTTCTACGGATGCAATAATTACAAACAGTTCCATCAATAATAGTCAATAATTTGAAGCTATAATTTATTGTGTGAATAAGATTAATATTAAAAATTTGGATATTATAATGGCCTACATATTTCAGGAAAGGTGAGATATGCATTTAACTTTGGGTAAGTTGGACCAGATTAAATTAAGATTTCAGTAAACCATCGGGAATATCGTAGGTGTATGTCAAGGAAATAGTGCAGCAGTCGCAAGGCGTTATGCAGTAAAATACCCCAATCGAAATACACCCGATAGACGATTAGTTCTGACCATTGATCGTCGTTTACGGGAAACGGGTACATTCCAACCGCAAGTTGCTGGCAATAGTGGTCGTCCAAAAATGGATGCAAATGATGAAGACATTTTAGAAATCATTGAAGAAGTCTCTGGAACAAGTACAAGGGTAATAGCTGCTCAACTAAATGTTCCTCACGTAAGGGTTTGGAGGCGTTTGAAGGATCAGCTGCTTAAACCCTATCACTTAACAACGGTTCAAGAGTTATTGGTTGAATATTATCCTAAAACGATTGGATTTTGCGATTGGTTGTTAATGGAAAACACTTGAAATGTTAATTTTATTAGAAATATTTTGTTGTGCGTGCCTATTTAAAATAATGTCACTGGAAGCACAAAGCTTTAGACACTGTTCGATCAATTTTTTTTAATGGCAATTTCTATGTTCTCTTTGACAAAATATATATAAAGCTACATAAGATAAAACTCCTTTTTGATTAAATATATATAATACATAATACAAAGAAACGAATTTTTTCTACAAACGTGCAAAAATGTCTACTTTCGCGCACGCATTTTAGTTTAGAAAGTTTTACTTTTCCGCACGCGTTTTACTTTTCCGCACGCGTTTAGATATTTTATTATGGCCTTAAAATAATTATAATGCATGCAATAAACTAATATTTAGATATTATTTTCTATCTTATTTCAAATGTATCTTACTGTGTTCCTGTTTTAATGAAATTAACGCGACAATTCGATAAAATAAAATTATTTTGACATAATATTCGAAAGTCAAATCGGTAGACAATAACAGTCGTTTTGAATCATCGTCATGGAAACCAAGATCGTCGTCATGCTAACTAATTATATTGAAAGTTTGGTTTTGACAACCCTGTCAAAGAATTAATTTAATTAAATTAATTGATTAAGTTTGGTCATTTTTTAAAGACTCGTAGAAAAAATATTTTTCCTAACTCTTGCAGAAAGTCTCTTTTCCGCACTCGACTGCTTGCCGAACTCCCGCTTCGCGTCGTTCGGCAAACTGCAGTCGCGTGCGGAAAAGTATGACTGTCTGCACTTGTTAGGAAAATAACTATTATAAAATCAGAGGAATCAATAGAGATCGAAAATTTGCATTGTTTCGGAAAAATTCAAACAAGCTTATATTTTCTAAAACTTTTTTTGTTAGTTTACAAAAAATATGTTACAGTAAAAAGTTCTACCCAAATATTTTTCCCGCTAATTGTTTGGTAATTGTTTAAACAATAACAATTGTTTTGTATAAATCCTTTTAAAACTATTGGTGAATTCATCATTTTACTTTGATAAAAAATGTTTGTATTTTAATTAGTCCAGAAAGCCACTGCGCATCCGCTAGGAAAAATATTCTAATTCGGATTTTTTGCACAATCTTACTCAAAAAGGACCCCTTTTAACAAATTTGCATGTTGCCAGGACCAAATGTTGGTCAAAAATTTTTTAAACGTTTTTTTTTTGTTTTTTTCCTAAAATTATTTTTTTTGCATGCATCAAATTTTTTTTAGGTTTTTTGGATCATTCCAAACGGAAAAGGTCTTTAGTGACTTTTCTCTACAGTTGATAGTTTTTGACATATAAGCGATTAAAAATTGAAAAATTGCGAAATCGGCCATTTTTAACCCTCAAAAACTATGTGAAAATCTGAAAATTTGAATGTTGCCAAGGTAGGTAGATATTCTTTAAACATGGATTGATGAAATCCCAAAGAGTTTTTTGCAATACAGTATCAAAAACCCCTTTGTTTTTTAATTTCCAATCAAGCGTGCGCGACACTATTTACCACCTTTGCATGTGTATACAGTATGGTGCAAATGAAAGGAATAAATTCGTTATTTCGTAAACCGGTGACTTTAAGGAAAAATCCCAAAACAGGTCGGTTTTTATTTTTAAGTTATGATATTGTGGCATATATAGTATACTAGTGACGTCATCCATCTGGGCGTGATAACGTAATCGATGATTTTTTTAAATGAGAATACGGGTCGTGTGCTGGCTCATTTGAAAGGTTCTTCAATTCTCTATTCAGTAATATAAACATGTACATAATTATTTATACAGGGTGTCCAAAAATTTTTTATTAAATTAAATCATTTGGCAAATTGACAAAAAAATTAAATTATTGGACACCCTGTATAAATAATTATGTAAATGTTTATATTACTGAATAGAGAATTGAATAATCTTTCAAATGAGCTAGCACACGACCCCTATTCTCATTTAAAAAAATCATCGATTACGTCATCACGCCCAGATGGATGACGTCACTAGTATACCATATATGACACAATATCATAACTTAAAAATAAAAATCGACCTGTTTCGGGATTTTTCCTTAAAGTAGCCGGTTTACGAAATAACGAATTTATTCCTTTCATTTGCACCATACTGCATACACATACAACGGTGGAAAATAGTGTCGCGCACGCTTGATTGGCAATTAAAAACAAAGGGGTTTCTGATAATGTATTGCAAAAAACTCTTCGGGATTTCATCAATCGATGTTTAAAGAATATCTACCTACCCTGGCAACATTCAAATTTTCAGTTTTTCACATAGTTTTTGTGGGTTAAAAATGGCCGATTTCGCAATTTTTCAATTTTTAATCGCTTATATGTCAAAAACTATCAACTTTAGAGAAAAGTCACTAAAGACCTTTTCTGTTTGGAATGATCCAAAAAACCTAAAAAATCCGAATTAGAATATTTTTCCTAGCGGATGCGCAGTGGCTTTCTGGACTAAATTTTTATTATGCTGAATCCGAATCTGACGTTACAATTGGAAAATTAAAAAAATTGAGCTCTTATACAGTATGTCTGCGTAACTTGGAACCATATGGGAGACTTTTTTATTAGGTATCGATTTTACGAAAAAAAATTAAAATGCTCTGCATGGGCTAAAATCTAAGATCAAACCATCACATGTCCAATTTTATCCATTTTATACGAAGTATGTCAATAAATATGAATTTCGACCAGTAGTAAAGTACCTTTAAATTTCACAATATCGAAAATTGTTGTTATGAAAAGTTGTTAATTCAAAACTATGTTTTATTAATATGCAGCTACATCCTTTTGATTGAAAAAAAATTTGTATTTTTTTACCCATCATCATTTTATTGCAATTATGATAACTATTTTATCATTAATTTTAGGAAAAATAATTATTCATTATAAAAAGCTCTGTATGGTCTAAAATCGCTAAGACGCAATCATAATATATAAACTTTTATCAATTTTATACGAGGTATGTTAAAAAATAAGAATTGCGATCATGAGTCAAGTACCCTCACAGTTCATAATATTTCAATTAGAAAGATGTAATTGCATATTCGAACATAGTTTTTAATTTAGGAGAACCTTTTATCACAACAATTTCCAACATTGTGAAATACAAATATACTTCACTCTTGAGTTAAATTTATATTTTTGATATACCTCGTATAAAGTTGATAAAATTTGATATCTGATTGATTTGGTTGCCATCTTAGATTTTATATCATGCAGAAAATTCTATGAAGAATAACTTTTTTTCGTTAAATTGATAATAAAAAATAGGTTCCGATTTACGCAGACATACTCTATAAGAGTTAAAAAAAATTAACACTTATTATTTTCTACACTCGTTATTAAAGGTATTTTAGGTAAGTTGTACAGAAAAAAGTTTTTTGATGCCTTTGTATAAATATTTTTTTACTGATATTTTTCGGTTTTTGTCGTACATTTTTTTAACTTTCCTAATTTTCTTAAAAAGGAGTTAGTTATTGCACTTTTAAAGTAAAATAATTTAGCGCAGTTTAAGAACACATCTAAAGCTTTAAAAAAAATACCTATAAAATTGTAATATACTCACCGGCAGAGAAAACGGGCACCCCAAAAAATGGGTCATTTTTAATGTCTTGTATTTCCTAAACCTGATGTCCGATTTAAGTAATTTTTTTAATATGTTATAGCCTTATTCTTTATCAATATCGCTGTAATAATATTGTTGCTAGACAGGTACACTGTCATTGTATGCAGGGTGTACTAATCAAACTGTGTTTTTTTCTCAAATTTTGGAACACCCTGTGGAATGTTCTAGCTTTTATAAAATACTGAAATTATAACCAAACTATAGCCTCAGGTTTTCTTAATATTCTGTTTTTTGATTCATTCGCTTATCTCGGATAATAAAAAAGTTAAGCACTTTAACAACTACACCTGTTTTTCGTTAATACAGGGTATTTTTAAATAAGTACGGCAAACTTTAAGGGGTAATTCTGCATGATAAAATAATGACGGTGTGCTTTATAAACGTATGCCCGCAAATGCTTCGTTTCCGAGGTAGGGGGTGTTGAAATTCTTTTTACAAACTGACGATTTATTTATTTCTCTAAAACCGTTTGCGATATGCAAATGAAATTTGGTAGATTGTAAGAGGTAGTTATTGCGCATTTTTTGGCGTACAATTAAGAATTTTATATCCACCATTGGCGTGCATACGGGTATAAATATTGTAGATATATCCCGTATGCATGCCAATGGTGAATATAAAATTCCCAATTGTATGCCAAAAAAATGCGCAATAACTAGCTCTTAAAATCTACCGAATTTCATTTGCATATCACAAAACCGTTTTAGAGCAATAAATAATCGTCAGTTTGTAAGAATAATTTCAACACCCCCTATCTCAGAAACGAAGTATTTGCGTGCATAAGTTTATAAAGCAAACTGTCATTATTTTATCATGCAGAATTACCCATTAAAGCTTTCCGTACTTATTGAAAAACACCCTGTATTGACGAAAAACAGGGGTAGTTGTTAAAGTGCCTAACTTTTTTATTATCCAACATAAGCGAATGAATAAAAAAACAGAATGTTAAGAAAATCTGTGGCTATAGTTGGGTTTTAATTTTAGTATTTTATAAAAGCTAGAACATTCCACAGGGTGTTCCAAATTTTGAGAAAAAAACACAGTTTGATTCGTACACCCTGTATACAATGACAATGTACCTGTCTAGCAACAATATTATTACAGCGATATTGATAAAGAATAAGGCTATAACATATTAAAAAAATTACTTAAATCGGACATCAGGTTTAGGAAATACAAGACACTAAAAATGACCCATTTTTTGGGGTGCCCGGTTTCGCTGCCGGTGGTGTATATTCGTTTTTCTACAAACGTGTTAAAAATGCAGTTTTTAGCACTCCATAAGAGCCTTAAAAACGTCACTTTAAAACACTGGGTGCTTTAAATTTTTTAAGGCACTGCAGTTAAAAGTGAAGTTTCAAATTATGAAAACAAACGTTAAAATATTTATATTGTATTTATTAACATTAATATTAATAGTACAACTTGCGCAATTTGAAAAATGAATTTCATTCACTGTAGTTTTACCATTGTCCAAGGTTACGGCGGAAAAAGTAGAAATGACTGAATTTCCAGTCGAAGTTGAGGCCACAATATCTTCGAATGTTGTGGGTGATGTTCGCTGCACCGGCAGCAGTCTATAACATGTTTGTAGAAAAAAATATTGTATAATATACGTGATTAAAGTACATTTTTAAGGCACTCATGTGAATAAACCTTCACATGCGTGTTTTAAAATTGTACTTTTAACAGCTATATCATAAATAATTTAAACTTGAATAAAAGTGGTGGTAATTCTGTAAAGCTACGAAGATTTCAAAAATTACATTTTTTAAGACGTCGTTTCATTTGAATTAAATTTTTGAGATTTTTTTTAATAAAACATCGCTTGTAAATATGTTTGAATAGTAAGTTGTGCAAATTTCAGCGTTTTATAGGTAAACTTGTATTGATTAAACATTTTTAAATCACTTTTAAACAAAATTCATGCAAGTCACACTTTCCACCCACACTGTACTTGTGCATATAATTTTTTTATAATATAACTTTAAAATAGCTTTAGTGTTCTTCTTTTATTTCCAATTGGTAAACTTTAACTCGATCAATTAGTTTAAAAGTAAGGTTCAGTTAACTTAACTGCGCACCTCGCTAAACGCTGTCATACATTACTCCAATGTTTGTGAGGGGTGTGACTTGAGCGTTATAATTAAAAAATTATAGAAGCTGTAGATTTACATACATAACTTTAGAAAAATCTTTATTTAAGGTTTCTTGTGTAAAATTTCCTGAATTTTTCTATGTTTAAGTCAGTTTCTTCTAAAGTATATTTAGACTGAAATATGAAATATTTTCGTAAATATTTCAAAAATCAACTAATTTCGCAGTTCATTTGTTTATTAAAAAACGAAGAATCCCCTTTTGGAGTAGAACTTTTTAATATGTTGTATATTATAAATTTCGTAATGAAATTACAAAAAGTTCTTGTTTAAATTTTTCCGTAAGTAAAAACTCTATTGACTCCCCTAAATAGCAAACGAGTATATATTATGTGGGTCGATACAAAATTAAACTATTAAATTCAACTATTAGTCCAAGTAATGAAGCTTAAAATAGAACAAAACCTCGCAATTTTTACAGAATGGATCGATTTGCTTGAAAATTAGAGAGTAAGTAGTGAATAGTCCAAGGATCAAAATCTATATGATGCTGAAAGGCGCTTTTACCATGGGGGTGGTTGCCACCCCATGTCGGGGGTGAAAATTTTTTATTATATTTTGACCGCAAAAGTTGGTAAAAACATTCATTCTAAGCAAAAAATGTTCTATACATTTTTTTGATAAAATTAATAGTTTTAGATTTATTCGCTATCGAAAGTGTTAGTTTTATATTAAAAAATTAATGTTTTTAATCAGTTTTCTGCAAATAACTCAAAAAGTTTTCGTTTTATCAAAACAACCTTGCTTAACAAAAATGTACCTTTTGAAAAAATGAACAAAACCGTTTTGTTTTAATTTTCTTTAAGACCAATAGTAATCGAGCTATACTTTATTATATGTTAGCTCTTCTTCGTCAAATGCTAAATATTGTAGTTTCAAAGTCAAAAGACGGGAAAACTATGCATTTTTCAAGGATAACTTGTTTAAACGAATTTGAAGTATTTAAAAATATCTATCTCCAGAAATAAAAAAGTCTTTAGCTCAAAAATTAAGTGGCTTATAATGAAAAGAATATCAGACCCTATATTTTTCAGCGAAAAAGTGATCGAAAGCAAACCCCTAATCACCACCCTGATTAAAATTAGTCATTGACCTTATTTCGTCTTCTTTACTTATGTATTATTAATAAGTTCTAGAAGTTTAACTAATTTAGAATGATTAGTTTTTAAAAAAATGGAGTCAAAAGCAAATATCGAATTTTTGAAGTTTGGTAAAAAATTCCTTTTTCTTCAGAATAGAAAGATTATTATCCGTGATACGAAAAAATATTTAAATATGAAATTGTAGCTTATTTAATTTCCAAGAACTTGGTTTGCAAAAGTTTTTTCTGCAGTAAAAATTGAGTGAGCTATTGACAATTAAATCTTGTAATAACATGCAAAAATCACCTTTACCAACCCTTTCAAAGTCACCACTTTTTGCGACTGAGGATTTTAAAAGGATTTAATATTAATAGTTTTATAGATCTTGTAAAAACCTATAAAATTATTTTTACCAAACTTTCTAAGATAAAAATTAAAAAGGTTACGGTTAAAAATCGATATATTTAAAAAAAAAAAAAAAAGAAATCCAATTTTAAGCATAATAATGTAAGTTAGCTTTACTTTTAGTCATTGGCCTTATTCATTCTTCTTTATTTATGTATTATTTTTATATGAAAAAATATTTTTATATGAAATTGTAGGTTATTTAATTTCCAAGAACTTGATTTGAAAAAATTTTTCTACGGCAAAAATTGAGTGAATGGTAAATGAGTATATATCGAAAAACATTGATTCTTTCTGTATAAAACTAACACTTTCGATAGCGAATAAATCGAAAAGTATTAATTTTATCAAAAAAATGTATAGAACATTTTTTGCTTAGAATGAATGTTTTTATCAACTTTTGCAGTCAAAATATAATAAAAAATTTTCACCCCGAAGATGGAGTGTCAACCGCCCCCATGGTAAAAGCGCCTTTCGGCATCATATAGATTTTGATCCTTGAACTATCCACTACTTATTCTCAAATTTTCAAGCAAATCGATCCATTCTGTAAAAGTTTCGAAGTGAAATGCTTCGGTTCCTGGAATATATGTGGTCACGATAGACTAAAACCTAAAAACTCGCTCGACTCTCTTGCAATAAACACAGTATATAGTTATTTCTATTATCAAATATTTTACCACAAGGTGCAAATTTTAAATCATACGAAAGGTTCATTGATAAATGTTCAGTGTGGGATGAATTTAAGCTGGACTTATTTTCACCTACGAACACATATTTATTTTGCTTTACAGTGGACGATATTGTAATTTTGATTAATGTTAAGAACTTTAAAATTTATTTAATCAAATATGTATTATCTCACCTATCAACTATTTTATTTTTTAGATTTTTAACGGACATTTTTACCGTTATTCGTATCTTATCTATTTCTTGTCGCCATCTTGACAGTTTACTAAATGGAGAATTTGACAGAAATCCAGTTTCGTTAACGGAGACAGTAATAGCAATGGTTAAAAAAATAACAAACGAGAATATGGTTTAAGCACTTTAAAAACTAATAGGCCAGGGTAATAAGACAAAAATATACCCTGTTCGTGACACTTCAGCAGCCAAGGTACTGAAGCGTTTTTTCGACTAGTAATACCTATAGGAACAAATTGTAACTATTTCCTGCGTAGGATCTGGCGGCCATTTTTATTTATAAACAATTAACTGTCAAAAAATGGCATTTTCCCTTTATTTTCAAATCAATGGAAAACAGTGAAACTTATGGTTTTTTTAGTACAAATATCTTCGAGATTATGGAAAGAGCCTTAAAATGACGTATTGTAAAGTTTGATATACACATCGGCTGTTAATAAAATTGCGAGAAAAGGTCGGATTTGCAAAAAAAATATTTTCGCAATAACTGTTGTAAAAATTAGTGTACAGCTTTGAAATTTTTGTCAAATGAGGGTTCTTTGGAGCTTAATATGTTATAAAAATTTAAAAGCGATTAATTCAATTGTTTAAATTTTATTCAAATTGTTTTTCCCAGAGAACATTTTTTGCAATAACATAAGTCAGAAAAAAATGACGTTAGGACCATTCCACAGGTGTCAAATGAAAGAGCATAAGCTACATTTTCAATATGGTTTAAAAAAGTAAATAAAAAATGCATTTATTAGTAAGAAATAATTATGCAAAAGTATCGTTAATTTTTCTTTATAAACTTTTTGAATAACTTTTTCCAAGGAAATTGACTTTTCACCCTGTTTTAAATGTACAACTACCGAGAAATGTTATTTATATCATAATAAATAAAAAATTGTAATAAATATACAGGGTGTAACAAAAATACAGGTCATAAATTTAATCAAATATTCTGGGATCAAAAATAGTTCGATTGAACCTAACTTACCTTAGTACAAATGTGCACATAGAAAAAGTTACAGCCCTTTGAAGTTACAAAATGAAAATCGATTTTTTCCAATATATCGAAAACTATTAGATATTTTTTATTGAAAATTGACATGTGGTATTCTTATGGCAGTAGTATCTTAAGAAAAAATTATAGTGAAATTTTGACACCTCTTAAAAATTTTATGGGGGTTTTATTCCTTTAAACCCCCCCAAACTTTTGTGTACGTTCCAATTTAATTATTATTGTAGTACCATTAGTTAAACACAATATTTTATAAACTTTTTTGCCTCCTAGTACTTTTTCGATAAGTTAGTTGTTATCGAGATATTTTGAATAATTTTCAAATCCACCACATATTTGTATATGGTTAAGTACGATTATGGAGACTTGTAAAAATATGAAAATTTATTTATGATTTACATTTTTAGGTATATTTTGAACCATATTAAAAAAGAAGCCACATCTGGATAAAAGGTTACTTATCGAAAAAATACAAAGAGGCAAAAAAGTTTTAAAAACACTGTGTTTAACTAATTGTATCGCTGTAATAGTTTAATGGGAACTTACACAAACATTTGGGGGGTTTAAAGGCACAAAACCCCCATAACTTTTTTATGTAAACATATTAAAAAAGAAGCCGCATCTCGATAAAAACTGCCTTATCGAAAAACTATTAAGAGGCAAAAAAGTTTTGAAAATATTGAGTTTAACTAATGGTACCACAACAATAATTTCATTGGCACGTACACAAAAGTTTGGGGGGGTTTAAGGGAACAAAACCCCATAAAATTTTTAGGGGGTTCACAAATTTCACTGTAATTTTTTCTCAAGATACTACTACCATAAGAATGCCACATGTCAATTTTCAATAAAAAATATCTAATAGTTTTCGATATATTCGAGAAAATCGATTTCGATTTTGTAACTTCAAAGGGCTATAACTTTATTTATGTGCATATTTGTACTAAGGTAGAATAGTTTTGGTTTTGGTTAAGGTAGTTTTTGGTCCCAGAATATGTACTTTAATTTATGACCTGTATTTTTGTTATACCCTGTATATAATTTCTTATATAATAATATAAAAAGTTTATAAGGAAAGATTTACGATTCTTTTGCATAATCACTTATTACTAATAAATGCATTTTTTATTCACTTTTTTTAAACCAAATTGAAAGTATAGCTCATGCTTTTTCATTTGGCACCTGTGGAATGGTTCTAACGTCATTTTTTTCTGACTTATGTTATTGCAAAAAATGCTCTCTGGGATAAACAATTTGAATAAAATTTAAACAATTAAATGAATCGCTTTGAATTTTTTATCACATATTAAGCACCAAAGAACCCTTATTTGGCAAAAATTTCAGAGCTGTACGCTAATTTTGACAACACTTATTGCGAAAATATTTTTTTGCAATTCCGACCTTTTTTAGCAATTATATTAACAATAAATGAGTATATCAACCTTTGTAATACGTCATTTTAAAGCTTTTTCCATATTCTCGAAGATACTTGTACCAAAATAACATAAGAGTCCCTGTTTTCCATTGATTGGAAAAAATAGCGAAAATGTCATTTTTTGACACTTAATTGTTTATAGATAAAAATGGCCGCCAGATCCTACGCAGGAAATAGTTACAATTTGCTCTTATAGGTATTACCTGTCGAAAAAACGCTTCAGTACCCTGGCTGTTCAAGTGTCATGGAAAAAACCTTATTACCCTGGACTATAAAGAACCTAAAAGCAATTGGACTGGATGATATTTCTGGAGAACTGTGCAGAGCATTAGAAGAGACGGAAACAAGTTGGCTAACAGGTTTATTATGGAAGTAGAATTATGGAAGTTGTACAAGTTCCAGACGAATTGAGAAGTAGTATATTAGTACCCTACAAATATATTAGAAAACAAGGGAGGTATACAGCAATGTATACAATATAGGGCCATAAAACTACTTATCGTACCACTAAAATATGAAAGACAGTAATTGATAGACGGATACGTGAAGAATCCGAAATATTCGATAGTCAGTTTGGATTTATACAGATCGTATCAACAATTGATGCAACTTTCTTTATTAAGGCAGTTAGGTAATGTAAAAATACAGGAATAAAGAAACAAACGCTCATATGGTATTCATTGATCGTGAGAAAGCATATTACGAGAAAGTTCCTCCAGAGATTCTGTTGGTGGGCGCTCAATAAGAAATGAATCCCCGATGAATATGTATAGATTGTGAAAGATATGTATTAGGCAGTAACAATTAGTATTAGGACAGGTGTGAGAATGAATGATAAATTGTATGTGAAAGAAGGATTGCACCAAGGCTCGGTGCTTAGAACTTTTTTATTCTTATTAGTTTTTCACCAGATAACATCGAAACTTCAGAGTAATATTCCATGGTGCTTAATAATATAATGCTGATGATATAGTATCAGTAGGAAATAGTGAAAACGACTTAGAACAAAAACTGGGACAGTGGAGACAAGCTCTGGAGGAAAAAGGTTTAAAACTTAGTAGAACAAAATCAGAATGTGTGGAATGTCCATTTAAAGATGGGATCACTACTACAAATAAAACGATATCTTTGGACGGTGAAATTATTATGAAAAATAATAGTTTTAAATACCTAGGATCGATATTACGTAGTAATATGGAAATAATTGAAGTTGCATGCAGTAGAGTTAGAGCTGGGTGGATGAAGTGGAAGGTAGCGAGTGGCGTGTTGTGTGACAGAAAAATTCCAATAAAGGTAAAGGGAAAATACAATAAAATTGCCATAAGACCGACTATGATAAACGAAATTGAATGTTGGGCAGTTAAAAAGAAAGATATTTTTATTAATATTTTGCATTTTGACAACGACGTCCGATTTGGACGTCGAAACGTTAATAAAATGAAAAGACTAAGTTTTCAATCTAATAGCACACAAAAAAACATCAAAAATGTTGTTTTACATCATGCTAGATTAAAAACAATGGAAACCTTCCCTGGTTACACCTCCGAGGCTTCTAAAAGTTGCATGCCATAACGGATGCTGAGACTAAGGAAGATGAGGAAATTTTACAATTTATAATTCACGTCCCATCTGCTCAGCGCGGTAAAGCTCGAACGAGAATGGTTCCCTTCGTACTCCAATCAGAGTAAACATGTAAATCAAAAATAAACAACCATTTTCAATTTCGGTGCCATACGAAACTACAGCCGTATCATATTCTAGTTCAATCAGAGAGTGCTGCAAGCACCTCTACCGGTTTCGAAACTTATTAGTCTCTCATCAGAAGGCACATATATGCTGCTCTCTCTGATCCAACCAGGACAAACCCCGGCGTGCAGTCACGCATTGCAACGAACGAAATGGCATGAATGCCCTAGCGGCAACTGCTAGCAAAAGACAAAGTTTTAAATCTAATAGCACACAAAACAACATCAAAAATGTTGCTCTATATCCTACCAGATTGAAAACAATGGGAATCTTCTCTGGTTACACCTCCGAGGCTTCTAAACGTTTTTGATGTTGTTTTGTGTGCTATTAGATTGAAATCTTAGTCTTTTGCTAGCAGTTGCCGCTAAGGCATCCATGCCATCTCGTTCGTTGCAATGCGTGACTGCACGCCGGGGTTTGTCCTGGTTGGATCAGAGAGAGCAGCAAATGTGCCTCCTGATGAGAGACTAATAAGTCTCGAAACCGGTAGAGGTGCGTACAGCACTCTCTGATTGAACTAGAATATGATGCGGCTGTAGTTTCGTGTTGCAACGAAATTGAAAATTGTTATTTATTTTTGATTTACATGTTTACTCTGATTGGAGTACGAAGGGAACCATTCTTGTTGGAACTTTACCGTGCTGAGCAGATGGGACGTAAATTATAAATTGTAAAGTTCCCTCATCTTCCTTAGTCTCAGCATCCGTTATGGCTTGCAAATTTTAGAAGCCTCGGAGGTGCAACCAGAGAAGGTTCCCATTGTTTTCAATCTGGTAGGATGTAGAGTAATATTTTTGATGTTGTTTTGTGTGCTATTAGACTGAAAATTTAGTATTTTGCTAGCAGTTGCCGCTAGGGCGTCCCTGCCATTTTGTTTGTTGCAATCGGTGACTGCACGCTGGGGTTTATCCTAGTTGCGTCGGAGAGAGCAGTATATGTGCCTCCTGATGAGAGACTAATAAGTTTCGAAACCAGTAGAGGTTCTTGCAGCACTCTCTGATTGAACTAGAATATGATGCGACTGTAGTTTCGTGTTGCAACGAAATTGAAAATGGTTATTCATTTTTGGGTTAATAAAATCAGTTTTTAGTTTAATTGTGGCTTATTTCCCATTTAGAATAGTTAGTTAAAAAGAAAGAGGAACAACGAATGCATCCGGCCTTAATGAGGATACTTAGATGGATGAGTTGAGTGACTAAAGAAGTTAAAATTAAAAATAAATATAATATATTATATAACATTATTAGCGGAAGTCTGGCACCAATTGTTGTCAAAATAAGAGACCTTAGATAAAGATAGGTTGGTCATGTTTAAAGTCGAGATGTTAATTACCCAATATGAAGAATTGCCGAATTACTAGTTCCTGGAAGGAGTAGGAGAGGAAAATCAAAGAAGACGTGGGGAAGAGGCTTGAGCAGAACATGTAAGTAAAGGGAATTGATATTCATATATTGCCTTAGATAGAAACTTAGTGAGAAATGAAATTATTAGGGAAGCTGACTCAGAATAGGGTTAAAGGCAACAAAATGATGATCTTGAACAATTTGAACAACATCATACAGTAACTATCTAGTAATATTTTTTAACAGATTTTTATGTATCTCCACAATATTTTTCGTACATTCTGCAATATATTTGTTGAATTGTTCTTTTAAATAAAAATTGCGAAACGAAAAATGCCCCAAGTAGGTCAAATATTGAACCTTCACCTTTACCCTAATTTGCAATTTGCCGATTTATCCGGTTACCGAATTCCCAATATTTTTCACATATATCTGTAACATTTTCTTCATGCATACATATATACCTACAACACGCTTCAAAAATCTAAAACTCGAGCCTTCACTCATCCGAACGTTGAAATGCTCTGTGACGTGTGCATTTTTCATTTTTTCCTCGAATCCCTTTGCCAATTTTGCGCGCATCATTTGAATTTACAATCACATCTTGTGCTTCATAGTCTATGGCATTTGCAAACTCTCGTCAAAACACATATCTGCGAAAATTTGATTCCAAATGTTACCGGTATTAAAAGATTCAAAGCCATGGAGATGCATATTTCAATGCATTAATATCGATTCGCCAAACCCAGATTTCGGGATAAATTGAATAGGCAAAGTCGTATACATACATAGATACAGATTTTTTAAAATATTTCACCTTGGGTCGTTTTAGTGTCAATGCACAATGAAATTATTTCAGGTGGGATTAACATTACTGAAATCAAAAGGAATATACAGTACATTTTACAAATTTGGGACTATCTTGAAGTAGGGATTAAAGTTTTGATTAAGAATAACTTGAAATTCAAGTTCTGCAATTTCATTCAATATTTGAAGTACTATCGAAGATAATCAAAAATACAGTTTTGACTGGTAATGTATTATACATTATTTGAGAAAAATATACAACTATTGTTAGTCCAAAAATAGAAGAAAATTACAAATCAAATTCTATTGTTTCTAAATTGTAGTGTTAATAGTCTAAGAGCTAGTGAACCCTCCGACTAACAGTGTTCCTGTAAGGCTAGAAATTTGTATAGTGATAATTCCGAGTTGTTCTGAAGCTATTTCCTTGTGGCATTTTTATAATTACGTATTTTTTATGGGAAATAAGCCACAATTTTACTAAAAAATGAATTTATTAAATTTTATTTTTTAACGATAATTCCGAGCTCACAAAGGCAAAAAACCATGACTTGTCAGGCATCAGCCCTGCACGTGTATCTACCAGGTGAATCGAAAAGTGAAAGGAAAATAAACTTTCTCCTGTCAGGTTTAAATCTAAGTATGTGTTTGTGTATGTCATTTAGAAGAAACGTGCACAATACCAGGCGATTCTGAACAGCATAGGAGCTTGCCAGGCGAGGGGAAAGATTAGGGGTTTTTCCTAAAATAATTTTTTTTTTGCACCGAACAAAGTTTTTTTTAGGTTTTTGTGAATAGCCAGAATATAAAACCAGAGTTATAGCAAATGAAAAATAGATTTATATTCACCAAATTATGCACTTTTTGGGGAAAACCCAATTTAACTTTTTTAAAGTATTTAAAAAAGCTTTATTTTTAATTTTATAAAAAGTTTCTAACATCTAATTTAAGCAAGTTACGCTCAAAATAAAGTTGGTCCCTTTTGTTTTGGCAAAAAAAATCGGGAAGACCATCCCCTAATTAGCAACTTAAATAAAATTAATCGTTGCCGCTCCAAAAATTGTTTTACTTTTGTTGTGTTTATATGATCTGTAAGTTTCATCGATTCAAAGTGCTTATTTTTGAAAAAATTTGGTTTTAAAATAAAATTTTTAAGTTTTTTTTTTAATTTTTAGTTTTGAAAAATATGTTTTTGTTTTTAAAAAAACTTAAAAATTTTTAGAGATACCAAAAATCTCGAAAAATAGAAAAGTCAGCATTGCTTTTCTGAATATCCTGTATTTTTTTTCTGTTAGACAAAAATTGATTAAGATTTGGTGTTTCTAAATTTGCATACATTCGTGATCAGTGACCGTGATTCGTTCAACCCATTTTAACTACAGCCCTTTAAAAAATAAGGACTTTGAACTGATGAAACTTACAGATCATATAAACAATACATACACGAGTCAAGAAACTTGTAAAGTCGTAACGATTAAGTTCATTTGAGATATTAATTAGGGGGTGATTTTCCCGATTTTTTTACCAAAAAAAAAGGGACTAACTTTATTTTGAGCGTAACTTGTTTACTTTAGATGCTAGAAATTTTTTTTAATAAAACAAAAATGAAGCTTTTTTAAACACTTTAAATAATTTGTAATGAGCTTTGCCCGAAATGTGCTTCATTTTTGGTTATTTCATGTTAAAATATTCCACTTGGAATTTGACGAATATGAACCTAGCTTTCATTAGCTATACCTCTGCTTCTACTAGGTATAGAGATGTGATATATACACCATTTTTTTTAAGTTTTTACAAGCTGTATTTTTGTTTAGAAAGTTTTTCCGACAAAATACTTCCTATTTGAGTTATTTGCGAAAAACCGCCTAAAAACGTGGATATTTTGTTGAATAAATGAACATATTCACTTACAAATAACTCGAAAATATTGACTTATTGAAAAAACTCTATAGGACAAAAGTTACTTAAAATTAGTCAGTTTATCCATTTCCGGACTTACTTTGGACGAATATTTTTTCACCTCCAAGAGGGGGTGAAATGCACCCCTTGGGCAAAAGCACATATCGGCACAATATCACTTCTTTTCTTTGACTTGTTATCTATGTGTATGCCAAATTTCATGTCAATCCAAGCGGTTCTTTAAAATTTAGAGGTTTTGCAATATTTTACCGTTAAAGAACGTACTACTTCTAATGAAAAAAAATATTTGAAGATTTTTCTCAAATTATGGATACCAACAACATTTTCATTTATAACTCTTTTATTTTTAATTTGACGAAGAAAAGTTATTCTTCATAAAAAGCTCTTCACGTTCTAAAATTTATGATGCAACCATCATATATAAAATTTTATTAATTTTATACGAGGTATGCCAAAAAATATAAATTTCTATCAAGAGTAAAATACCTTTATAGTTCATAACATTGAAATTAGAATGATAATAATATAATTACACATTAAAACATAATGAATAATTCTAAACAACTTGTCATAATAGCCATTTTTCATATTATGAATTAAAATACGTAAATAAACAAAGTTTTCGTTATGATAATGCTCGCATTTTCAGCTTGTTAGTTATCAATACTCGTTTTTTTTTGTAACTCAGTTTATAAAGGATTTTGTAAGATCCTCCACCATTTTTTTAATATTATGCATGCGTTCATAATTATTTTCTTGAAAAAACAATAATTATTTTATTTGGAGCAGTATTTGATTTTACAGCAGTGTGAAGAATCATTCTGTAGTTGATATAAAAAACAAGTACTGTGATAGAAAACAAATTCATATTGAAAACAAAGGGGAATGGCCACGGTATGACATACCGCATGTCAGAGACTACGTCCTGAAATATTCACGTTAGTAGTTAAGGGTTAATCTTTATCTTCAGTAAATAATAAGCAAAACCGTAAGCCTCAATCCGAAGGATTTGAACGATGATGATGGTGTGGATTCGAAATCATTGAAGCATTATTTCAAACTGTTGCAAAAATCCTGATTATTCTGTGTCCAACCGAATTCTTTGTTATAATAATTTTACCATAGTCTCCATTTGCTTATTTTCCATTTTGTTGTTCTCATACATATTCTTTTTCTTCTTATTCCTTCTTGTATGTAGGCTTTTCAGCCTGTTTCTTCTTCAATATCAGCCTCCTAAATTGTTTAAGTTACCTATCGCACCATCTTTTTCTTGGTCTGCCAATACTTCTTCGTCCATTTGGTGACTTATCTCGTGCTATTTGTACTATCATATCCTCTGCAATTCTACTAATGTGTTCGTTCCACTCTTTTCCGTTTTGTCACTCATCCATTTATGTCTTCCACATTGCATGCTTCTTATGTTTTCGCCTCTCTCCCTATCCAGCAGTCTTTTCCCTGATATTCGGCAGAGTATTTTCATCTCTGTTGTTTCTAGTAGTCGTCTCGTTTTAGATGTGTCAGGTCTTGTCTCCGCCGTGTATGTCAACATGGGTCTAATTACTGGTTTATAGATTTTTGCTTTTGTGTCTTGTGTTAGGTGTTTGTTCTTCCAGATTTTGTCATTAAGAGATCCCGCCGCTTTACTTGCTTTTAAACTTTGTTGTCCTACTTCTTCTTCAACATCTCCGTAACTGGTTATATTTATTCCCAGATATCTAAATCTTGCTTCCTGCTTTATTATTTTGCCATCAATTTCGATTTTACATCGAAGTGGGTATTTAGATATTGTCATATATTTGATTTTTTTTTGCTGATCTTATCATATTGTATTTCTTGGCAGTTGTATTGAAGATGTGTGTTAATCTTTGGAGATCGTCTTCTGTCGGAGATCGGCGTCGTCTGCATAACATAATATTTAAATTTCTTTGTTCCCCATTCTGTAACCATGACTTTTACGTACTTCTTATATTATTTAGTCCACTATTACACACACATATTATATTATACGTATTATACATACGTATCATAAATATTCAAATATTACATTTACTTGAGACTTTAAAAACCAGTAAACAGCCATATTCGCTTAGGTGAATTGAATGCACGAATTACTTATTAATGCAGAACTTTAACGAGATGTCGTTTTCATATATCCTTGTCTTTCCAGAAACAGAAATTTGTTATCCACTGCGACAGCGTGATTGTTTGCTCGAAATACCTGACGAAGCTTCGGGTGAAACTTTCCTTTTGACAACTTCCTAACTATCTCAATGTAATACTCGTTGGTTTCCTGTTAAACGGTGTTTGCTCTTTAATGATACGTGGCCAAAATAGATGAAAAGATTATGCTTAGACTAAATTTATAATAACAGTAAATGCCCTGTAAGCGCCTGTAAAATAAATCTATTAAATATCTAATCTTATAAAAACCTAATGCGACAAGTCAAGCAGTCTGTCCGGTTATTTTTTCGCTATGTATGCATTTAATGATATTTAAAAATGTAATTTTCCGCAAATCGCCAGGAAATTTTGACATTCCTGTCAAAATTTCTTGAAGAAAAAGTCAGGACTTCCTTACTGTAAGGAAATGTCATTTCCTTACTGTAAGGAAATGATATTTCCGTACAGTTGTTAGTGTTCTACATAAATGATAGAAAACACATTGCTATTAAAACCTTGTAAATTACCTTAATCATTAAATTTTCTTTATCTGGAGCTTCCTGGATAAATTTTTCAATTTCTTCCTTCGTTAAAATCTTAGATTTCTTTGCCCTATAACCTTGAGCTTGCCGTTTCAATAAAGAACGAAGTTTTGAGTATGTAGATATATCTACATTGTGTTTAAGTGCAAGGGTTGACTTCAGCATTGAATAATTGGCCCATAATGTTGAAGATTTCATCTTTAAACAAAGGTCTAGGAAGTATGCCATTACAACATTTTCTGAGAAAGAACTCGTATTTTTACTCATGCGATAATCCATAAAACGTCTGTATGCATTTTCGTACTTTTCTCTTGATTTCTTTGGCAATAATTCTAATGAAGCAGTATTCACTGCCTCAACCAGCTCTGGAGGAGTCCCAGGAATGGAAATTTCATCATCACTTATCATTTTACTTTCGAGAACACCAGGAATTAAATTTATAAGCGTCAAGTTTGACAATTCAACCTCAATACGTTTCCATAGTAACCCAAGTAATTTTATTAGGAATTTCAAAGCACCATTTATTTGGGAATAAAATTATCGCGTTTTTTTTAAATCAATCAATATCTGTCGAATTTTAAACGATTTGCGGAAAAATAGTATGTTTACCTCGTAGGAAAAGCCACATTCCTGGACTCTGTGTTGCTAAGTCTCGGCTTGCGCCTCGACTTAGCAATCTTCACAGTCGTCCAGGAATGTTAAGCTTTTCCTACCCGGTAAACAATGTACTATTTATTTTTTTTATATCAAGGATAATAGTTTTATTATTTATATTTTAAACAAATTATATTTATATAGGTACATTATATATGTATAATACTTCTAAAATTTGACAAAAGGAATTTTATTATTTATTAGTTACAGTCTGGGCAGATTATCGGAGAATAGGCCATTTTGAGGAAAAGTTATTTAACAGCAATTTTATTGCTGAAATCGACTCTTATGATTGTACATATTAATAATATAGGTATGCACAGCCCGCAGATAGTGTGCTACATTTTTGTAAATAAAATGCCGCCCAAAAATCGTGTTTTTTTCAATGTTTGCTTTATAACTCTAAAGATTTTAAGTTTAAACCAATAATACCCACATAAAAGTTCAACGTAATTAAATTTTGCATAGGGACGTGTTTTTCTCGATTTATTTCGACGATAATTTTCCCCGCGGGTTTTTCCAACAAAATCTTTCATTTTCAACTAAAATCTTAGACAAGTAATTGTTTATCAATAATTAAATAACTTGGTAATATAAAATCTCTTTTCGTATAGATTATAATTTCAGAAGCCGATGAAAATTTAATGAACAGTTTAGCAACAATTGAATTGTTAATTAAAAATTTACGGTCGCTATAATAACCACGATAATTATGATACATAAGAATAACTATAATTTTTGTATAAAAAGACACTGTACCTCTACCTATCTAATGCATTTTACAGAATATAAATTGGACTATATAAGCGGCCTCAGGAATATTTTATGATTATAAACAATTATTTGGCTTATAAACAAATAGAATATCTCGGGAAAGATAAAATTAAATTAAATCATGAAAACTATATTGGAAAAAAAAGCGACAGGATGCTTTTTTAAAAGAAGAAACGTTTAATTGTGATGAGTGGTTCCTGAGATACAACCGGTCAAAGTTGACCAGCATTAACGGCAAAGATATGAACAATAGGATCATAATTTTCAAACCATCACCTTTTTATTTTTGTCCTCTTTCTCTACATCATTTTTCATATCTTTAAAGTACTCATAACATAAATTATTATAATAAAAACTATCAATATTACGAGTGAAAATTACCAAAATAGCAAAATTCCAATCAAAAATAAGGTTGGAGAAAAAGTAATCTCAAAGTTCAAAATCGGTATACGTTAAAAAATGCATTTTCTCGGCTTCCTATGGAGCTATTTTCTTCATTCTTTTCTTGTTCCCAAGTAACTCAAGTAGAGCCATCTAACTAACGCATTATTAAATGTCAAAGTTGCTTTTGCTTTGTTGTAATAAATTAATTTATTCATTATAACACAAAATTTTAATTTGTTTGGATAAAGATTGTTTAAATAATTATACAGCTTTCAAATAAGAATATTTGTGTTTTTAACGTTAAAAGGTACACTTGTAGTAAGTTTATTTAAAAAAAAGTCTACAACTGGAGAAAATATGTAGTTTTCTTTCCTAATAAATAAATTAATCTATTATAATAAAACAAAATTACGTTTGACATTGAATAATGCGTTAGGGAGATGGCTCTACTCGAGTTACTTGGGAACAAAAAAAGAATAAAGAAAATTGCTCCGTGGGAAACGGGTTGTGTCTAGTGTTTCTTACAGAAATGTAAATACCTAGTTAAGAGCCCAGCAAATAATTACCAACATAATATTTAAATCTGAATTAGTCGTGTCTACTACTTCAGATTTTTTAGATTTTACTTCTCGGAAGGCGGTTTCAACTGCAATATCTAACATTTCGGGTTTTTGATTCTCTGATGTTATAAATATCTGCCGGTGATGTTCTGACTGAAAAGAGACTGATAGTATTATCTTCATCCGTTTTGGACCTTTTTCCTCTATGCTAGTACTTCCATTTTTAATCGCGAGTGTCCGCGATTTGAAGTCTCTATGTCTAGTTTTTAAACTAGGAGAAGTAATTCAAATTTACCGCAGGCAAGTTTATTCTACTAAATTATAAAATGTTTGACACTATTGACATATATGAAATTTTGACACTAATGTCATTTAAAATTTGTTAATTTTTATATCGGCGAATTTTTGTGTTTTCTTCCGAGCGAGTTATTCCTGTAATTTTTAAATTTTTAGTATGCATTTTTATAACAAAAAACAGTTGTTTTTAGTACTCTTTAGCAACATATTAGTATAACATAATATTTATGGGTTATCAAAAGCCGACATAGTCAAGCAAAAATAAAAGGAATCTGGATATTCTTTATTTACACTGGGTTTACTCCTAGTTTAAAACCCCAAAAAACGTAGGGTAATTTGAAGTCCCCTTACCAACGTCAAAACATCACATCCATTTCAAAAATTTTTAATGGCAAAAAATGTTTAGCAAACAATTATATATTGTGCGTGTTTTTCATCAATACTGTAAAATAGAAAAGTATGTCCAAACTGAACAATTTTAAACAGAAAATACTGATAGTGATTTAAATTTTTAAATAAAATAACACGAAACTTTTGTCAAAACAAAACAAAATCCCTACGGATTTAAACCCTATCGTATAAACAAACTGTTTAGTCATCGTGCAAAATCCCAGAACGTAAAAAATAGTTTTTAGTTCCAAAATAAAAAGTTTAATTTTCAGATTCAGGGGCCGTGTCGCTCGCAGGCAATTGCAGTTAAATTTTCTAAACACAATCGAGGGAAAAATCAATTAAATATAAAGCACTAGGTAAAATCACGTTTTTTTATAATAGACACATTGACGAATAGCAGGTCATTAAATCGTTCAAAAAATTTTGTTACACGGACTGAATACCAATGCAAATATTAAAGCAAAAACTAGAATATTAACACTAGGATGATACAAGTGTCAATTTAAATTTGAACTTTCAACTTTTATATCACATTTGTTTTAATTTTAATCACTTTATCATTCACTTTAATTACCAGTTTTTGGAATATTATATAGATATCATCCTAGTGATGACATCCGTCTAGGTGTGATGATGTACTGGATTTTTTTAAATGAGAATAGCAGTCGTATGCTAGTTTATTTGAGGTAAAGGTTATTAATTCTGCATTCAGTAATATAAACATTAACATAATTATTTATACAGGGTGTCAAAAAAAATTTTAATTAACTAATTCACACAAAAAGAAGAAATATATAATTTATCTAATTAAAAATACATTTTACTGCAGCCAGAAAACAGACAAAAATGTTTATTTAATAAATAAACAATGCTTTTTGCTTAAATTCAATGTTTAAGCTACCACCCACCTGCTTCTTGGCAATTTTTTAATTTATGCGAAAAGCAATGTTTATTTGTGTTATAAACATTGTTTTCTTATTTCTGAGACCAGTAAAATGTATTTTGAATTAAATAAATGACATACATTCTTTTTCTGTGTTAATTAATTTAATTAAAAAAAATTTTGGACACCGTGTATAAATAATTATGTCTAATATGTCTAATTATGTATAATAATCGTTTATATTACTGGTTATAGAATTGAATAATCAATCAAATAAGCTGGAACGAGATCCCTATTCTCATTTGAAAATAATATCGATTAGGTCATCACGCCGAAATGTATGACGTCACTAGTGTGATATATTTGCCAAAAAATTATTATTTTAAAAATAGAAATCGACCTGTTTCGAGATTTTTCCTTACAGTCTGTATGTACATACATTACTGTATGAGTATGTATATAAATACCCCAGGCTGTGGGTGAAAAAACGTGATAAAATTAAGGAATTTTTAAAACCTAGCAGGTGTTGTAAAGGACGATGCCAGGAATAACTTCTACTAAAATTTAACCAAAAATATTGTGCGCTTTTTTATATTGCGATTTTCATTTGTTAAATTTGCAATTTTGTAAAGATTTTTAATTTTGCAGCGTAGGATATTGATCTTAGAGAAAAACTTTTTAATAGAAAGTTGTAGTAAATTAGAAAACCTACAATTTGGGCTATGGTAAATTTAATCTCGTTTATTGGTTATTGAAAAACAGCCTGCGAAATGTCCAAACTGGCCGTTTTTTACAATTGCATTATTTATTGTACAAATATTTTTTTTAATTTTTAAAGCTTTAAAATGAAGATCTCTCAATTATTCCAAACATAAAAAAATGTAAAGCCAGATTAACGAATTTGTTACTTAGATATTATAAATTGTTTTTCCCAAGAGGTCAAATGTCGAAGGCTATAACTTTTTGAAAAAAAATTATAGAGAGTTGGTGAAACATCCAATCTCCTTCTAAAGAGTTATGTTTTAATATTCTGATGTAAACAAATGCGAAGAACATTTTTAAACCTCTAATTTTTGGGTATGAAAATAAGGGGGAAAATTTCGTTATAAACATTTAGAGCTGAAGCGGCCCTGTACATCCTATGAGTTTTTAACTTACATATAATTGCTGCTGAAGACGAAATGAAGATTTATAAAGAAATAAAAAATTTCTACGGCCAACTGAAGCCGAGATAATATTTGGGTTTTAAAATAAGGGGGCAAATTTCGTTAAAATCATTTAGAGCTAAAGCGGCCCTGTACATCCTATGAGTTTGTAACTTACAGATTATTCTTGCTTAAGACGAAATAAAGATTTATAAAAAAATTAAATTTTTCTACAACCAACTCAAGCCGAGATAATTGTTTTTGTTTTCTTAAATCGTAGTGCCTTTATTTATAACAATTAAGAAATTATTGTCACTGTCATTGACTAAAGAAAGACTTATATTATCTTAAAATAAAAATTATAATAAAATATAATTACATTTAATTATTAAAAATTATTTTTAGTAAGTAAGTAAGTAAGGTATGCTTTATTGTCATAAAATTTTACCAATTTGTGGACAAAGCTTATACAAAATAAAAAAATACAATAAAAAACAAAAAATAATAAAAAAACTACAGACAAAACAAAAACAGAAACAGACACCAAGTAAATGGCGTGAGTTATACTACTTAATATAATTTTACAGTTATTAAGTACACATTAAAAAATTAAAAAATTTGCAAACAATATGTATACAAGGACAGAGCAAAAAGAAGACGACCAAGGAAAAGGTTAAAGGTATTTAAAGTCGGTGCTTTGGCGAGCTGCCGAATTTTACAAATCGCCCGGCTCGATTCAAATCCGCGCGCCCGGAAAATTTTTACGTAACTTGTATTAAATTTTGAGAGAAAACAATTTAATAATATTACCATTATAATATACAGTCTATTTGCCACTGTATTTGTTTTTCTTGATAAAGGTTTATATGTGAAATCTCATTTCTGAAGGAATGATATTACAAAAATGATACATAGGTATATAGGTATATGAAATATATAACTATATTTCTAATTTTTTCATTGTTATATAAATATAATAATAATAATGTTACTTCTTATTATACAATATAAAACTTTTTCTTCTTGTAGTGACTATCCGTTTTGGATGTTGGCGACCATCATGGCAATCTCTACTTGCACACTTAATCGGTACTGCTGCTCTAAAAAGATTTGTAGTTGTTGTGTTGAACGACGTACGTAAATTTTCTAGCAAGGTAATCCTTCGCCTTCCTGGTTCTCAGTTTGCTTCTACTTTTCCCTGCAAGATTAGTTGCAGCAGTTCATATATTTCGCTGTTCCTCATGATGTGACCGAGGTATTCGATTCTGGCTGTTTTTATTAGGGTTAACAGCTCTTATTCTTTTTAAATTCTCAACAAAACACCCTGATTAGTAACGTGGTCGCTATAAGAGTTTTTCAGGATTCGATGATAAAATCACATTTCAAAAGCCTCAACTTTCTTGTAGGAGGCGTCTGTGAGAGTCTACAACTCAACTCAATGAAATATATTATACGATCGCAATAACCTGATTTTTGTGGGTATTGATAAATCATAACATAATGAATAACTTAGCCATTTTTTTAAATGCAGATGTAGCTTTCTCTATCCTACCTTTAATTTTTCTATGGAATAGTCCCAATTTTCATTGACGTTAGTACCAAGGTGGTGTATGTTTTTTTCTTACCTCGTATTAACGTTACACCGTGTTATTTTATTGCAAGCAAAAAATAGACTGAATATTATCTGTATAACCAGAATGTTTGGTTTGGCCAACCAAACATGCGAACTACGAAAAAGAATAAACCTAGCATAGGCAGCCTATGGAAAACTCAAAGACATATTTAAAAGCGATATACCAATTTCTTTTAAACGTAAGAGGCCTATATCCAGCAGTGGACGAAAAGGGCTGGATGATCATGATGTGATCATACACAAAATGTGAATCATACACAATTCATAGCTCCATGACCATAAATATTCCAAACAAGTTGCCCATAAAATGTCCGTACCTACATATATGCCCATGCAGATATATTCATAAAAATCTAATTTCCGATTGAACGCTAGTTTACCGTCAAGTTTGACATGCAACCTACATGTGTCATACTCGTTCCATCGCGCTATCCTTGTGGCTATACAAAAACTCTGTCGCAAGGCTCGTTGTTAAGCCATCAACTATTTGCATAATACTTGTTGTAAAAATGAAACATATTCCCTTGCGACCGCCGCAATGGCTGGGGCCAAATTGCTGACGTGGCTGACACTTTGCGCGAGACTGGCAAAAGAGATCGGCGGCTAGCGAAAAGTCGAGTTATTCAAATTATTCTCGCGGGAAATTCACGATGGAAAATAGTATTGACGAGACCGATAGCTTGAATAAAAATGGCTCGTGATTGACGACAACAATCTTATAATACTTTTTTTGAAGACTATTTCATTTCACAGAAAAAGGAGACACCAAGGAGTTAATTTAATAAGACTGCATAAAGCAGGGAGCTTTTTAACAAATTTTTTTTACTGTGTTAAATATATTCGTATTGTATATTTTTTATACACAATTAATGGCGTCTAGACGACAATTATTTTCAAAAATAATGTAACAGTAAATTAACTAAAACAGTCATAGAATGTCGTAAAAATAAGTATTCCGTTATAAGACACAGCTCATAAATTTTATCTATCCATATAATATCGATCAGAAATAGAATTCATGCCAGAATAGTGGAGTCACTGAAGGTTTTCACCTCCGATTTCGTTGAACCTTCATTGATTCTCATGAAAATTAGTGAGTAGTTAGAAGATACTTTAAGAAACAAAGGTGACATTTTTTTTATTTATTAAACACCAATAAGATGCTTAAGGACATTACAATCTGATCAAATAATGTGATCAATGAGCAACTTATTTCTAACCTAAATTACTACTAAAAAACTTAAGACTATGAACAAACTCGACAGTACCCCCTAGGTTCTGTTAATATATTGCACAAATTTTAACTTGTACCATCACCTGCATCGTGCACTATTTTTTACTTAACTAACTCGAAGGGTTTCTTCCTCTTGAGTCTTCTAGCTAGATCCGTGTTGTCGAGGAGCTGGATGGCCTCAACATTGACGTGTTGAAGAAGTCGTTGGTGACTCTTGGCAAATTCTTCTATGGTCTTGTTAACAGTATCCATGTATCATAATAATTTATGAGCTCCCAAAATACGCGCCATTAGGTCATTAAATTGCAATTTCTCTTGTATAGTGCAGTTACTGAAGGTAAACATCAACTACTACCTTCAATTTCGGTGAACCTTAATTGATTTTCACGAAAATTGGTGAGTGGCTAGAGGATACCTCAACAAACAAAGGTGACATGATGCCAACTTGCGCTTTTACCCTGGGGGTGGATGCCACCCCTTCTCGGGGGTGAATTTTTTTTAAGTAATACCAGAAATCGATAGAGGGGCAACTTCTAAGCAAAATTTGTTATATAAAGTTATTAACATATATCAATACTTTTTGAGTTATTAATCAAAGATTTTATTTTGCCTTAAAAAAAATATATGTTTTAAAGCTGTTTTTCACGTATTACTCAAAAATTATAACCGTTCGTAAAAAAGCTAATATTACCAAAATTAAAGATAATAAAAAATTGTATACACTCTCCACTTAAAGAACTAAACTTATGTTATTTTAGAGTGAGTTATGGGTAACTTAATGTATATTTTTTTCGACGAGTACACAAATCTAACTATTCAAGCTTACATAACGGGAAAACGATGCATTTTATATAATATACCTGCAAAGAACTTGTCAAAGCACTTCGGAATACCTATCAAATGGGTACCAGTAGAAGTTAATATCATCAAAATTAAGCAAGTTATGATGAAAATAAGACAACCCTTTCGATATCTTTAGAAAAAAGTGAAAAATAAAACACGCCACTTCAACAAAAATTAAAATTTGTAGTAATCCTACCAAGAATTTCTTTAGGTTAACATAATTAATGATTTCAACAATTTTGACCGGTTTAAAATGCATATTTTTGAAAAGAAAATGATATAATTTAAAAAATTCAGAATTTTTAAAATTATCGTACTTTTCATTTTCTTTTGATAAAAACCAAAAAATACTCAATATACGTAAAAAATCATATAAAACTAAATTTTAGTTTTTTTTGTTCCAAATACTTTATCCATTTTAGTATTTCCATATAGTAAAAAATACCCGAGATAGAAACGTTTAATATTTCAATTTTGCTGCGAGAACCGTGTAACTGGGATCATTTAACCTATATTTTTAAAAAAGTAAGAGGTTTAAAAGACTAATTTTGACGTTTTTTAATAGCTCTTGTAATCAACTTTTAAATAGTTTTTAGGTGAACCTTACACCTTAAAAATTAACGGAGTTATTTACAAAAAAACAATAACATTTTTTGGAAATTTTTTTAAAAGATACATTTTGAAACATTTTGGGTGCATAAATTTTAATGCTATCAACTTGTTCGAGGGCTTATTTGATAGATATTTCTATAAACTTTGACAAAAAATGTTTAATAAGTTTATGTTATAAAATGCACCATTTCCCGGTATTTAAGCTTGAATACCTAGATTTGGGTACTCGACGAAAGAAATATACATTCAATTACCTATAACTCACTTTTAGTTAACATTGAAAGGTTTTTCTAGTAAGGAGTCTATTTAAGTGTTTATTAACCTCCATTTTGACAATAATAACTTTTTTGCAAAAACTTATAATTTTTGAGTTATTTATGAAAAATCGGTAAAAACATACATTTTTCTCACGAAAAATTAAAATCTTTGATCTTTTATAACTCAAAAAGTTTTGATTTATTTTAATAAATTTATATAACAAATTTTCCTTATAATTTGCCCCTCTATCGAATTGTGGGCTTGATTTTAATAAAATAATTTTCACCCACGAAGAGGGGTGGCATCCAACCCCAGGGTAAATGCGCAAGTTGAGACCATATCACCTTTGTTTCTTGAGATATCCTCTAACCACTCACCAATTTTCATGCAAATCGATGGAGGTTCAACGAAATCGGAGGTAATAGCTCATATCCAGCTTCAGTGTCTGCACTAAAATTGAAGATAACCTGGGTGAATACCAAGCTGGTTTTAGAGCAAAGACCAAATTCTTACACTTAAACAGATTATGGCTAGCGCATATAAGATCGATCTGTCATTAAACATTGTTTTATTGATTTTCGGGCCGCATATGACAAAATCAACAGACATAAATTAATCGACACGTTAGAATATTTTGACTTCTCGGATAAAATATTCTCGGATAAAAACTAAAAACCTTCTGAATGAAACCAAAAGTAAAGTTATGCCAGAAAGTCATGTCTCCGACACCTTTAACATCACTAGAGGCCTACGATAAGGTGACATGTCCACTGTATTTATCAACCTAATATTTAAAAAAATATAGGGAAAAGCAATATTCACACTAAAGCCTCAATTTACCACAGGCATCAATGCGTAGCATAGGCGGACGACCTTGCACTTATAACAAGAAGACCAACACAATTAAGAGACATTCGAGACATTCGACAGATTCGAGAAAAAAGTCAGAGAGTTCAGGCGGGAAAAAAATAAGGAAAAGATGTGGAGATGAAGGGAAATAATGAACAGTAAGGAGAGTTTTGGAAGTTATCTACCCAAGATAAGGAATATAACTTTGAGATAGTTTTGGACAGTTAAATTATTTGGGAGTAACTGTAATAAATAAAAAAAAAAAGAGACCCCAGAAGTCGAAAAAAGAGTGGCTAAAGGTACTAAAAAATCTGGAAGTATAAATAACACGCTGAAACCATCTAGAAGAAAAACAAAATTACATTTTTATGGCAAAATTGCGATTTTGACAATGTTTCCCCACTTAAAATTCAAAATAGTCTTCATTTTCGTTTTCAGCTCCATCAAAAACATAAAATAATTTCAAAATTAGCCATTCGACACCCATGGTCAATATGTCAAAAAATAAGCGTTCTTTTAAAGATTTCTAACGTCGATATTAACAGTTGCACCACGTTTTTTTCTATAAAACATTTTGATCTGAAACTTCCAAAAAACATATTTGAACTCAATATATTTTTCACCTTTTACTTTAAAAAATTCATAACTTTTATTAGAATAATAATGAAAGTTCGAAGTAGGTCCGATTGTCTTCATAACGGTAAAATATATACTATAGAAATTTCAGAAAAAAATATTAAAATGGAAGATTTGTAACGAGTAAAACGCAAAAAACGTGATTTCCTTTTTTCCATTTTTAGGACAAAATTTCGATTTTGAAAATGTTTCCGGACATATTTATAATTCAAAATAAACCTCATTTTCCTTTTCATACCATCAAAAACATAAGGTATGATCAAAATCGGCCATTCATCATACCGTGGCGTGGTTAGTAGGTACCTGGTCATAGTCTAAGAGCTAGTGAACCCTCTGACTAACGGTCGTCTTGTAAGGCTAGAAATTTGTCTAGTGATAATTCATAGCACACCAAGGCTAAAAACCATGACCTGGCAGGCATCAGTCGTGCACGTGTATCTACCAGGTAAATCGAAAAGTGCATAGTTTAGGGTAAAGTGTGTTTGAGTAAGTCATTTAGAAGAAATGTGTACAATGACAGGCGATTCTGAAGAGCATAAGACGTTGCCAGGCGAGGAGAAAGATTAGGGGTTTTTCCTAAAATTATTTTTTTTGCATCGAACAAAATTTTTTTAGGTTTTTTGAATAATTCCAAACAGAAAAGGTCTTTAGTGATTTTTCTCTTAAGTTAATAGTTTCTGTTATATAAGCGATTGAAAATTTTGAAAATTGCAAAATCGGCCATTTTTAACCTTAAATCGGACATTTAGCTAAATATTTCAATGTTGCCAAGGTACGTAAATATTCTTTAAACATTGATTGATGAAATCCCGAAGAGTTTTTTGGAATAAAATATCCAAAACCCCTTTGTTTTTTAATTGTTAATCAAGCGGGCTCGACACTGTAGTATAAGTGAGGACGTCTGAGTTGGCATAAATTCATTATCTCAAAAATGGGCAAATTTCAAGAAAACTCCTCAAACAGGTCGATTTTGATTTTTAAATTATGACTTTTTGGCATATATATATATATATATATATATATATATATATATATATATACAGTGGAACCTCGATAACTCGGATTAATCGGGACCGCGGCCGATCCGGGTTATCGAAAATCCGGGTTAGCCGGAGAGCATGGTAGAAATTAATAAAATACGGTATACTTATAGATAAAGTCCCTTATAAGCAAAATAATATGAAATATATATGTACAGTTACCTATAGTTGTATAGAGTTTAGTATAGACAATATAGAGTATTATTCATTTCTAGGTAAAAAAAACTCAGTCAGTTTGGTTTTGTCAATTTCGTCTGGTCTGCCGTCGGAACGATATTATGTCATTTAAGAACAGTGACTCTTTCATTGTTTAAAAGACCATTGTTTAAAAAACAATTTTTTAAAAGACAGTTGAAAATAAATAATGGAATAACAGGTGCCTGTTGTTTGCGATAATGAACGTCGCTCTGCCGCCGCCGTGTGCATGAGTCATTTTTACTATCATATAGTTCAAATTACACAGATACCCATTATCTCTCAAATATTATATTATGATTGATGGGAAGTTTTATCAATGAAATTCGATATTATTAAGACATTCCAGAAGCGGCTGCAGATAAAATGTTTTAAAATAATACATACATTTTTATTGTTGAAATGTTTGGCCGATGAAAATCGGTCCGGGTTAGCCGGACTTCCGGGTTATCGGGGGCCGACTTATCGAGGTTCCACTGTATATATATATATATATATATATATATATATATATATATATATATATATATATATATATATATATATACATCCCGCTATTAAATTGGCATCTTTTCACGTTGCAGTCATTTGGCATCACCTAGAAATGCTATCATTTTCTAGGTATAATCCGTGAATGTTCGCTTAGTACACTTCTTTAAGCTTGGCACCGTTGTCGGATTTTCAGTAATCCGATTTATTTATATATTTTATTCCTTACACTATAACGACAATTTGACCCCCGTAGGTCAAAAACATTGCTTAAACATCACTTTGGCAACAACAGGATGTTGCCAAGATATACATTTTTACGGAAAAGACAGTACCTAGTTAGATACATAATATCGATCGCTTCACGTTACAAGTCTTCCACTCGCACTCAGGTAAAAACCAGTTGTAGGCTCTTTTGTCTGAACGGGTCCCTGAATGAGTTTAATAATTCACTTTTATTGTGTATTTTGTTTCGTTTAGTTGAAATATCAGATTTTGTTTGTAACGAATTTCATAATAGATATTTAAATTATTTTTTTGTTAACAAAAACAAATTTTAAAGTTTGACATTTGAAAAATTAATTTTATATTGCCATTTTCATGACATGGTCAATGGTTAATTGCATTTATAATAATTTAATGGGTCATTGCGAAACAATATACAGTGCGTCCATAAAGTAACGCATAAATTCATTATTTCACAAACCGGACACTTTCAGGAAAAATACCGAAACAGGTCGATTTTTATTTTTAAATTACAATTTATTGGCATACATATCATACTAGTGACGTCATCCATCTGGGCGTGATGACGTAATCGTTGATTTTTTTAAATAAGAATAAAGGTCATGTAATAGCTCATTTGAAAGGGTATGTAATTCTCTATTCAATAATATAATTGTTAATATAATTATTTATACAGGGTGTCCAAAAAATGTTATTTAAATTAAATTAATTGGTATAAAAAGATGAATGTATGTAATTTGTTTAATTCTAAATATATTTTATTGGTGCCAGCAAACATAAAAATGTTTTATTTAAAACCTAAATATTGATTTTCGCTTAAGCGTAATCTTAAACTTCCAAGAGGCAGGTGGATGGCAGCTCTAACATTTAATTTTCTGACAAAAGTAAAACGAATTTTGAATTAAATAAGTTACATACATTTTTCTTTTTGTCTCAATTAATTTAATTAAAGAATTCTTTTTGGACACCCTGTATATATAATTATGTTATTGTTTGTATTAGTAAATAGAGAATTAAATACCCTTTCAAATGAGCTATCACATGACCCCTATTCTCATTTAAAAAATTCATCGATTACGTTATCAAGCCCAGATGGATGACATCACTAGTATGATATGTAATATGCCAAAAAATTGTAATTTAAAAATAAAAATCGACCTGTTTCGAAAATTTTCCTTAAAGTCGCCGGTTTACGAAATAATGAAATTATGCGTTACTTTATGGAAGCACTGTATGTTACAATGTGTAAATTTTTCAGGAAACGTAAAAATCTTTCCATTAGTAGTTAGAGATTCTGATAGTAATACTATATTTTATATAAGTATTATGGGTTATAAATGCATCTATTAGGTCTGGATCCCGCGTATGAAAAAAAAGTTGATTAATAGCAAGCTGAAAATTTGTTAATAGCTTAAGGGTGTTTAGTCGGATAAACTTTTATATATGGGAACACTGGAACAGGGGCAGTTTTAATTGTGAAACAGGTTGAAAATTTGGAACGGTCACACCACGAAAACGGCACATTTATTTTGTCCGACATAACAGACTTAAACTCTCCGAATAGAGATTAAACTCTCATGCAAAAATTAGACTGCTATTTATCACCTGTCATAATTCCTGTCATTTGACATATTCTACATGCTCTACTCATTAAAAGGCCCATTTGGTGATAAATAGCAGTCTAATTTTTGCATGAGAGTTTAATCTCTGTTCGAAGAGTTTAAGTCTGTTCTGTCGGACAAAATACATGTGCCGTTTTCGTGGTGTGACCGTTTCAAATTTTTAACCTGTTCCAAAATTAAAACTGCCCCTGTTCCAGTGTTCCCATATATCAAAGTTTATCCGACTAGACACCCTTAAGCTATTAACAAATTTTCAGCTTGCTATTAATCAACTTTTTTTTCATACGCGGGATCCAGACCTATATCTGAAAGACCAAAAAAGTTTAAATGTTGCTTATTTTTTTGATATTATGTTTTAAAGTTTGTGGACTTATGTTGTTTTCGAAATGAAACCATAATTGGTAAAGTTTTTTCTTTATTCTCAACAAGAAACAGTCATAATACGGACAACGCACACATCTTATGGAAAATATAATGTCACTCAAATTCAATAAAATTTATACGAATAGATCCGTTTTAATTTACCGATCAAATCTTATCATTGCGCCAACTCTTAATTATGATTAATTACGGCGCAAATTGCAATTAAAGTTTATCGAAATCACATTTTTGGAGTCCATAAAGTGTTAAAAGTGTTAAAGTTACAATCATTATTGCTCCGAGTGCTATTCATAAGAGCTTAAATCCCGCTGGGCCTAAGCGGATTAGTGAAACTAATCCGCTGATTTATGGAGTACCGAAAATCTGGGTAGTTTAAAATATTTTTTCTCTCTCTAACTTATGTACCTACCCATTTGATTTCAGATTTATTTGTATCAATTTCTGCTCTTATTTTTGAAAATAGAGAGTTGGCGCAATGATAAGATTTGATCGGTAAATTAAAACGGATCTATTCGTATAAATTTTATTGAATTTGAGTGACATTATATTTTCCATAAGATGTGTGCGTTGTTTTCGAAATGAAACCATAATTGGTGAAGTTTTTTCTTTATTCTCAACAAGAAACAGTCATAATACGTAGAAATTTATACTAAATTTAAAATCCAGATTCAGTAGAAATAAACAAACCAAGACACGTTAAATGCTACTAGGAGCACTCCCGAATCATAATTATTTACAATGTATTGTTATATTTCTATTTGATATGAAAATTAAATTTTGATGGTTGTAAACAGGATTCAATTTAATATAAAATATTTTCAATTTTCTCAACCACGGGCATATAAATTTAGAACACCCTGTATACAACAAATTGTTATATTTAATTTTAAGAAGTGATTAGACGGAACTCGGGACAGTGCGCTTAAAATAAACAAAGTGAATGACGCGTACCATTATCGTTCTTCTCGGAAGGTCGATCATTAGCCTATGCTAAATAAAACTCAGTGAAATAGATGATAGTTCATTATCGTTTTTCGCGGAAGGTTTCGATCATTAGCCTATGCTAAATAAGACTCATTTGAAAGAGAGAATAGGTCATTAAAATTTGTAAATAGTAGAAAGTGATTTTAGAATGGGAATTAAATATTTTCTTTTGAAATCCATTAAGCATATTTAGAAAGATTAAAAATTGGTTTTTGAGGAATACTGAGAATGAGAGTTGGTGGTGGAAGGTTGATTTGTGAATCTGGAAGGGATATTGAGAAAGTAGGTGAATGAATGACAAAGTGGGATCAGAATGTTTTGAGCTGTCGAGAAGTGAAGTCGAGTAGTAGACGGTAGTGTTCGAGGAGTGAGAAAGCCGGTAGTTCCGTGAGTGTGGAGTATCTATCGTGGAACGAGAAGTAGGCCAGGTCGAGAGTAAAAGAACCTCCTTGAGCCCAGAGTGTCCCGGTAGCTGATAGCAGTTTCGAAAAAGGTAGAACACAGCATCACGACAAAAGCAGGAACGAGAGCTATTCGAGCTAGTTTTTCAAAGGAGAACATCACTGGAAGCCAGGACGAGGTTTGATCGCAGCCAAGGATAGCCGGAAAGGGTTTTGTGTGAGGACATTTTCAGTTCACCAGGAAAAGGTCAGTCTCATTTGTTTGGACATGAATGTATGGGTTTTTCGTATTAAATTCCACATAAAAAATTGAATAACATAATCAATAATATCAGAAAAGCTTCATCAAACTTAAATAGAGTTGTCCCTAATAACTCCTAATAGTTAAATATTAATAAAAACTTTCAATAGAAAACCAAAAGGAAATAAAATTCCCAGTTGTAAATGTTATGTTTAAGAATAATAAGAAATAGCAAATATTAAGCATTGATTGCCTTTTGAATAAAATAAAAAATATTTTGATTATAATTGTAACCCATATTTGTATTTTTTTTTACTCTTTTCTGTTCTATCCCGATTAGGAACCATTAAGAAATATTCAGAAGCCACGAAAGTAAGTAATTAATTTATAATTCGCCCTGAGATTGAAAACATATTGATATGTGATCTGGTTAATTAATTAGATTAGTATTAATACATTGATTAAATTAAGTGACATATAAGAATATTATCTCATATCAATAATCAAGATCACATCAGTATATACATTGTAAATTCCAAGTCATGATTTCCAAAGTTTACACATTGTAAATTATGATTCGGGAGTGCTCCTAGTATCATTTAACGTGTCTTGGTTTGTTTATTTCTACTGCATCTTTACTGTTTCTGTTAACTAATCTAAACGTAGAGATATTTTTTGAGATTCTTTAACTCTTTCAATGCTGGGGTTTGTCACATCCCACCTGTCTGTTAGTGGCAAAAAAGTTCACCTGTCGGATGCCGGGTTAAAACATGACAAATTAGATGTGGAATGAAAGCTTATAACCCAAAGATGGTACTAAAGGTGAGAAATTTGGCCTCCGACTTCAGGATAAAGAGTTGCAACCCGAAGTATTGTTCTAAATTCGCAGAAATAGTACAAACTATGTATTACTCGACGCGCCTTAGAAAGACGAGAACAAATATTTATGCCTGTCCGGTTTTATGCCTGTCTGTCCGTCCGTCTGTCAGATATAATCACAGAGGTTGAATGAAAGATTATAACCCATAGATGGTACTAGCGATTAGAAATTTGACGCGCATTAGAAAAATGAGAACAAAGAAATACTTTTTTTAGTTTTACACCACTTCCGGTTAAAATGGTGTACCCGGAAGTGACACACATAGTCACAGAAAAATATACTTGATCAATTTACGTGTATTAAGAGGTCGAAACCGAATTTTTTTAATTCTGGTTTTGATGTCATATGCGGTTAAAAAATTGTCTGGAAGTGGAAGAAACCAGTTTAATAGTTGTCCCCTTCGAGTAGCGAAAAATAAACAATACTTTGTAAAAACATTCAACATTGGTTGATATTCCGCTGTTTTCATATTATTTATTGACCTAAGTTTTTGTAAAATGCACTAGTCTTTTTTAAAGATATCATTGGACAATTTACTCACTGTTTTTGGATTTTACAAAATCGCTTGGATTGGCATGAAATTTGACATAAGCATAGCTAACATGTCAAAGAAAAAAGTGATATTGTGCCAGTGTGTGCTTTTTTCTGGGGATGAGTACCACCCCCTTCTCGAGTGTGAAAAAATATAGGTAAAAATATGTCCGTAAGTGGATAAACTAATTAAATTCCTTGTATTTTTTGTTTTTAGATGGTTTTTCGTAAATAAATCAAAAAGTAAGTATTTGATCGAAAAAACTATTCTTAGCAAATATAAAGCTTATAAAACAGTAAAAAAAATTATGTATGTATGAAGTCTGGACACACAATAAAAACAGAGTTGGAGCTGAACAACAGTTGGTTCTTATTCGTCGAATTCCAAATCGACTAGTTCAACGTAAAATATCCAAAAAATAACGCACTTTTCGGGGAAAACTCGCCACAAATTTTTTAAAGTGTTTAAAAAAGTTTTATTTTTGTTATTTAAAAAGTATCTATTCTATCACCATCAGCATCAAAAGTAAGTTACGCTTTAAATAAAATATGTCCCTTTTTTTGCTAAAAGAAATCGTGAAAATCACCACCTAATTAGCATTCCATATGAAATTAATAGTTACCGCCCTAGTTAATTTACTTATATTATACTGTTTATATGATCTATAAGATTTATTGGCAAGAAATGCTTATTAAAAAAATTGGTTTTAAAATAAAAAAATTTTAATTTTGAAAAAAAATGCCTTGGTTTAAAATAACTTAAACATTAGTGATACTAAATATCTCAAAGAGTAAAAAATGTACATATCACATAAACAATACATAAGTAAATTAGGCGGTGATTTTTACATTTTTTTAACAAAAAAGAGACTTCATTTTGATGCTAACTAACTTTTGATGCTAGAAACGTTTATAAAAATACAAATAAAACTTTTTAGACATTTTATAACAGTTGTAAGTCATGAGTTTTTCCCGAAAAGTGCTTCGTTTTATGGTTATTTCATGTTAAAATATTCGATTTGTATTTTGACGAAGTAGAACCTGCTTTTCATTAAGGTGATACAGTAGCGATCAACAGGTAGCCAAAACGCGTTCCAAGATTGCGGCTGTAATTTTGAATATTTTTTCGAGATATTTGGCACACGTATTCGTAATATAATAAAGAATGGCGGTACAGAGCCGAATTTGAAAAATATATTAATATGTGGAAATTACTCTGTAATTAAATATAATATTAAAAAAACGAGCCTGTACCGCCATTAAGAAGAACAAAAAAATACACTTTCTTCAAATAAACTTTTTATCCGATGCCTAGATTTTGTGTCATTTTGGAACTACTAATGAAATACAAAATTTTAGTAGTTCCAAAATGACACAAAATCTAGGCATCGGATAAAAAAGTTCATTTGAAGAAAGTGTATTTTTTTGTTCTTCTTAATGGCGGTACAGGCTCGTTTTTTAAATATTGTATTTAATTACAGAGTAATTTCCACATATTCATATATTTTTCAAATTGGGCTCTGTACCGCCATTCTTTATTATATTACGAATACGTGTGCCAAATATCTCGAAAAAATATTCAAAATTACAGCCGCAATCTTGGAACGCGTTTTCGCTACCTGTTGATCGCTACTGTTTCCTCTTAACTACAACTCTACTTTTACAGGGTCTACAGACTTCATACATACACCATTGTTTTCACTTTTTTATACGCTATATTTTTGCTAAGAATATTTTTCGTTAAAATACTTTTTGAGTTTTTTTCTAAAACCGTCTAAAAACGTGACTTTTTTGTTGAAAAACGAACATAATATATTCACTTGCAAATAACTCAAACAGTATGTTAAGAAAAAATCTATAGAACAAAAACTAGCTTAGAATTACTCAGTTTATCCACTTTAGGACTTATTTTGAATGTATGTCTTTTCACATTATAAAAGTGGTTGTACTAACTCCCAAGGCAAAAGCACACGTCGGCACAATATCACTTTTTCTTTGACCTGTCAGCTATGTGCATACCCAATTTCATGTCAATCCAAGCGGTTGTTTAAAATTCGGAGGTTTTGCAATATTTACCGTGAGTGGATGGACTACAGATATATGTATATTAGATAAAAATTATAGTCTCAGCGAATCTTTGAAATATCTCCATTCCTTTGAAATGTTACATTTTTTAAGCCTTGAGGGAGTAGGCGCAAAATTATGACCAATGCTATTTAAATGCATTCAGTTTATTCGAATCCTGAGAAAACTAATAAGAATTTTGGAAAAATTTAAACGCAGAATGAAAGATTACATTATAACCGAGGGCGAAACTCTCTAAAAACTTTTATGTTTATATTGATAAGTGAAAGGGTGAAAAAAAAAGAAAATTTAGTGTGATTTTTTATTTCAAATATTTAATTCAAAAGAAATTTTTGTTTATTCTATTCTTTTTGACATGAGGCTGTATTTGATTTCTCTATGTCATTGTATGCTATTGGTTAGTTCCTATCATTTCAGCCGACGTACGTCACGATTGGATCAATAGGGCCGAACATACATAACTAAGGCCCTTTTGGCATGATGCTGTATTATTTTGAAGTCGATACAGCCTGAATATTTTTTTTTATTTTTTTACGTTCTATGTGATTAAAAAAATTAAGAATCACCGCAATTTTAGCCCACCACCCCCTTCCCCCTTCCCCTTTCCCCACATCAAAAAATGTCAATTTTTCGATTTTATTTTTTTTTAAGTTGGTTTGCAATTAAATTATAAATTACAAAAAATTCACACGCACAGCTGAGGCTTTTACAAAACATATATTTTTATGGACCCGAAGGTCGAGTGTACATAACCTCAATGTTTTTTGTTTTTTTAATAGGTACGTATAACTTTTTTTGGCGATGGCTGCATGTCTAATTTTTTTGCGTTTTGTGAATTTTATCAAAATCTGTATTTCTGACTTTTTTCAGATTTATTCGTAAGGTGCGCCATCTTCAAAAATCCGGAAAACTGGTTTTTTCGGTAGTTTTTTGGGATTTTCTCCATTTTATATACTTCAAAATAGACTAACTCAAGGTTTTTTATAGGTTACGTATATATAATTTGAAATAACTGAGTTTTTAGGGATATTCAAAAATTGTGTAAAACACCTAAACCCCCCAAAAACTATGTTTTTTCAAATTCTTAAAAGTTTCTTAATTCTTTCGTACCCCATGAAGTTAAATTACAAAGCCATTAAAATATAACTAGAGGTGATTCATACCTACTTACCATCTCAATTGAATGCAATCATCGGCAAAGCCATCTTTTAGTGTCATTGTGTCATCCCCAAAAATCTACCTGGGTCTTAAAATGCAGGTATGCATACTTGTTCCGTTATAACTCTTATCTTTTAAAATTTTGTAGTAAAAGCATTTCTATAGCTATAGTGAGTTTATTGCCCTACCTCTTTATGTGGCTTAATGATTTGGATTGTAAACACAGATAAGAAAGGGTGTGATAGACCAGAGAAATTAGCAAATAAATGGCCTCTTTCGTGACATCCGTTGATACAGGTATCTAAGAACTGCTTATGGCATTAGGGTAAATTTAGTTACAACAGTATCCAATATAAAAATTATGCAAAAAATCAAACGTACTTTTTAACTTATAAACAATATATAAACAATTAAAGATCGCTATTTGATTGTAAATATTAAAGGTGGAGACCGGTATGCTGTATGGAAAGGTGATACAATTTTACTGAAGAGCATAGAAAATTCTTTAAAATGAGTGTTTGGAAAGTTCTTTTTGTTAATTTGTTGCTTAGTTATTGGGAAAATAGCTTCAAAAGTCGATTTTTTGAAAATAATTAATAACTTTTCTAAAAATACACTAAAAGCTTTATTTTCGCGTAAGTAAAGGAACAATATTAGAAGTATTCAGCCGTTAAAATTTCAAGAAGTTTTACCTAATAGTTATTGCAAAATTGAAATTGTTTATCCCAAAAAGCTTCTATCTACAGCGTTATTATGCATAAACTATTAGGTCAACATAAATTCTAAAGACATCAAACCAAAGAGAAAGGTTCAATTTATCAAATTAGATCAAGTCTTGAATAAAAAGTTTATAATAAATATTATAAATAATTATAAAATAATTTTGAAAAAGTAGTGTTATTTTAAGCTTATTCGCGAACTCAAGCGAGGGTGCTGCCGCTTATTTTGAACTAGAGGAATTGGGATGAAGATTTAAACAAAACATCCGTTAACCTATATATCAATGTCGATTGAATGCTTGTCTGGTGTGTTCATTTAATGAATGATTTATTTATATTAATTAATTACATCAATAAAAATATTAATTATATCAAAATGCATTATCCCAATTACATCGGCCATTTTCATGCAACTGCACTGCCACCTATAGTCGATTGAGTTCGCGAATAAACAATTAAAATAACAACCGCATTAACATGTGGGAATTAACTAATTTTGATGGGAAATAAGCCACAATTTTACTAAAAAAAATGGTTTTATTTTGACAACGACACCCGATTTGAGCGTCGAAACGTTAATAAAATCAGTTTTTTTAGTAAAATTGTGGCTTATTTCCCATCAAAACTAGTTAATTCCAAAAATGCCACAAGAAAATAGCTTCAGAACAACAACACGTAGGAAGTTAATTTTTTTTATTCGACATGTTGGTATTCTTATAGAAACTGAAACAAAAATTTAATGCCCTACAACCCTTAAAACCCGAGTTAGCCACTTTTTTCAAAAATTCACCGGGGCTTTGTTTATAAATATTAGAAAATTTGAAAAGCAACATTTAAACGAATGAAAGAGCATGTTTATACAAAAAAAAATTAAAACGATTCTTTTAAAAACGAGCCGTCCATGATGCGCCAAAAGTGAAGAGTTTAAAAGTAAAGCGATTCTTACCCTCTTGATTTTATTATCAAAAACTTAATTCACAACTACACATTTATAAAAGGCGCAATACCTCCGATAAGATTTAGGTACAAAATTAACAAAACCCAAAAAAAAATATATAATACAATATTCCAGTTACCCGTCGTTTGTCACCATTAATCCCTTTATCCTAAAGATAAATAACAGTTTGTCGACGAAAATTCCATTCGATCAAATGTTCGTCGATGAATTGTCCATTCGATGAATTGTGCATTCGACCAACTGTTTGTCGACCAACTGTTGTCGACCAATTTTCCGTCGACGAAGTGTTCTCGACCAGCTTTCCGACACCGGATTTGGGTGTCATTGTATTCTGTTGGTTAATTCCTACCATTTTAGCCACCGTACGTCATGATTGGAAAAATAGCAGCGAATATACGTAACTAAGGCCCTTTCAATATTTTACTGTAATTGATTTTTCTGTGTCATTGTATTCTGTTGACTGATTCCTATCATTTGAGCCGCCGTACGACACGTTTGGACCAATGGGAGTGAAGATACGTAACTAATACCTAACAAGAGGTTTACTCAAACTTCTTTTTTGTACTTATACCACTCGGTAAAAGTACAAAAAAAAGTTTGGGTAAACTTTTGCACAACTGTGTAAATACTAACGAAAAATCTAAAATATTAAAAAAAATTAGTGGAATCCGTTAATCTGTTCTCGAAAAAATTAGCTATGAAAATGAGCATAATTTTCTATATCCCTAACTTTTGACGAGCAGTTTAGCTTAAATGGGGAAAAGCGGTAAGCTTAGACCAAACACCAGTAGGAGGCATTCAATTAATTGAGGAAAAAAATTAAATGGATAACAATATTTATTTCAGTTACACAAAAGGCATTGTCCCGCTAGAATGTTTGAAATCACAATTAATAGTCCTACAAAAAAGACAGGCGTTTAAAAGTGATAAGACCATTGAACAATAAGCCTGTGAGCTACCTTTTAAACACATTCTTAAAAATAATCCATAACACAATTAAAAAAAGGTTTGTTAAGAAATTCTTTTATAGACTTCAGAAATTCAACAACTTCTCCTGATTATGTTTAAAAAACGTACGGAATGCACTAAATGAAAAAAAAAAAAAAAAAGAAAAAGATTTATCATACCGTTATACTATAATATATCCTTACGTTGAATGTTTGATGCTTCCCTGTGGAGTATAAAACGGACAGTTGTGTTTTTCCCGTGATCTGCCTTGTTTAGTCTTCTTTGTCGTTTTATTCGTTAAATCCTATCCTCTTAAGTCACAGCGTCAGAAAGCAGTGGGTATATGCAGTGAACGGGAGGCCTATGCCGAACAGTGAACGTTGGGGCCCTTTCGCGTTTATCATATGTAGAGAAGTCGCTTGTCAAAAACTGGACGTATGTAATCGTATTCTATTTGTTAAATACTCTCACATAATATGTCATACCATGTGCGTTAATCCATTTTATTTCTACAATTTTAAAGTGTTATTACATGCCGTCATTTTCATACTTCATAATTCCCTCAATAATTTATAAATAAAAAACACAAAATTAAAAAATGACACATGAAGAAAGATTTTAAGAAATTAAAAAGTAATTGTAGTAAAATAATCAAATGTAGTGCTCCAGAACTAAACAATCCCTCTTTTTGTTGTATCGTCCTTTGTCCTGTGTGTTTCTATGTGAGGTGAATTTACATAACTAGCAAGTATTTATTTATTGACAAATTTTATAGCACAATGTAGGTATACCAAGAAAGTCTAATTTACTACCAATTTCCATTCTCTGGTTCAATAGTTTATTAATATCTATCCACAGCTTATATCACTTATAACATAGTTGCTGTTCACAAACAATTACTTCCTATTACAATTATATTTCAATTTAATTTCCATTCCAATTCTCCACAATTAAATTGTAATGTTTTGTTTGCCTGCATTGCTGTTTTAATTTTTAATTTAATTTAAATCCACCTTTTGTATTGCTATTTATTAATTTATTATTTGACTACCAATATGGCATTTTAACTACAATTAATAAACTTTCGATCTCCCTACTCCTCTTATTAGAACAATAGTCCCACACAAGCAGTACACGTCACAGATCTGGTTTTTGACCTTAAAATAATATTTTTACAACTGCACAATCAAATTCTAAAATACACAATAATTACTCAATACATTTAAGATCCAAACGTTGTCAATCTTACATTAATAATAAATAGAATTCCTTAATATACATATAAATATAGATAAAATTAAAATAAAATAAAATAAAACCTTTAAAATCAGCACACATTAAAATTGTAAAAAGTCATTCACTAATTTGATTTACACAAACATAACAACAGACACAGATTTGCTGGTTAACTTCCACCAATTATCTCATCACCCTCAAGAACTCCTAATTCCTATAGATTTGTTTACCTATGCTGCATCGCCCGTCTATTCCACCACATCCCGTTAACATAACTTTAAAAGAAACATCATGATAATGAAAACTGAGTTGATGGCTCCTTGTATCCGAATCATTTTGTAACTTGTTACCTTTGACCTGAAGATGCTCTACAAAGTTTAAAGAGCGAAACCGGTCGTCGGAAGTTATAATAAAGATTGAGAGTAAGTCTGACTTTTACTTCATTTGCCGTCATTTTCATTTGTCTACACCATCGTATTCTGCCAGTTAAATCCCATCGTTTCAGGCGCTGTACGTCACGATTGAACCAATAGGACCGAAGATACATAACTAAGGCCCTTTTGACCTGCTGCTTGTTTGATTTTTCTGTGTCATTGTCTTCTATGATGCCTAAGGCATATTTATGACATGTCTTATTTTTAAAGAAAACAAGTAATTGGACTTCGTAAGTCCTAGGTTTTCACCCAAAGTAATCGAAAGTAGAATTGGAAGTCGATATTTGAATTCTTCGTGTAACTTTGCGTGGATTGATATACAAATTTACTAATTTTGAGTCATTTTTACTAAACTGTTTACACAGAAATAACTCTAAAGATTCAAACCTTTCAATACGCTTCGATTTATGTGTTCGTATACTATTTCTGAGTCTATTGGGACCGTGCAAGTTCGGCAAAACGACACCTGGTTTCTACGCTCTGCAACTTTATTCGCACTTTTAATTATATTGGCCAATTATATTAGTCCTGGTTACTGGATAATTGTCAAGGCCATAATCCAAAAAAATAATAAGAAGAAAAAATAAGATTCAGGTTATGTTATTAAAACGTAAACAATTGTATGTAGTAAATAAAATTAGTTATTAAAATGCAGTACTGCAAGCAAAATACAATTAATTTAATTTGCCTTCATATAATAATTGCATATAATATCAATATTGCAGAGCAACATATAATTTTTCTTCTTCAATGACAGTAGGTATGAAATGTACGTCAATTTGACAATTTCAATGGACAATATGAATTATTTAAGAAAGTTGCAATATTTCTCCGCTATTCGCGCACGATCGTTTCTCGTATCCGTTCCAAGTACTTGCACACCGCGAATAATGGCATTTCCGGTTATAACTTTTTAAGCGGAAATTACGTAAAAACCAAAATTTTACATTTGTTCTCATCTTGCTAAGCCACGTTGAATAATATATCACTTATTCTCTTTCGGCAACTTTAAAATAGTAAATACTTACGGTTGCAACTCTAAAACCGGAACTCCGACGTCAAATTTCTCATCTTTAATAATACCATCCTTAAGTTAAAAGCTTTCATTCGACACCCGATTTGTCATTCTATCTGTATTAATAACGGAGGAGTTGTATTCGCGGATGGACAGACATACGGACAGACAGCCTAGGTAAAATTTTTCATCTTTAATACCATGCTTGAACTATAAGCTATCATTTGGCACCTCATTTGCCATTATACCTGGTATAATGACGGAGGATTTATACTCGCGGTCGGAGGGATCGACGGACAGACAGCCTAGGTCAAATTTTTCACCTTTAGTATCATCCTTGGATTATAAGCTTTCATTTGACACCTCATTTGTCATTCTACCTGGTATATTGACGGAGGAGCTATATTCGCGGTCGGACGGACCGACGGTCAGACAGCGTAAGTCAAATTTCTCACCTTTAGTACCATCCTTGGATTATAAGCTTTCACATTTTTTCAAAATTGGGTGAAAACAACTTGATGCCAGAATGATTTGTTGATGAAAATAATATATACATTCTCAAATTGCCTATTTTTCGTTGTGGATAATATTGTATTCAACAGTGATGCCAAATTTCTGATGCCAAAATGATTGATAATGAAAGTGGGATATACGTTTTCATGTATATAGCGGCAGCGACAAAACGGTAAAACACTGAACTAAATGTATATAATATTTTCACTGTGCCATCATTTTGAACTCAAACATTTTATGGAATAAACTTATATAAGTCAGTAAGGAATAAACAAAGAAAGCTGATATATTAAAGTAACATCAAGGAATCAAATCTCTAACTACAGAGTTGATTAGACTTCTGCTAACAAGTACAGGAAAAAAGTTATTAAGGTAGTGTAAAGTGGCATCGATATACAGATGCCACTTTGCAAGACGATGCCAAATTGATGGTAAATGCATAATGTATCGATGCCAAATTGATAGTAGGATTTATATATATATATATATATATATATATATATATATATATATATATATATATATATATATATATATATATATATATAATACTAGTGGCGTCATTCATCTGAGCGTGATGACGTAATCGATGATTTTTTTAAATAAGAGTGAGGGTTGTGTGATAGCTCATTTGAAAGGTTATTTAATTCTCTATTCACTAATATAAATGCAATAAACACAATTGATTTGTTTTTATGCCAAATTACAAATAAAATGTGACAACTGTCAGATTTAACTAAAATGTCATGTTAGAATAAATGTCATACATGTGTATTATCACGGACTTACCCTTTCTTCTATCATTTGTGACGCACTAAAAAATGCTCATGAAAGGGACTCTATGATCTACATTTTCAAAATAATATATTACGTCATTAATGACACACTGGAAGAGAGAGAAGAACTTTAAATTATAGTCGTATAGATATGTAACAGGCAAATATAGTTCTTCCGCTATAAGTTTTCCCATGCGTCACGATTCATTTTCAAACAAATTAAGTCAAAACATAAAGTGAAACGAACGTCGATGTGTACAGTGCGTCCATAAAGTAAAGCACAAATCCGTTATTTCGTAAATCGGAGTCTTTAAGGAAAAATCCCGAAAGAGGTCGATTTTTATTTTTAAATAACGATTTTTTGGCATATATATCATACTAGTGACGTCATCCAGCTGGGCGTGATGACGTAATCGATGATTTTTTAAATTAGAATAGGGGCCATGTGATAGCTCATTTGAAAGGGTATTCAATTCTCTATCCAATAGTATAAATACTAACATAATTATTTATACAGGGTGTCCAAAAGAAAATTTTTATTAAAATAACTTTGATTAAATTTGACAAATAGAAGAAATTTTTTCTGTACACCCTGTATAAATAATTATGTTAATGTTTATATTACTAAATATAGAATTAAATAACCTTTCAAATGAGCTATCACACAACCCCTACCCTTACTTAAAAAAATCATCGATTACGTCAACACAACCAGATGTATGACGTTATTAGTATTATATATATGCCAAAAATTCCTAATTCAAAAATAAAAATCGACCTGTCTGAGGATTTCTCTTGAAATTTGCCCATTCTCGAGATAATGAATTTATGCAAACTCAAACGTCCTCACTTATACTACAGTGTCACGCCCGCTTGATTAGCAATTAAAAAAACAAAGGGGTTTTGGATATTTTATTCCAAAGAACTCTTCGGGATTTCATCAATCAATTTTTAAAGAATATTTATGTACCTTGGCAACATTGAAATATTTAGCTAAATGTCCGATTTAGGGTTAGAAATGGCCGATTTTGCAATTTTCAAAATTTTCAATCGCGCGCTTATATAACAGAAACTATTAACTTAAGAGAAAAATCACTAAAGATCTTTTCTGTTTGGAATTATTCGAAAAACCTAAAAAAATTTTGTTCGATGCAAAAAAAAATAATTTTAGGAAAAACCCCTAATCTTTCTCCTCGCCTGGCAACGTCTTATGCTCTTCAGAATCGCCTGTCATTGTACACATTTCTTCTAAATGACTTACTCAAACACATACTTAAATTTAAACCTTACAGGAGAAAGTTTATTTTACCCTAAACTATGCACTTTTCGATTCACCTGGTAGATACACGTGCACGGCTGATGCCTGCCAGGTCATGGTTTTTAGCCTTGGTGTGCTATGAATTATCACTAGACAAATTTTTAGCCTCACATGACGACCGTTAGTTGGAGGGTTCACTAGCTCTTAGACTATTAGTTTGGGGTTGGGGGCCGCTCGCCTTACGAATGTACATTTATATGCGTACTAACAACCAATAATTATGAAAATTAAATACAAAAAATCAATTTTCCGCTTTCAAACCCGCCGCTAGTAACCTTTAAAGAGAAAATAATTATTATTTAATTCAAACGAATTGCCAAACAAATAAAACGGGAGCACACAATTATTTTTTTTTTGATTGAAAATCAAAAGCGAATTGCTGTATCCCAATTTATTAATCATTGAATGGTTTCCGAATTTAAATAATTAATCATGGTTCAAAATCAGCTTTCAATAACAAACATTTGGATGGAGAATAGCAGATTTTTAGTAAAATATTCAAAAGGAAATTGTTCTGGCATACATTTATAAAATTGAGAGAAAAAATTTATTGTTAAAATTATTGTTTTTTTATTCCAACTACATAATTTAATTGTTGTCCAGGCGAGATCTGTGGAAAAGTAGGTCATAATAGAAATTTTTCAAGGAGTCCACATTTTTACTGGAATAACTTCAGCATGTCCCTTGTATCAAAAACCACGATATTTGGATGGTGTTTTGTAACAATCGTCTAACTCACATTTGTTTACAAATGAGGTTAGACGTGTTAAACTGTCCATCATAATGCATACTACAGCAAGTAAAAATGATATAAGCCACATCTATGCTTACGGCGGCATACCTACAGCGCCTACCTTTGGATCAAAAGGTCCGAATAGTCGTAAGTTCGAATCTCACCAGGGTCAGAAATTTCTCGTTTATTATAAATTAATAAATAAAATTAGTTTCTGTCCTTGTAGGATCGGTACTCACCAGAGGGACCGCAGACGTTCGGATACAATTAGCGTATCTTTGCAAAGACAATGACGTCGATTTTGCAAAGTAACAAGATACTTACTCATAACTAGGTACCTAACTGCAAAAGTTCACCGTACCTACCATGCCAATGGCCATTAGTTGTCAAGGCATTAGCTAAATAAAAAAATGTGTTATGTTATGAATGTCCTCACATAAACATGTGAGAGATGAACAATTTTCGGAGATAAATATTGAAACATGAAATAAAGGTCGAAAACATGTTTTGGCACTTGTAGCTAAATGGCAAACCACTGTCTACTGAAAAAATAAGGGACCTTAAATATTTCAAAAACTGATCTAATTGAAAGAAATTTCACGATAACCGATCGTTAGCGAAAAGATTGGGAGAATGCACCGCCTGACAACCGGAATATGTCATGTATATTCGACCAAGCAAGACGAATCTGAGCCACACTGAACACAAATGATTCAATAAAATTGTGTTTTGACTAGGAAAGTTTTGGGGTAGTTCTGATTTCTTTCATTATATATGAATTTTGGGCTGCTGAAACAGAATATAAGGTTTGCGGAAAAAATTTCTTGCCGGAACATTAAAAATCGTGAAAAAAGCGAAAAATTTCAGCTTTTTTCCGATTTTTTGCTCAAATCTCGAAAACTATTAACTTTTAGTAAATGGTCTGTCAACAGAAATTAAATTACTTAAAATTATCTACAAATATTACTATTTACTTTTTTTTTCAGACGAACCGTTTGGTCTAAAGTACAAGTTGAAAATTGCCAATTTTTAACGGTCTCGGAAAAACCCACTTTTTACATTCCAAAACTTTAGTTTTTATTAGAATGCTGTCATTTGATAAATTTTTCCTAGTCTTCTGTACAAATAATAAATGTTAGTTCATAGGTATATGTCTTGTGACAGCTTCCATGAGTCCATTCCGTCCTAAGATGTCGGGAATATCTCTGCTTTTCCCTTAGAGCCACAGAAGATCAGGCACAGATGGAATCACAGTCTCAGTTGGTGTGAACATTCCCTTCGGATCTTGATTTCTGATAAACCTTGAGGTTTTGTCCTTTTAAAATGAATTAGTTGAACAGCTTCCTGACTTCCATAAACCTCAGGCGCGGGTTTCATTTATATTCGAGGAATGGATTGCTTAGGATCTACTGCATGTTTTAGTGCAATACAAGAAATATATATAAATATGACACAAAAAGTGTGGTATTCGTCGATTGTATGTACGTTAAAATCAGCGATATCGTACACCTGCTGTGTAAAGCACGGCAGGTCAATTTTCTGCGGATCGCCTGCGAATGCTGACACTTCCAGGCTAAAATGTATAGGATGAACAAAACCCCAAAGAGGAAACTACATCAACCTATTTTCTTGGGCCGTACTTTTTGTAGATAAAATGGCCAACACTGCACGGACTGGTGAGACCAACCATCTGGGCCTTACTGCCGCTACAAGACTTTGAGCAAGCGCGTTGCTTTGAAAACGCGGATTTTAACCCTTTCTATGCCCAGCCTTAATTTGCGTGTTGGTCCGTCAATCCCAAAAGTTTTTTCATGCTTAGAGTCCCAATACGTCGCATATAAATAAATAAATAAATGACCAAAACGTATTTTTTAATGAGATTTTTTAACCAACTTAAACGTTTTCTTTTCAAAAGTACTCAGAGATCAAAACCAATTTGAAAAAATGTAAATTATTAAAAAAAATAACGTAATGTAAATTAACATTAAAAGTTTTCTTTTGTGTGGTACTCCTCAAAACATGACACTACGCAAAGGCCGACTCCGCATCTTGCACACATGTATCTGGATTCGCTACTTTTTTTCTGGTCTTTTCTGTGGCTACAAACGCTTCACCTTCTAGCAGCTATCTACAAGCATCGCCACCAGTGCTACAATATAGCATATATCTAAAATATGTGAACAAATATATACGGCAATGGGTCCGCATGACCTGTCTTAGGTTCTACGGCATTGGGATACCAATGAGTCTAAAATTTTATAAGCAACGCATATTTTCGGCGGCTGGGAATACAGACTCACTTTTTCAAAAACATATATATGAACCGTTGGGACCGAAAGGGTTAACGTACATACAATCGACGGATACCACACTTTTTACGTCATGGGTGGCATTTCTTGTATTGCATCAAAACATGCAATAGCTCCTAACCAATCCATTCCTCGGCTAAAAATTAAACCCGCACCCGAGGTTTATGGAAGTCAGAGAGCTGTTCAACTAATATCTTTTGAAAGGACAAAATCTCAAGGTTTATCAGAAATCAAGATCCGAAGGATATGTTCACACCAACTGAAACTGTGACTCCATCTGTGCCTGATCTTCTGTGGCTCTAAGGGAAAAACTGAGATATTCTCGGTATTTTAGGATGGACTGGATTCATGGAAGCTGTGAGAAGAGACATACCATATTTGTATTATGAACTATCATTTATTATTTGTACAGAAACTAGGAGAAATTTATCAAATGACAGCATTATAATAAAAACTAAAGTTTTCGAATGTAAAATTGGGTTTTGCCCAGACCGTTAAAAATTGGCAATTTTCAACTTGCACTTTAGACCGAACGGTTTGTCTGAAAAAAAGTAAATAATGATATTTGTAGATAATTTTAAGTACTTTAATTCCTGTTAACAGACCATTTACTAAAAGTTAATAGTTTTCGAGGTTTGAGCAAAAAAGCGGAAAAAAGCTGAAATTTTTCAATTTTCTCGCGATTTTTTCAATGTTCCGGCAAGAAATTTTGTGCGCAAACCTCATATTCGGATTCAGCAGACCAAAATTAATATATAATGAAATAAATCCGAACTACCCCAAAACTTTCCCACTAGGGAGCTCGTAGAGTACAAATTGACTGAATCAAATAAGGACAAACTATCGCAGGTGATCCGACTCACTTTTCGGATAAGAAAAATGCCCTCTCCAAAGTGCGATTGCGGTGGTGTAAGACAAACGGTTAATCATCTAGTGGATGAATGCCTGATCAGATCTTAAAATGGGAATCCGTCCGATTTCTTAGTGGCGACCAAAGATTGAATTGTATATATTTTGTCAACGAAATGTTTGTTTGTAAAAATAAATTATTAATATTTACTGTTGGTAATGTATTGTCCTCTTTATTAACCCACATAAACTCAACTGTCATGTAGTCGCTAAATAATAGTTATATAAAGTCGCTAAATACCTATCATACAATATTTTTCTACAAACATAATTACAGAACAATATCTACAAAAACTTTTACTTGAACGTGACTGACATTCCATTTTTATATTTTTTTGACATAACATCAAAATTGTCTATACGGTCAATACGAACTGCAGTGCCTTAAAAATATTTTAAAGCACTAGTGCCTTAAAGTAGCATTTTTAACGCTCGTATGGAGTGCTAAAAATTGCATTTTTAACACGGTTGTAGAAAAATAAATAAATTAGTTAACTAACCAAGCATAATTAACCTGGATTTTCTGGTATAGGGGAGTGCAATTAGAACGAAAATATGCATTGCTTCGGAAAAATTTAAACAAGCTTATATTTTTCTAAAACTTTTTTTGTTAGTTCCTACACTTGTTAAAGTAAAAAGTTCTACTCGCAGATTTGGCCGCTAATTGTTTATTAATTGTTTAAACAATAACCATTTTTTGTATAAATAATTTTAAAAATGTCGGTAAATTCATCATTTTACTTTGATCAAATATGTTTCTATTTTGTTTTTGATTATGCTGAATCCGAATATGGCATTGCAATTTGAAAATTCTTATGCAGAAGCTCTTATACAGTATGTCTGTGTCAGTGTTGCCAATCGCATTTCTCTAGTTTATCCGATGATCGCTCGAAAAATATCCGATTTGTCACGAAAAGTACGCTAGGTCCAAAATTATTCTGTTATTAAAATAAATGTTGCCAATGTTATTCTTTTAGTCCCATTAACAACCATCAAATAAAAAATCCGTTGTTCGTACGCCAATCTGTTGATTGTAGTCAATTATCATTATGATAATTAACATAACAAATTGAATAATTAATTATTAATTACCAATTAACGTAACAATTATTAACATAATTGATTAATTAATCAATTAATCTCATAATTGTAATCAATTATGTTTTCAGCAACCCAATCAAAGTTGACATTGACCGTAATTAAATATTTGATAATGATCAGTTGATTCCATTTCTGATTAGCGTTCGAACAACCGGCCCTTTAATCTGCTGGATTCTCTGTTTCACAGTTTAAAAAATTTCGTTTATAGATGAAAATCTCGTATCCTAGCTGATTACCTAATTCATGTATGTAATAGCTATTTGTATAACAAGGGAGGAAAGTGCTACTTTTCCTCCCGATAATGAAGTAATCATTCAAGGGAGGAAAAGGCACTTTACTCCCATGTTATACATAATATGGTTTTTCCACCTTCTTCAAATAACAATTCATTTTTGCATTTTTATTAATTTATTTATGTAACTAACCAACAAAATTTATTAGAACTAAAACTAACAAGTAGGTACAATATAACTGTCAACTGTCAAATATAAGTCAAATTATTAATGTAAACATTGTTAAATCAGAATAACAATTTACTGTTTTTTACCATTCTGCAAAATACAGAGTGTTTTTAAATAAACGTTAAAATGTATAGATACTTACGTAATAGAAAATAGATATTGTACAGGGCGTCCATAAGTTATATTTCATGAATGAAATACCATGACGTCACTTTTACTTTTCCTCCCTAGGGAGGAAAAGTACAACTTTGCTTCCTAAAATCAGGTCCGGAAAAGTATACTTTAGGTAGAGGTAGGTGGAAAATACTATTTACTTACTATTATTATATTATTCCTAATTTGTATTATCGTAAGTGTTAAATTCTAAATAAATAAATAAATCTAAATATTTCATTATTTGGATCGTTATATTTATTATAATTATTTAAGTAAAAAAAAACACTTTTAAATATTATTTTATTAAAACGTAATAACTACCTAAAACTATGTACTAGAAAAATAAATAATAAATAAATCAATACAAAAAAAACTACAGCTACATTAATAGCATAGGCGCAAAATTTCTGGTCAATGCTTTTTAAATGCATTATTTTTTTCGAGTTCTGAGAAAGCTAATAAGTAGTATTTAAAAATTTAAACGCAGAATGAAATATTACATTATTACCGAGGGCTGAAAATCCCTGAAGATAATTTTTATTATAATAAGTTACAGGGGTGAAAGAAAAAGAGAATATTGAGTGTGATTTTTAATTTCAAATACCTCATTTAAAAAAAAACATTTTGTTTATTCTAAGGGACTTTCGGCCCTCGGTAATAATGTAATCTTTCATTCTGCGTTCAAATTTTTCAAAAATATTTATTAGTTTTCTCAGGATTCGAAAAAAAATACGTTTAAAGATTATTTCAAACAGACGTTTACTTAAGCACTGCACTACATAAAATGAAAATAAAACTAAATCGTGCGTGAATTAGCTTTCATAAGTTTAAAGACTAAAAACTAAAAACTCATAAATAACATCGGAGGGCAGACGGTTTCTGAAATTTGGATTGGATTAGTATGCCTTAAGTGGAGGCACTTGTGCAATTAAATTCTAAACAAAAGAATTGGCACATGTCCCTTTTGTCAAAAGATGAAAAATATCGGATGTCGGATGTCACTAACATTCATCCAGTATTAAAATTTGGGTGGAACCAAAGAAAATTAATGTGTTGTTGGTGTTGGAAATATATGGATGAGAAAGATTTGGTAGATGGTAGATACACTGAAAAATATATGCAAATATCCGATTTATTTAAAGGTACGAAGAAGATACGACAACTCTCAAAAAGGTACGCAAATCGGATAATTATCCGCCGATTGGCAACGCTGGTCTGCGTAGCTAGGAGCCACATGGAAAATTTTTTATTATCAATTTTACGAAAAAAAGTTATTCTTCATAAAATGCTCACGATAGTGAAAAATCTAAAACTTAACCATCAGATATCAAATTTTATCAATTTTATACGAGTTATGTCAAAAACATGAATTTCGTTAAAGAGTAAAGTACCTACCTTTATATTCCAGAATATCAAAAAATGATATGATGAAAAGTTGTTTAAAATTAAAAATTATGTTTAAATATACAATTACATCATTCTAATCGAAAAAAAATTTTTAAATTTTTTCTCAAATTACGGATACTCATCATCATTTTATTACAATTATGATAACTATTTTATTATCACTTTTAGGAAAAAAAGTTATTCTTCATAAAATGCTCTCCCTGGACTAAAATCTAAGATACAACCATGAGATATGAAACTTTTTTAATTTTATACGAGGTATGTAAAAAGAATGAATTTTTCTTAAGAGTTAAGTGCCTTTATTATTCACAATATTTTAATTAGAAGGATGTAATTGACCACTAAAACAAATTTTTTAATTCCAAACAACTTTTCTTTATAAAAATTTTCTATATTGTGAAATGTAAAGACACTTTACTCTTGAGTGAAATTCACATTTTTTGACATACCTCGTATAAAATTAATTAAATGTGATAATTGATGATTGCATCTTAGACTATATACGATGCAGAGAATTTTATAATGAATAACTTTTTTTAGTAAAACTGATAAGAAAAAAGTTATCAATGGGTTCTAAGTTACGCAGACATACTGCATAAGAGCTAAAAAATTTTTTTGCTGAACATTTATTAGTGTTGAGCTAATCTTTAAAAAGGCACTTATAAAACTGTAATAGATCTGTTCAAACTCGAGTAAAACCGTCTTAAAATGGTGGTAATTCTATAAAACTACAAAGATTCCAAAAATTACATTTTTTGAGACATCATATCAGTTGAATTAAATTTTTGAGATTTTTTTTAATAAAAAATCTTTTAGCAGAATGCTTGAAAGGTAAGTTGTGCAAAATTGAGAGTTATATAAGAAAAATTGTATGATTTACACATGAATAAATCATTTCTAAACAAAATTCACGTATGGCTCAATTTCCGCCCACGCACCGTACTTATGCCCATACATTTTATTTATTTTTATTATACCCATGATATAGCTTAATTATTCTTCTTTCATGTCCAATTTGTTGAATTTGATTCGATCCATTAGTTAAAGAATTACATTAAAATAACTCAACCGTGCACTTCGCCGTATGCTAGTTTACAGTGCGCCAATGTTTGTGAGAACGGTGACTTCAGCGTTATAAATAAAAAATTATAGAAGATACTGATTTAATTTTAAAAAATCCTTTATATAAGGTTTTTTTTTGTAAAATTTTCTGAATTTTTCAATGGTTAAGTCAGTTTTTTTCTAAAATTTATATTTTCGAAAGTATTTAAAAAACATCTAATTTCGCAGTTCATTTGTTTAATAAAAATGAAGCACCCATTTCTCTAGTAGCACTTTTTGATATGTTGTTTATTAAACATTTCTTAAGGAAATTACAAAAAGTTCTATCGTGTTTGATTTTTTCCGAAGTGAAAATCTATGTATATGCACTCCCCTAGTATGCGTTTTTCACTTTTATGATATATAGTGAAGTTTTTATAAAATTGCAATTTTTACGGCCTGGACTCTCTTTTTACTGTTTCTAGCTATACCGTCTCCCACAGTTCAACACAGATGCATTTTTAACTCAATTTAAGTTTACTCGCACAGTGAGCACAAAAAAGGTAAATGCAATGCAAATTACCTCATCAATTACAAACTGTAATATTGCAGGGATCGGTATAGGAACCAAAAATGTGATACATTATTCTGGAAACATGGTGCGTTTTCTGTTATCTTTGACAGGTCATAATAATGATATATCGCGCACAAAACAATTCCAAACAATGAAGAAATAAAAAAGGAAATGTAGCGTAACTTTGATACTGTATATAAATTAGATTATTATCGCGGAAGAGACGAAACAAGGGCTTTATTTTTATTTAAAATGGAAACAAACAAAACCCATTTAAGAGTTTATAAACAAGTTTCATTATTTTGAAAATAAAATAGAATTATTAGTATAATTAATTGTCAGTACTAATTGCACAAGAGCTCTAAAATTATTGAATTTTTCCCGAGTGACACTTTGACAGTTTTAATTGAAATATATTTATATATATTATTTTTATGACATATAATAAATTATGTCAAAGTGTCACGAGGGCAAAAATTATATATTAATTTTAGAGATCGAGTGCAACTTGTTGCGATGATTTCATGAATAAAACTGTTCAAAACCAACATTTTATTGTAATTTATTTATGTAAGTACAAATTAGTACAATTAAACACACAGTTGTTATAAATATTTTACGGTTGAAAGTCATTACTTTTATAATTTTTAAAACATCAATTGTCATGAATGTCACTGAATGTATTTTTTCATAGCAACGAAGGGCATCTGACGTAATATACTTGACGACGGGAAATTATCAAAAATTATCAGTCTAATTTCGATTTCTGTAGCTTTCTATTGGTCAGAAATGAAATAATCATGATTATACAAAATAGAAAGGAAATATCTACAGAATTAACATTAAAACTAATTTTTCGATGCAAAATAAACCGTACAGAAATACGTATATAGTCGGCTCGCTAAACTCAACCGCAACTGGCTAATGATTTTAGTCGTAGGTAATTTTTTTTGCAAATTTTGCCAAAATTACTAACTATTTAGTAATTATTAACTATTTAGTCATTATTTTTTTTGCCAATTTTACAAAATTGGCAAAATTATTTGCTAAAATCACTAGCCAATTGTGTCTGAGTTTAGCGTACCTCAAATTTGTATGTGTCATGCGCTGAAACTTATTGAGTAGTTTCCAAGCGTCGTTATAATGTATTTGAATGTCGTATTAATGTTAGATGCTTCTCTGTATTAGTGATAGATCTCGTATTAATGTTAGATGGCTAAGCCAAAATATCGGAGAGGGTCACAAAAAATCAAGTGGTGGATGCTAAAAGATGAGAAGGAAGGCCTATTCAGGGAAAGAATAGTAGACAAAATATTTTGGAATATGAAAGGAAGCCCTTGGAAAAAAAATGGTCAGAGTAGATAATACTACTGATTAGAGAGACTGCTATTTAAATACTTCGGAAAACGTCAGGAAAAAAGTTTGAGGATAAAGAGACTTGGTGGTGGTCAAACGAAGTACAAGGGAAAATAAAAGAGAAGGGAAAATTATATAAAAAGTGGCAAGAAACCAGATCCGACACAGATCTTCAAAACTATATGGTCGCGAAAAAGGAAGCAAAAGTAGCAGTAGTAAAAGCCAAAGCAGAAGCGTATTCAAACCTATACGATCAACTGGATACCAGGGAAGGCGAAACGAAGATATATTATAAAATAGCCAAACAGAGAACAAAGAAAGCAAACGATTTTAATCAGATTAGATGTATCCGAGATGAAAATAATAACATACTAGCTCACGAAAAGGATGTCAAAAAGAGATGGAAAAAGGTACTTTGACAGCTTATTAAATGAAGAATTTGACAGACAGCCTGTAGAGTCAACGGAGACAGTAGCAGCAATGGTCACCAAAGTAACAAACGAGGAAGTGGCTCAAGCGCTTCAAAAAATAAAGAAAGGAAAAGCGGTAGGACCAGATGATATTCCTGGGGAAGTATGGAGAGCATTGGGAGAGACAGGAACAAGGTGGCTAGCAGGTTTAATTAATAGAATTATGGAAGTTGGACAAATGCCAGACGAATGGAGAAGCAGTATACTAGTACCTGTCTACAAAAACAAGGAAGATATGCAACAATGTACAAACTACAGGGCTATAAAACTGCTTAGCCACACCATAAAAATATGGGAAAGAGTATTTGATAGACGGATACGTGAAGAGACCGAAATATCCGAGAATTAATTTGGCTTTATGCAGGGAAGATCAACAACAGATGCAATTTTCATTATAAGGCAGTTTATGGAAAAATACAGGAGTAAAAAATAAACGCTCATATGGTATTCATTGATCTTGAGAAAGCATATGATAGAGTTCCTCGAGAGATTCTGTGGTGGGCACTTAATAAGAAAGGAGTCCCTTGTGAATATGTAAAGATTGTGAGGGAAATGTATGAGGGAGTAAGGACTAGTGTTAGGACAGGTGTGGGAGAGACTGATAAATTTCATGTGAAAGTAGGATTGCTCAAGGCTCGGTGCTTAGTCCGTATCTCAATAGTTTTGGACCAGATAACAGCTAAACAACAGGTAACTTTCCATGGTGCTTAACGTATGCTGATGATGTCGTGTTAGTAAGAAATAGTGAAAGAGACTTAGAACAAAAACTGGAACAGTGGAGACAAGTTTTGGAGCAAAAAGGTTTAAAACGTAGTATGACAAAAACAGAGTATTTGGAATGTCCATTTAAAGATGGAGTTTTTACAAATAAAATGGTATCTTTGGATGGTGAACTGATTGTAAATGGCAATAGTTTTAATTACCTGGGATTGGTATTACAGAGTAATGGAGAAATATATGAAGATGCATGCAGTAGAATTAGGGCTGGATGGATGAAGTGGAAGGAAGCGAGTGGTGTGTTGTATGACAGGAAAATTCCAATAAAGTTGAAGGGCAAATTCTATAAAACAGCCATAAAACCAGCTATGATGTACGGAACTGAATGTTGGGCAGTGAAAAAATAAGAAGAACAACGAATGCATGTGGCGGAAATGAGAATGCTTCGATGGATGAGTGGAGTGACAAAAAAGGATAAAATTAAAAATGAGTATATTAGGGGAAGTCCTAGGTGTGGCACCAATTGATACCAAAATGAGATAACATAGGTTGAGATGGTTTGGTCATGTTCAACGTCGAGACGCTAATCACCCAATACGAAGAATTGCTGAAGTGCAGATTCCTGGAACGAGTAGGAGAGGAAGACCAAAAAAGACGTGGGGGAGACGATTAGGCAGGACATGTTGGTAAAGGGGATTAATATTGATATGACCCAAGATAAAATTTTATGGAGAAATGCAATTAGGGATGCCTACCCCGCCTTGGGATAAGGCAAAAAAATGATGAATTAATGTTAGATGCTTCAGGTTGGTGCTCAGTTTTGCAGAAACAAATTTTATTGTGGAGTGCTATTTTCGTTGATACGAAATAGCAGCATCTAGCAGGAAGCTTAAAATTAACTATGGTTTCAGTGGGACGGGGCAACCGTCACACCGCCAGGGAATCTGTTTGAATACTGCCCGATAATTTTGGGAGATCGCCACTCACCAGACCTAACCCCAACTTATGCGTACATATGGGGAATGCTGAGGGGGACAGACCGATCCACCGTGTGATATTCCGAATTGCGGACTAGAATTTAAGATTTTTTCATCCAGGGGGCATCTTTAACATCTGTTTTAGAATGTCGTCATGAATAATATTTTCAAGTCTATATCATGTTTTATAAACACTAAATACATAAATAATCATATACAGAGTGATTTGGAAGAAACGCACCACACTTTAAGACTGTATAATATACGTAATAATAATTAAAAATAACTCATATGTTATTAGAGTTTCATTTGTTTCCGAGATAAGGGATGTTAAAATTTTTCTTACAAACTGACGATTTATTTATTTCTCTAAAATCGGTTGCATAACCATAAACATTTCAATACTGTTTATTTTGCCGCGTACTGTATTATTTAGACTGCATGCGAAGAAGACGTTTGATATTCGCTTCGTCCGTGATAATGGTGGGGATACACGAAACTATGCCAGCGTCCGTAGCGACGACATATGACAATTTTGGCGAATTTTTGTAGTGTCAGTGTCATTACATTTAGTCTAAGACAACGCATGCGCACTTTAACTCCATATTATATTTATTTATGGCCGGTTGTTCGAACGCTAATCAAAAATGGAATCAACTGAGCATTATCAAATATTTAATTACTGTCACCAACTGTCAATATCAACTTTTTTTGGGTTGCTGAAAACATAATTGATTACAATTATGAGACTTATTAATTAATTATGTTAATAATCATAATGACAACTAACATAATTGATTACAATCAACTGATTGACGTACGAATGAGGGGTGTTTTTATTTAATGGTTGTTAAGAAGACTAAATTATAATCAACTTCTTGATTAGCATTCGATTAACCGGCCCTTAATGTATTATCGTTTATTGATAAATATACTAGTATCTTAATAGTTAATAATTAATTAATAATAAATATACTAATATCTCAATAATTAATAATGAATTATTAATAATATTAATTCATAGTAAATATACATTGTATATTTATCTATTTAAAAATAGTAAATAAATATTACATAATAACGTCAAATATGCCATAAATATATGTGCATCATAGGTTTAACGTTAAATTGTGGTCGCCAAAACTGTGGCGTGAGTCATGCACGGAGCGAATACCCAACGTAACTGGGGGATGCAGTATTAGAATAGGTAGCGATAGGTTGTCTACAGGAAGAGTCTGAGCGCTTCTTTTGTGAAATATAATTATATATGAGCTGATAACGAGACTCGGCAATCATAGCAAGACAAAGAGTACTTACTGGAAAGAGCAGAGATGAGAGTAATGAGAAGAATTACAGGAAATACTCAGAGAGATCGAAAGGCCAGTGACGACATTAGAAGAAAATGTAACGTACAGTGTTTAAACGAATGAACACTAAATAGAAAAAAAGAATGGAATAACCACATAAGCAGAATGGGGTAGAACTCTGTAGCCAAAATAGCAAGGGATAAATCACCGATTGGCGGAAGAAATAATATCGGTCGACCGTGCAAAAGATGGAGTGACAACCTTCCGTAGATTTGTCAATCCGCCAATCAACAATTAGAGGAAAAATTTGTTATAAAGTGGAAGAAGAAAAGTACTGTTCAAACAAAGTAATAACTTTATAAGTTTTATATAGAAGGAAGTGTACTAAATATTTACAAAATATATGCCAGCTCAACTATAACTATATAGTCCAGGGTAATAAGGTTTTTTCCATGACACTTGAACAGCCAGGGTACTGAAGCGTTTTTCGACAGATAATATCTATAAGAGCAAATTGTAACTATTTCCTGTATAGGATCTGGCGGCCATTTTTATTTATAAACAATAAAGGGACAAAAATGACATTTTTCATTTTTTTTCAAATCAATGGAAAACAGGGAAACTTGTGGTTTTTTTAGTACAAATATCTTCGAGATTATGGAAAAAGCTTTAAAATGACGTATTACAAAGTTTGACATACTCATTTGTTGTTAATATAATTGCGAAAAAAGTCGGAATTGCAAAAAAATTATTTTCGCAATAACTGTTGTAAAAATTAGTGTACAGCTTTGAAGCTTTTGTCAAATAAGAGTTCTTTGGTGCTTAATATGTGATAAAAATTTCAAAGCGATTCATTTAATTGTTTAAATTATATTCAAATTGTTTATCCCAGAAAGAATTTTTTTTGCAATAACGTAAGTCAGAAAAAAATGACGTTACAACCATTCCACAGATGTCAAATGAAAGAGCATGAGCTATATTTTCAAGTTGGTTTAAAAAAAGTGAATTAAAGATGCATTTATTAGTAATAACTACATTAGCAAAAGTATCGTAAATCTTTCCTTATAAACTTTTTATTTTGTTATATAAGAAATTATATATATTTATTACAATTTTTTATCAATTATGATATAAATAACATTACTTGGTAGTTGTACACTTAAAAGAGAGTAAAAAAGTTAATTTTTTTGGAAAAAGTTATTCAAAAAGTTTATAAAGAAAAATTGACGATACTTTTGCACAAATATTTATTACTAATAAGTGAATTTTTATTCACTTTTTCAAACCATGTTCAAAATGTAGCTCATGCTCTTTCATTTGACTTCTATGGAATGGTTCTAACGTCCTTTTTTTCTGACTTATTTTATTGCAAAAGAAATGCTCTCTGGGATAAACAATTTGAATAAAATTTAAACAATTAAATGAATCGCTTTTAAATTTTTATCACATATTAAGCACCAAAGAGCCCTCATTTGACAAAAATTTCAAAGCTGTACACTAATTTTTACAACAGTTAGTGAGAAAATAATTTTTTTGCAATTGCGACTTTTTTCGCAATTATATTAACAATAAATGGGTATATCAAACTTTGTAATACGTCATTTTAAAGCTTTTTCCATAATCTCAAAGATATTTGTACTAAAAAATCATAAGTTTCACTGTTTTCCTTTGATTTGAAATAAAATGGGAAAATTCCATTTTATGACAGTTAATGGTTTATAAATAAAAATGGCGGCCAGATCCTACGCAGGAAATACTTACAATTTGTTCCTATAGGTATTACCTGTCTAAAAAAATGCTTCAGTACCCTGGCTGCTGAAGTGTCAGGAACAGGGTATATTTTTGTCTTATTACCCTGGCCTAATGTTGATTTCAACTTAGTTAGCAAAATTACTTTATTCTTTTAATATTTTTGAAACATCCAATCAGGAAATAGCATATAACACATTTAGTCAATAGTTGTGGTCTGAGAATAATCTTCGAATGGATGCATTTACGAAATAAGGAAAATCCTACTTTAGTATTCATTGCTAAAGTGTTTAACTCAAAAGCAACGAACGCATTCAACGTGCACTCTAACAGACAAACTTCACGCCTCAATAGAGAACTGTACAAAGGACTGGAATAAGATTAAGTTGTAGAGTTGTGTACAGGACAATAAATACGACGCAGAAGGTAACTTCTAAATAAAACTTCTCTTATTACACGAAGTGCTGAGAATAACCGAAGACATCTGCAAATATTAATTATGGTATAATTTATTGTAACAGCCATTATCAATCTCGGTTAAATAGCTCAGCGAGTTGGCAAACTCGTTTCTTTATGGAGAAATCAGAAGTCTCAAATCTAAACAATAAATCTGAAAATTTTCTTGGACTAGAGCATCTGATACCAGAATTCTATAATTCTGCTTAAATAGTAGGGATGGCGTTTATTTACAAAACACCGGTTTTCGGTTATACCGGTTTTTTACTTACGGTTTAACCTGGAGGTTATAACCGGTCAATAAACCGGTTATTACAAAAACAGGTTTTTCTTTTTTGAATCAATATACAATACCCAATAGGTTACCACGTTAGATATACATTGCACTTTAGTTTGAGATACTTCATTCGAATCGATAGCAGTATTATCCGTATCGATATTATCGATATTGTTGCCAAGAGAATCAATCGATATATAAACGGCGCCGGCGTGTATTAAGTACTACGTAATGGGATAGGGAAGGTGGAACTGGAAGTTCGAACTAGCCAATTGAATTGGAATCGAAAACAGAAATCAGTCATCAGTGTTGTTAAATCGGTTTGGGTTTAAGTGAGCTTAAAATTTCTACATGGTGCGCGCTATTTCTACAGGGCGAAAAATTTCCATGTTTTATAGTGATGGTGTCCTCGAATAACAAGCATCGACTTATATCCAATTCCTGAAAGTTCTCGAGGTGTCTCGAGAACCTAAAGCATGGAAGAAGAGGGCTTTATCCAATGATGGATGTTTAGGGCTGATTTGATTAGATAGATAGATTAGCTAAGTTACTCGGATGTCAGCAGCTATTTTTAAAAGCGATTGCTGGTCCCCAATATAATCGGAGAAGTTAGATTTGTAAACAACTATTTTTAGAGGTCAAATAATCATAATAAACTAACGCAATGAAAATTTCGGGTCCAAATAAAACCGAATAATATAAAAATACAAAAGATAGTAAAGTTAGGTAGGTAGTTAGGTAGTCTATTTATAAGACTATAAAAGTAATATAAAGTAAATTAGACTATAACGTGCATATACATTTATTTGAATTATAAAAACTAAAATACAACATCAAAAATAGTAAAACATATAAAAAGAAATAATGAG